>NW_026515702.1:0-313765 GCF_025526975.1 Fimicolochytrium jonesii
TCCAATACCCAGTAAAAGAGTTCACTTCTTTTGAATAGGAACATGGAACGACCACTGTTAAAGTACCCATGTTTCTGGAGTCCACTGGAGAACACGCTCCAGTGAGGCATTAAGAGAATTAGAACCTTGAATCCACTGGAGAACACTGTTGGGATGCGTAACTACAGGTATTTCCTCAGGATATACAGGTATATCCCGCAAGGCCTTTTCTCGCAGACGTGCAGTTCTCCAACTAGACCGGACAACCCACATTACATTGGTAGACTTGAACGTGCATGGCATGCGCCATGGAGGTGGCAGCTTGGGGCCTCCTTCTTGTTCTTCTTCTTGTCTTGTGCAATCCTCAGACCTATGCGTCCCGAATTTGCAGTATTTGCAGTTGGGCTTGTTGGTTGCATTGGATGAAGAGGAAGGAGTAGAGGAGGAGCCTCTTGAGGTGTCAGTCTGGGATTTTTCGTTCTTCTTCTTATGTAGTTGAGGGGAAGTAACATGGGCGGCGGATACACCTGACTGAGGCGCACTCGGGGTTTTCTCGTCAATTTGGGCAGCTATACAAGTAGCTGCTTGTTGAGAAAGACAAAGATTATCATCGTATTGTTCCTGGGCAGTCACCAAGGTGCTTAGATTCTTCCGCAGAGCTTGAAGGAAATCGGCGCAGAGCACGTATTCCGGGAGTCCAGGGAGTGGTCCAGCCAAAAGGTTGAACTGGGCAACGTGTTCGGTTGATCTTTGATGATTTATCGACTTGGGCTTCAATGCGCGCAGTCTATGAAGAACTTGCGGCAAATGAGTGCGGGGAATGAAGCGCACGAGCATCATGGAGCAGAGTCCGGTTTGAACGGGCAGTCCATATTCGTCGTGAATATCGTGCCATGAAATAATGGAAGGGCGGTCGGATTCACGAAGGCTTTTCCACCACTGGATAGCAGATCCAGTGAGTGCGTTGATGACGTAGTCTACGCATTCGGAAGGCACAATCATCTGATACTTCGTAATCACATCAAACGTGATCAATGAACACTTGTAGCTTGGCAACGTTGGGTTCTCCATTGTAGGTACCGAGTTTACTGAGTGTGCTATTAACGAAGACCTTGGATGGTGTTTTGCCGGCCGAAGGGGACGTTACGGGAGTAACTGGTCTCAGAGGTTCACTTTCTTGAGGAATTTCAGCGAAAGCATGGACTTGAGAAGGGGTTTGAGTGTACCGCTTCCGTTGTGGTGTCGGATAAACGTAGGGGACGGTGTACGCCGCAGCGCGCTGAGGAGGCGCATGGGGTGCCGGTGAACGAAGTCACATATGGCAAATTAGCCAGGATAGGGCTAGCCGAGTAATTGGAACGAGTGCTGAGTACCGGCGATTGGGTGAGCGGGTTTACTGAGGGGACGTCGTTGTGAAGCGAGGTTTCGGTAAAGGCAGGTGTATTAGATAATCGTCGGAGTGTCGGAAACGCAAGTATGTCGATTTATTGTTGAAAGTTTTGACGGTATTTGACGTTGTCGTATAAAGGTGAATTCATCTGTTCGTCGAGGATTCTGGGCGTGTGATTGTCGTTGAGATATTATCGATTTCATGCGCACTTCGAAGCGCACTACTACAGTGGGAGAGAGATTCTCTTCCCATTCCGCAATTTCATCGGCTGTGGGGTTTGCGGGAAGGCTCGGGATGCGGCGGAGGATGGAGCGCTCAGAGGATTGAGCGTCGTCCTCCTCGTGGTGATTTT
Organism: Fimicolochytrium jonesii; assembly: GCF_025526975.1. Taxonomy (NCBI): domain Eukaryota; kingdom Fungi; phylum Chytridiomycota; class Chytridiomycetes; order Spizellomycetales; family Powellomycetaceae; genus Fimicolochytrium; species Fimicolochytrium jonesii. The sequence continues at coordinate 1,722 of NW_026515702.1, forward strand.
CAGACGGCTCCTCGTCTCGGAATTCGGGGTGGGACGGCGTGTCATTGTCGTGCTGAGAGTCATTGTCATACTGAGAGTTGTTTTCGTCCATGGTGATGATGCCGCTGGCGCAAACACAGGTGTGGGTCTGTGTACTACCCCGGGGAAGAGAGCGAACGTGAGTTCAAGGGCTCCTTGTTTTGCGACCAAATGCGCTGGGTGAAAACCCACACCGGTTGCCTCTCGCAAGAGCGGCTTCCAGTAATCCCCTTTCCGTTTGCATAGACGGAAATCACCATGGAGACCAGATTGTAACGTACCTGTGTCGAGAACGATGAATTAGGTCAATGTTGATGCAGAATGAGAGTGCAATGTTGTGAACAGAATGCACTTAGCCCGTTTTTGTTCTAGGATCTGTGCACTTGAGTGAGAAAGAGATAAAGGAAAATGAAGCTAAGGGTTATCTGTTATTTATTCACGCGAGAAGCAAAATGGAGAGAGCTTACTAAGCAACCTCCGAACGGAGTCCATTTCAGGAATACGTAGAGACACGTGCACTGGGTGACCGTTTGACGCGTTATGTAAGGAAAGTGCGCGTACGCGAAAACGACCATTTTCAGTTCTTGACCGTTACCGTTCGGTCTCATACCTACTACATCTGATACGCCAATCCTTCGTTCCGGAGCTCAGATCGGCACCCAGTCCTTGTCTGAACGTGTTGTCCCCGCACACAGATGTAAGTTCGGGATCTTGGGTTCGTCTTGGCAGCGTTCGGATTTCTCACCCTGTTCAGAAAAGATGATGAAAGCGAAGGAATACGCACGAACCATCCTTCTCGGAGGCGTTCTCTTGGTGACCATCTCTGTACAATGCCTGCTCTGGACGGTGAAGTCCGGCCCCATCACCGAGTCTCGTAAGTGCCCTTGGTTACGTTTCCGCTAGGACGCCCTCGTCTCCGCTGTCCCCTTCTGAGATAACAACTGTTAGGCTTTCCGCAAAAATGCCTAGCTTGGGCAAGAGACGTCACCTTTTCAGGAAACCAAGTTCAGCAAATTTACGAAACTTTCGTGAAGAAGGATCCTGCGTACCATTCGAAACACCAAGCCTACACTGATCTGATCGATTCCCGTTTCAAAGGCCATTACGATCCCAAGGGTCGTGACGCTCCGAGGGTGTACATTCTCATCGACTTCATTGACTGGATTCAGAAGCACAACATTTCTTCAAAGAACGCCCTCTTTACGGATATCAACGATCCGGAGATCAACTTCTTACCCCACATACGCACAACTGCAATTCCTTACCAGTTTTCCTCAGGGCAAAACGATCTTCACCAACTAGCGCTCATTGACCGGACATACGATTTTGTTCTGTTCTCGCAGACGCTTGAGCACCTGTACAACCCGCTTCTGTCCCTACGGAACTTGTACGATCATATGGATATAGGTGGATACATGTTCACGAGTGTGCCCACGCTCAATGTTCTTCACATGTATCCGCATCATTTCCAGCATTTCACGCCTTCCGGGCTCGCTATGCTGTGTCGTAGCGCAGGATTTGAGATTGTCGAATTGGGGTATTGGGGAAACTTAGAGTACGCCCAGAAACTTTTGTCAACATACTCGTGGCCCGATATGTATGAAGTGCCACGGGACAGCGATGGACTGCATCCTGCCCAGACCTGGATATTGGCACGGAAGCCAGGGGTTTCTGAATGAACCCGGCCTACTATTCGGGACTGTATACGGGGTTGGACGTCGGGAGTTGTTGTCGGTATCGTTTGAAGTAAATGTATAAGGAGGAATCTTGGGAGGCCCATTACTCGCTGGAATAATTCCGCTTCAAAGGAAATATACTTCGCGAGATGGCGCCACACCCAATTACAGTCGAACTTCTGTCCATACATTCGACCTCCAATCGTTTATGCCGTGGCTGTTGAGTCACTTGTTTTGCTCGCCAGCCTTTCTCGAAGGGAGTACTTGATTACCAGCCATAGAACGAGGGCAGCATACGAAAAGACGAGGGCAGGAGGACGTGGGAAAAAGGCAACAAGGACCATGCAAGATTCGAATATCGAGCGGGTGAACTTCTATGAACCATTGTTAGAGTCCTCCGCGGAAGTCTTACTCTGTTGAAGTTGTTCACTGAAAATATACGGGTCGAAGCACGAAACAATAATATCAAGGTGTGGGACGCATATATACTTTGCAACAGTGAACTTCGAAAGCTGCCGGGTCTACTTCCAGTCGGTGTAAGATACAAACATCGACCGAGCCGCTAACAGGAGTGTCCTTGACTAGCTCACTATCGGGTATCGGAATAACAAAGGTGAATGAACGTTGAACTTTCCAGTTTCCTCAGTTCCGTCACATACCATTTCATGACACCCCACTTCCAGAGACGACGCTTGTCCGTTTATGCTCCATCACCATGTACCCGCTCAAACGAAGAATCCACGATCGATCGGACCATCGCCTGAATTCCTCGTTTCCGGTGTTGCCACCAGGATATCACATCTCTTTGAAGTGTTAACAACTTCTCAGGGCTGGCGGTGAGATTGTGAATAAGTTCCGGCAGTTCGCTCCAGTGCGCGACCGTAGGGATGGGATTCGGACCTAGTCCAATGCCTAAGAAATCCATATTTCGATCCGCTACGGACTGAACGATCGGAATAGAGCCCGCCTCAAGTGCCTCATACAACCGCAGCGACTCAGGATTATTTCCATGTGGTGCTAGGGTGAAAACGGATTCCACCAGTAGGTTTCGATACGTGATCACATGCAACGCCTGAGGGTCTGCCCACTGCTTGTCAGCCGATATGAAGCATGCTAATCCGCTTTGCTCCACTACAGTCAGCATCTCCTGTCTGTTTCCTCTCTTGCTGCCGATGAAGTTACAAAGATACTTTCGTGTATCCGCTCGAGGAAGCATGGAAGCAGGTATTGTGCCGAAGCCTGATTTCATTCCCAAAGGAAGGTAATGCACAGCCGGTCCCTGCTGGGAGATTTCACCATTGTAGTAGTTGCGGAAAATGTAGTCGGGACCAGCCGAATACCAATCCCGGTTTAGCGAAAATGTCTCGTCACCCATATGGAGGGCTCCAAAATTTACTATTCCTTCATTCCTCATGTCCAAAAACCAATCTGGTGTAGGCGGATCGAATAAGAGAACGGTCAGCGAATCGTTCATCTTGACGTTGCTTTCCAGATGGAGGTGCACGGGTCGATTCAGTCCAGCACATACGACCGAATAGATCCAATCAAGCTCGTAGATACGTCCTCCCGCTTCAATCGGGAGAGCATTCATCTGGAAAATCAGATGAAGAGCCCTTCTGCCGTTTTGTGCAGGTTCAGGGTTCTGGAGGAAGTCAGGAAATCCTGTCGCTGACAGTCTCGTGTTCGTCCCCGTCGTCATGGTTTTGGGAACCACGGAAACAATGACGCAAATCCCTAGCAGCGCCCCCACATAGGCGTAAAATCGCCGCGGGGCCGCAAGGCGAGTAGTTGCAAAGCCAAGCCATCCGTAGGAGTACGCTATGCGTCTGCGCATTCTGAATCGTAACAATTTCGTATGCTTTTGTTGATTGATTAACTGATTCAGCGAATGTATTGCATCCAGCTTGAATTTGAACAACTTACTTGGTAAAAGGCCGCTTTCCGTACGTTGATTGCCCAAAAACGGCCGGGCTGCCCAGAACATGTATGTACGATGGCGGGTGCGGGATGCCCGGTTACGCGTCTGCTCCCGTTTATGCTACCTACAACGCTACGCACGCGATGAGCCAACAATACAGTACGTGATCGACGCGTTTATGAAGCTCCATAGCCCTGCCAACTCACAACAGACCAGGTGGAGGTGGAGGAAAGAGGCCTTGAAACATCTTTAGCAAATCTGGCTTGATCTGTGATGGAGCGTGTCTGTGGCCTTTGGACTGTTGGCCTTGCTGGAACCGTTTGACGCGGCGAGGACTAGGCCAAGCGTAGCTGGATCCATGCGCAGCTGGAGTACGTTTGCCCTGACCGGTTCCGCTTGGCACAGGTACAGTATGTTTGGCATGAGTGAGCTTGCAGAGTAGGCAATGGAGCGTCGTCCTTGACCTCGTGTGAGGCGGAGTTACCCGCTGGGAACCCGCTGTCAACAATGAAAGTGCGCTTGTGCACATACTGGAACTGAACATGGTCACAGATGCACCGGATATGAAAAACAGGGTAGCTCATGCTCGTAGCCAGATTCGACCTGCACAGTTCCCATCTCCCTTCTCCTCCGCGACCTCTACCGTCCTACTTTTGCGCAAAGAAGCAGCAAATTCAACGTTGAATTCATGTGGTTTCATGCCCTCTGGCGGACAAGAGCTCTCATCCGTTCCAGATTGTTTATGGCCCACGCTAGCCGTGCACCCTTGCGAACCGGAGCCTCAGGTACGTTTGAGCGTGTCCGCGGTTGCTTATGTGTAACGGATCTGACAATTCCGTGGACTAGCAGGAAGTCATCTAACGCAGCGCAGTCCTTGACTCGCTCATGCGTTTCCCACGTCGTTTGTTCGGGTGGCCATCCAACCCATCCAACCACATAACGAGGCTTTCCATGAACCAACTTATGCCCGATAATCTTATAAACGTCATACTCTTCCTTGCCATTGACATTGGCAGGCCCAGGGTTTGAGTCTTCAACTGCGTCAATGCGTAACGGTCCGAAGATGGCATCGACATTCCCCAGCTTGACTTTTCGCCGGAAAACGTGAGTCCTGAATCGATCATAAGGATAAATACTTTTTCACGGTCGTCCATGTGATATTGTACGAATTTGCGAATATTAGGTTTCACTTGTGTCTCGTCTCGGTATCTTGGTCCTTTGATGCCGGTGTCATGGACATATATGCTGACGATGTCGGGATTGAGTGATTCAAATGCTTTGTCGACCACTCGTTGAAATTGAGATCAGTTCCTCCTTGAGGGAGTCGGGTAAGTCGATATAGTTCAAACGGCGTAAGCATGGCCATAAGATCTCTTGATTTGGGTTGTAGGGGTACTTGACCATATCCGGAATACATGTCGGCCATAGAAAAAATAGAGCGTCCAGCGAATTCCTCAGCGAAAACTTCTGCGATCGGCATGCATCCGGCCTCTCGTATTGTTACGCTGTTGAGCATCTGCACGTCTTGTACAAGTTGGTATGTTCCGTTCTTTTTAGGAACTAGGAACCAGGGTTTCCGGTAGGGTCCAAATGAGGGCTCAAGTAGTCCTGCATTGCGTTTTGTTCGAAGAAGGTCTGAAGCGATTTTCATCATTTGCGGAGGTAGTCGATGGGGTTTAACCTTCCAGGGAGTGTGCCGGATCGTGTGAATCTTTACAGGTTCCTCTATGTATGGCTTCAATGTTCCTCTCTACTGTCGACGAAAGTGAACGCCATGTCGTATTGCGAAAAATGTAGGCGTAGGCGAAGATCTCACACATGAAAGCGCCCCCAACTCGACTCTCAACCAACCGGAAGCTCTCACGACGCCTAAAACGCTGAAGAATCAACTGCAAAACAAGAAAACCAATTTCCGGTGGCCGCATACGCCAAACATTGAAGAAAAACCAGAGAAAAGATTAGCGATAGGACTGTATCAGCGTAGACATTGCGAATGGAAAGAGGAAAAACGACGTAGACCGCTGCAGGAAAAGAGAAAAAGCCCCCGACGTAGCTGATTCCTCCAGAGAGAAATAGTAGAGAGTTTGGACTTCGACAAAATCCCGTAGCCTAGAAAAATGTGTATAAAAACCCGACTGTTTTGCCCAGACTTTTGTACGATACGCAGAACACACCGACCTACAACAGAGCTGTTTCTACTTCTCTACTCCCAACGACTTCTAGCCGCTATTCGGGCCCAAGTGCAACGAACGCATCTTCGGCATACTCGGTATACCGTTCGATAAAAACAAGGACGTCTCCGGAGGCGTAGTTCAGGTACTTGGCTTCCTCCTGAACATACCGGCTATGACCATTTCCATTTCGGAGCGCAAGAGGACCACACTTGCCCAGGGAGCTAGCAACGCATGACCATGGGCACGAGTACACTCACCTCAGTTTGCTTGTCAACGTCGCAGCTGTAAAGAGAACCGTCGCTTGAGGTTGTGTCGAGAAGGTGACGTTGTGTGTGTGAAGATATACTGTATCGCCGCCCCAGGGCAGACCCCAAGGCTTGAAGGAGTCCAAGGCGCGCACGAGAATGTGTGTTATTCAGCAGCCTCGATTTGATTGCGGGTTAGCCCTTCCAGGGCCGAGACGTCAGCACGGCTTACATGAACTCCGCACGTTTGGAAAACGTACAGTACGCCAAGCGACGGGCCATGTCAGAATACCTTTGTCGGGAAGTATATAAGCGTTCCTCCAGTACCAGTACTACGCCGACGGGCACTTAGGTATTAAGAACGAATCTCAACGAAATTCGCGATACGAGGATGGGAGCCCTTTCGTCTTTTTCGCGTGTTGCTCGACCGTCCCACTTCAGAATAGGTGCTGCGGCTTTCTTCATTATTTTCGTACTTCTGGTCTTGAAGTACCACGCCAATTATGCCACCGCTCCTGCATCCGTGGCACAAACGACGCGAACAGCACCCCAAGAATACTCGAAAAAGATCTTCGCACCTGTCCAAGATTCGACTGCCCATCCATCGTCGGCGGCGGTATCGGTGTTTCCGGGGAAAGTCCATCTCATTGCCACGGCAACAACGACGGGAGAAGGCTTCTGCCGGCTATTGAAATCCGCCCTCGCGAATGACTGGAATATGACGGCCCTGTATTACGGCGCGGACAAGTCTGGCAAGCTTATCAAAGTAGAGGCAGTCTACGATTTCCTGAAGCTTTCGAATCTGGCCGACGATGACGTTATTGTGATGGTCGACGGATTCGATGTGCATGTGCACCGCGGACCCGAGAGCGTTCTGCAGAGTTTCCTGGAGTTCGACTCGCCCATTGTGTATAGTGCCGAAAAGACGTGCTGGCCGTACATCTATCCTCCATGGGGTGTGCAACAGATGGACAAGTGCCAAGTGGTTCCAAACTCTACTTTGTCCGCGGACGTTTACGGTCCTGAGACGGACAGCATTCCACCTCAGATCGACAATGCTGGGGATCCTACAACTCGTCCTCGTTGGCTGAATTCGGGCATGCTGATGGGTCGGGTATCCGCACTACGCATCCTCTACGAGGATATGATGGCGGAAGTGAGAGGAGGCACATCGTGGTCGGGTGGAAACTACTTAGACGACCAAGCCCTGGCATTCGAGCGACACTTAAATGGTACCTTCGGGATCACGCTCGACTACCCGGCCTCGATCTTCATGAACCTTGACAAGAGTGAAGGCGACATCACATGGGTCTTGAATGACGCTCGCCGCCCGCGAGAAAGGGCTGCTTTGGTGAACCGAATCTCGGGTACCTCTCCGGCATTTTTCCATTACAACGGCCAGGGGAAAGGTCTTCAGCACGTCTTCTGGCCAAAACTTTGGTTTCAACAAGCCCGGTCGACGTATAAATTATCCGAAACCGATGGCTTCACAGTAGCTACACCAGATGGAAGATGGGTGTCGTTTCAGGAGGCGTGCGATGGACAAATTTGAGATTTCACAATACTTTTGCATAGCGGTTGAAGATGCTTTTCGTATATCAAATAAACTTTCAGGTCGGAAAAAAATGTCTCGAGATATGAAATAATTGTGAGAGTTTAGTATCATAAAACGGTTCCAGTGAAAGTAAACCCCTGAAGGGACCGGCGACGACAAGTCATACGAACAGATAGCATTCGAAACCGTAGCATGAAGAGTCCCATGTGGTCCACTTTCCTATCAGCTAGCTAATTCAGTAAAAGATTCTGCGGAAGATATTGGCCGAGCAGATGCGTTACCTAAGCATTGCTGCTCTACCTCGTCTTTTTCTAATCGAAGAATTCTCATGCTATATTGTTAAGGACGACGGGTCAATCCCATAAGCATATCTGTGAAAATGGATTGCAATGCGCTACACGCACTTAAGTCAGTGTCCGCCCGACGCGCCTCTCTGCCACGTGAAACGGTCATTGCAATAATCCAATCCGAAGGAATAGGTCGTGATGTGGGCTTCCTGCACCAGTGGAGCCAGTGGAGAACACGCTCTAACGCACTCATAAAAAAAAAAATAAGGAGAACGCGTTCTGACAAGGGGACTCCGCGTTCCCGAACGCGTGGTTCCGCCACTGCGCCGTAACATCATCCTGCCTCAACCTGCCTCGCGTGTGCTGTATCCAAACCTCCAAATTCACACTACCTCCCTATATAGAGCTCTATACAGCCTAGAACACACAAATTCTCTGCCCTCAAACTCTCTCCAACCCCGCCTACTTCTCTTCGCATTTGTCCTCACGGCGACATGCGCGATTTGCTCTCTTCGCCGCTAGGGAAATTGAGGACACCCCGGATGAGAATTGGTCTCCTGCTGGTACTTTCCGCTTTCGTCACAGGGCTACTGCTGCTCGCTTCCCAGCGGTGTCCATCATCGAGTTCATTTGAAGGTCGGGTGGGTAGTGATGTTGTAAAGAGGTAGGATCTCATTTCTATGGTTAACTGTTCTCTCTGCGCCTGTGAGCGCTTGCTCACGTACCGTTTTCCAGTTGCCACGAAAACGGGCGGGCCAGCTTCGAGCAGCATGCGGAAGCTTCCACACGAGTTCAAGCCCAGTCAGAGTCTGATACGGTAGCCCACCTAGACGCAAAGGCCCCTTTCCACGAGAACGTTGCAGTCCAAAAGATCCCGCGCATCTTCCATCAAATGTGGATTGGGGATACTACAGAGATGCCAAAAGGCCCCCTCAGATCGTGCAAGCGCATTCACAACGACTCCAGCGGCTGGAAATATATCCTATGGCAGCCACACACCCTGCTGAGTTTCTTCCACTCAGGAGACCTCGATCCGCAGTTCACCGATTTCGTCAAAAATAAGCTCCGGCTGCTCGAATACAATCTGACGTGTTCGGATCGCAAAAGCCTACTGCGTGCAGCCGACGTGTGGCGGCTTGTTGTCTTACATCACTACGGTGGCGTCTACGTTGACGGAGACGGCCAATGCATCCGCTCATTCACTGACCTAGTCGAGAATGACAACGAGGGCCGTGAGTGCTTCATCGGCTACGAATCCAGCACGTACCGAGGAACGTTGCGCGCGAACGGCATTATGGGTTGCGTTCCCGAATCTGTCACCATTCAATATACCCTGGACGCAATTCACGCCAATGACGCACTGCGGGTCCCTGGTGAGGCCTGGGAGCTCACAGGCCCGAAACTCCTTACGATCACAGGTGAAACTCTGGAAAATGAGCTGCCGTGGCGTCGGCTGCGGACGGAACACGGACAAAGGCTAGGCTACAAAGTTTACCCGTCAAGCACGTTCCTACCGGTCCATTACACCGACAAGCAGAACGGGATGACGCCCGAAGAAGGTTTGCAGCGAGCGAAAGATCTCGGAAGTTATATGGTGCACTTATGGGGAAGCACCTTGGACGCTTACAAGGCCGAGGATGGCGATGTCAGGAATCCGAGCCGTCTTTCTGATGGGCACAAGACGACTGGGAAAGCCAGTGCTCCCGAGGCAGTCCTCATTCATTAACTTGGCAACTCTTTTATTGTCGATTGGGGAAAGCGGCAATCTGAATTGGTGAGTTGGGATGTCGATATTGAGCTGTACAAATGGGGAAGTCCTCAGCAGAAGGGGCAGCAGCATCTATGAAATCTTGCACATGGGCGAGGGTACGGGCGGCGTCGTTTGGGATATCTCATAAATGTCTTGTATTTGTTATTGTATCTTCCTACTTCTATACAATCCGGTACTCAGGCTCGCCCCCCCGAGCGCTCGCTGATACATTACCTAAGGCTTCAAGCCTCATTGGAGCCAGGGTGATGGCCTGAATTTTGCCGACGAATTTGGTGACCTGTCTTGCAGGTGGCCATGCGCGGCAACTGGTTTGACGGAGGAGCTGGGTCATTGCGCGGACTTTGTGTTGGGGAAGGCGCATCATTTTGAGTGGAGATCCCAATCCTAACCGACGTAGCGAGTCGTCTGTGACGGGGTGAGGTCGGATTTGGCCCACTTGAAGACACAGCCGAGGAGCTGCATTAACCGCTACGTGAACAACATCCCCTCAAGACAATGGAGCTGCGTTGTCGCGATGTTGAGGAAGTCGAGGAAGTCGTCCACCCACACGAGGATGGCGTCGCCGTTGTAGCGTATTATAGTCAGAATGGCTTTCATCCAAAGGATGGCCTAAGGGCAACTCTGATCCCAAAATTGTTCTTGAGCGTAGTAAATGCGGTGCGGAAGACGAAATCGTACAAGCATCGCCGCTTCGACGGCCAGCGGTAAAGCTTCACCAAGGACCGACGAGCTCATTTTAATCAAGGCGACTCGAACGTTGGTGGCAGGCCGCTTACACTGAGCACACCGAAATTAGTCGAAGCTGCTTTAGTAAATGGTGGTCTGGCTGATAGCACCACCCAGAGACGAGCTGAAACTTCCAAAGACTGAGCGGCCGCCGTCACATTGATATCGTGCTTGTGGGCAAAAGTGTCCTGCCGGGTAGAAAGTTTATATAGTCCTCTTTATTTGGCCAACCTCTCACTACGGGTTTTACAAAATCGCACTATACAACGTCTTGCACGCATGCATGCATGCGAGGTACGTGAAAGCGTAACAGCTATTTGTAGAACTTCTCTTCAAGGACAGCCATTGATTCCTCCGGGACGTAATGAAAGGATACAGGCGTCTCCATATCGCGCATCGCCGCTTCAGCCACTCCTTGACCTTCGGTAAAGTACTGGTAGTTGTGCCAGAAAAAGCTGGGATGTTCTATGGGCCATACTTTGAGCTTGTTTACAAGTGCCTCGCCCAAGGCGACATCACTGACTTGCTGATCCAAGCAATAATCCAGAACGGGTCCGTAGAGTTTCTGCAGCAACGTGCTTGATAGCAAGTACCCAGCACCTCCGGAAAGAAACCATGGCCACTGATTGCGCCACACGTATCCTACTCCAATATCTGCCGTGGGCTTGAACATGGCAGCTATTTCGGTCGCTCGTTCCACCTGCAGAAAGGTGTCATCGTCTGCGACCATCACATAATCGATTGCATCCAAATAGCATTCGATGATGTATTGAAATCCCAAGAACCACCTTTTCTGCGCAGCGATCCATGCGTCTGGATACCCTGCCGGCTTCCCTTGAGGTTGTAGAGGCCCATCGTACTTGAGCCCGATCGTCCGATATTCTGGGTCATGAACGTCGCTTATGAACACGAGATTTGCTGGATATTTCCCCCATGACTGTTCCCGCCCGGTGACGCGTGTCACGGTATGCCGACCCGGTTACCACCATGAACAGGATCCGCTGGGTCGCCGCCTGCGTGGTTGCAATCTTTGCCTTCTGTGACTCGGTGTAATTGAACATGTACGATGGATGCTGTGTGAGCTTGGAGAGCGGGATACATGTCCCAAAGCGGGACTGCCCCGGCGGGAATGTTGTACCAAGGCTTGACGAAAGTAACCCGCTTTTCGCTTCCGTTTGCGGCGGCGAATGCGCGACCGGGCAGTGGGGTAGGACTCGCTTGACCCACGCTTCCGGCCGTGCATATATGAACAGTAGAATGATTGCGACCAGGGTTAAGACCAGAAAAGAGCGCCGGCGGCTGATAGGAGTGCGTGTTACGGCCATGGCGGTCGGGTAGGATGGTCGAAGAGGGTTTCCGGGCGTTATTCGGTGTGGCTTTGATAGCTGGGTCACCCGCATATACAGGCCCAGAGAAGTAAACTAGATATAGAGATATCAAGCTTTGGACAGAGCGAGCGCGAGGCAGGTTGTTACTGAGGATTTGTTGATGGGCGCCTGAAGAAAAGGGAGTTCGACCATGGTCGTCCCGTCAGATTTGGCGGTTAACACAGACTAACTCTTTAACACACTCGGATTACATAATCGGAATACGCGCGTAGTTCACGCGACGAGGCTAGAATCACAAAAAAACGCGTCTTTAGCACCAGGACAGTACTACTGCACTTGGCAGGGCCAAACCATTCCATCGATTACATAATCGCGAATAAGTACGCAGTTCTCGCGACGAGGCCAGCAAACGCGTGCTCCCAACCCACGCATTTACTCTTGCCTAGTACTAGGATTCCCTACGATCTACGATCTCGCAATTCTTAGACTCCTCAACCAACACTCTGTTCACCTCGCAACATGATCGCCAAGCGACCTAAATTCCTGCGGCCTTTTCCCACTCGCTGGCTGAGGACGAGCGCTGCTGTGTTGTTACTGTGCGTTATCTTTGTCATCTTCGCTCTAAAAACTCCGGGATATGTATTTCGCAGAAAGACTATCCCGGGGGGCAACGTTGAATTTCACCGGGCCGTTCGACAAGCGGTCGGTGTGTACGAAGACCTTGATGAGAGGGCCAAGGCGTTCAACGTTCCGCCACGTTCGTTGGCGGAATCAAAGGATCTTTTGTCGAACACAGTCGTTGTAGCTTCGACCAATATGGGCTTTATTGACTTCGCGTTCAACTGGGCTTGCATGGCAAAGAAGCTACAGCCGTACAAGTTCATAATTGTCAGTCAGGATCCGGAATCGAATGTATACCTGAAATCGAATACGCTCCTATCCACTTTCGATGGCGCCGCAATTGGAGTTGATTCCACTGCCGCTCAGTCGGCATGGCGCTCTCCGGCTTACAATCATATCGTCAAGATGAAAGTTCTCATTGTACGGCAGATACTCGAAATGGGTTATCATGTCTTGTTCTCGGACGTAGATATCGTATGGCTCGATGATCCGTTGAAATATTTCGTCGGGGACGTCGACTGGGAGTTCGAACCGAACGAGCTTGGTGATGACTTCCAACCAGGCAACACTGCCAATACCGGCTTTTACTGGATCAAGAGCAGTAAAAAAACCATTGACCTCATGAAGACCGTCGAAGTGGAGGCTGCGAAAGTTCCAGACTTGGATGATCAGACAGTTTGGTCAATCCTGTTAAATGACTTCTGGCAAAACGGAACGTATGTGTACGTACCGGCAGCAGAGAAGAGCGCACAGGTTGGTAGCACATGAACATAAAATGCATCGCGCCATTTGTTTCCGACCTCGTCATTCATTTTGTTTTTCAGGATTACCTGCTGAAGCTCAACCGTAACGATGATCCGCTCACTTTTCGGCAGCTCAATTCCGTGCAGTTTCCGCCAGGGAATAAATACTTTGGGAAGCCCCGCGACGAATGGGAAGCGGAGTCCGCTCGAACCGGCCTAACAGCTGTTTTTGGACATATTACGTTCGTGATAGGCCACGATATCAAGATGCAGGCGCTGAAGGACAATGGGATGTGGTCGGTGAAGGATGGGGCCCTGGAAGAGGCAAAGGCATGGGTGGAAAATCGGAAGCAAAAGCTTGGAGATCGCTGGACAGAAATTGAGCAATTGAACCAAAATCGGGAGGAAGGTTTATTCTGCATGAAGCAAGGTCACTGAGGGCTGAGTATTGTAGTGATCAAAAATCATGCCTGAACGTGAGATGAAAACAGTGTTGCAATACATGAGTGTTCTTCGTTGTTCTTTTTCGCCGCCGTCATGCCTTTCCTTCATTGCCCGAGGCCGTTTCTGGGGCGTGAATGGCAAATATTCCCTCTGTAGCGTTGTTTCCGTCAACTACTTGCCTCAGAAGAGGTATCTATGCCGGGTAAATTGCCGCCCTGATGAAATATGGATAATCAAGACTTGCCGACCTATGCATTGGTCATAGTAGTTGCGGGTGTATATTCATTTATCAAAAAGCAATCTTGGGAATAAATCACTGTGTAGCAGCCAATTTCTTCGCAAAGTATTTAATCGTTTCCTGAAGCCCGTCCTGCAACAGGTAGCGGGGTTGCCATCCGACCTCCTTTCGAGCCCGTGTGATATCCGGCTGACGACGTTGCGGGTCATCCACCACCGCCGGAAGGCATCGGATCCCGACTTTCGTGTTAATGTTCTCTCGAATCATATCCCCAAGTTGCTTAACAGTGTATTCGTGGGGATTGCCCAGGTTGATGGGGTCCACGCAGTTGCCGCCCATGACAGCTATCAGCCCGGCGACAAGGTCAGGGACGTATTGAAAGCTTCGCGTCTGACTCCCATCTCCGTAGATGGTAATGTTGGTTCCGCGCAACGCCTGGATGATGAAGTTCGAAACAACTCGCCCGTCGTCGGGGTCCATACGCGGCCCGAATGTGTTGAAAATCCTAACCACGCGGACATCAACGTTCTGCGATCCAGCGAAAGCGTAGGTAAGGGTCTCCGCAATGCGTTTGCCCTCGTCGTAGCATGCACGTGGACCAATCTGAAAATGAACCTCAATCAGCATCAGTAACTAGGCTTCAGTCCAAGCAATCACTCTTCTCAGGTAGCCGTACCGGATTGACGTTCCCTGAAAACGGGAAGATGTCAGACATGTCAACCCCAAATGAAGTTTACGTGTGCTTACGTACCCCAATACGTCTCTTTCTGAGGATGCTCCAAAGGATCTCCATACACCTCTGCGGAGGATGACGAAAAAGTAAGACTTTACTGATTTATAACATACGGTGCAAACATTATCTACCTGACGTAGATGCTAGAAGAAACCGCGCTCCCGTATCTTTTGCAAGCTTTAGCATATTCATGGTGCCTGTGGTACATGTATTGATTGTAAAGACGGGGTCGCGCTGATAGTGAGGCGGAGAGGCTGGGCAGGCCAGGTGGAAAATTTCGTCGACGTCGGCGATGAACGGCACTACAGAATGAAAGCAGTTTGAGCAACGGGAGCAGGAAGATGAGGAAGATGTACATCTCTTCGTTAGGAAAGCGCTTCTATGCCATGTTCCTTACGTGCAACGTCGTGGTCTACCAGCTGAAAATCCTTATACCCTTCCCAATGTGCAAGATTTTCCCGATTGCCGGTCACAAAATTGTCGAGGGCTATGACAGAATGCCCCATCAATAGTAATGCGTCAACCAAGTGCGAGCCAACGAAGCCGGCGCCACCAGTAACAAGGATACGTTTCGCCTTGCCAGGGGGCAGCTGCCGTATGTTAGGACGTAAGATTGCGATTGGGTCCGCTGCAGGAGGGAATGCGGAGAGCAGGTTGTAGACAGATTTTGCGAAGTCGGAAGAGTACTGTGAGTTGCTGATCGGTAGGACTTCTTCTCGGGACAGAATGTCTAACGACGGTTTGGATAGGACTGCCGAGGCGTTGAGCATGGCTGCGTGGCAATAGTTCGATGTCGAGTTCCCACGGAACGTTTTGACCTTGGGATGTCTATGGGAGTCTCTGGCAGGAGGATCGTAACGATGCCATGCTCTTTAACAGAGTCGTTTCCATCATGCGACAAAAAAATGCACACCGTGTTGACCCGGTCCGGGCGCCATTGGGGAGGGTTGAACGTGTTTTGGTAAATGCCAATGCATAGCCGCTCCGCTTACCTAAGACGTGTTCTGACCGTCAGTCCGGCGCGTATGCCGTATGAAGAATAGGGCATCGAATGCCACCCTTGACTCTACCTCTGCAACACCCTCTCCGCCAAACTCGACTTGAACTGATCAGCAACACAACTAAGCATTTTCCACGCAGGAGGCACTATTCACAGTTGGCAAAATGCTGCGTGTAGACAGGGAACCTTCATTGAATATCGCTTGTGTCGGCGCCGGATATGTCGGCAAGTAGTCAATGAGTTGTATTTTGTTGATTAAACTCTGCACCGGCACTCATTGCTCCTTTCATCCGTCTCTCCCGTTTTTCTTGATGTGTTGCAGGGGGCCCAACCTGCGCTGTAATAGCGCACAAGTGCGCCCACCACAGAGTTACAGTGGTTGATATTAGCGAAGAACGGATCGCAGCCTGGAACTCTGACGAGCTACCTATCTACGAAGCTGGACTCTCTGACATCGTGAAAGAGTGTAAAGGGCGGAACCTGTTCTTCTCCACTGATGTTGACGGGGCAATCAACGAGGCAGATATCATTTTCCTCGCTGTGAACACTCCCACAAAAGCAAACGGTGTTGGGGCAGGGTTCGCTTCTGATTTGACGTAGGTTTGAGCTGACACGCGCCGCCTTATTGTGAAATTTGAACCATCTTTCTCGCGAGCGTGATTTGATGGAAACTCACGCCCTCCTGTCGCTGTCCGATCCGTCCTTTCCACCAGTTATCTAGAAGCCGCTGTTAGACGAGTCGTCAAAGTTGCCAGGCGATCGAAAATCCTTGTGGAAAAGTCAACTGTTCCGTGCCGGACAGCCGAGAGCATTGCCCAGGTTGCGGCGGCCAACGCTCGACCAGGGGTCCATTTTCAAGTTCTCTCCAACCCCGAGTTCCTCGCGGAAGGGACAGCCATTCACGATCTTCTTCACCCTGATCGCATTCTGATTGGATGCATGCCTACCGAGGATGGTCTAAAGGCGCAAGAACTCTTGACCAATATCTATGCCAAATGGATTCCCCGGAAGAAAATTATCGGAATGCACCTGTGGTCGTCCGAATTGGCTAAGCTGGTAAGAAGATGTGGGCTTGTGTGAAACTGTGTTGTGATTGGAAGCATTTGGCACCTGACCTGAGACTTCTTTTTGGCAGGCTGCCAACGCTTTGCTCGCTCAGCGGGTCTCGAGCATCAACGCCATCAGCGCCATCTGCGAAGCCGTAGGCGCCGACGTTGGCGAAGTCGCCACTGCCTGTGGACAGGATTCCCGCATTGGACCTCACTTCTTGACTGCTAGTGTTGGCTTTGGAGGAAGCTGTTTTCGCAAGGACATTCTGAATCTCGTATACCTCAGTAACGCTTTGAAGTTGCCCCAAGTTGCGAAATACTGGGAGCAGGTACGTCCAGATGGGGCCCGGTTTCTTAAGCCGCGTGGTGACGAGCAGAACTGGAGAACGACGATAATGTGGAGGAGACTGACCCTGTTTCAATCAAATTGTTGCTCAGGTTAATTTAATGAACGAGTATCAACAGCATCGGTTTTCGAAGCGAATCTTGGCCGCCCTCTTCAACACTATCTCGGACAAACATATTGCTGTTCTCGGGTTCGCGTTCAAGAAGGGCACTAGTGATAGCCGGGAATCTCCAGCTATTAATGTGGTGTCAGATTTACTCTCGGAAGGCGCGAATATACGAATTCACGACTGCAAGGTGCCCAGCAAGCAAATCTTCCGAGACCTTGCTTGCTCTCTCGCAAATGGGCGCGGATCAGTTGGTAAGACGGCTGCCGGTGGCTTCTAGATATGAAACTGACCAATCGGGCTCACGGCTTTGTTAAACTCGTTACGTCACGTAGAAGTCTGTGAAACTCCATACCAGGCAGCCATGAATGCACATGCCCTGGTTATCTTAACGGATTGGGCCGATTACCAAACACTCGACTACAAAGCTATCTACTGCAGCATGAGCAAACCTGCGTACCTCTTCGACGGCCGTTCGATAGTTGACGAACAGGAAGTTCGACAAATCGGTTTCGATGTGCACATCATTGGAAGGGCGCGTGAACGGTCTTTACCCAGGCTGTACCAGAACGTACTTGCTGATTCGCGAGCAGTCGTGTGAATATACTATGCCCCGCGATATTCACAAACTGCTCTCAAGATCTGATCAGTATATCATCTTTGTAACTTGGACGTGAGAAGAGCAGAAGGGCCTTTGCACCATACCCAGAGCTTCTCCAGCACCTTTCTCTTTTCCACATGGTCTCTTGGGGATTAGTTGCAACGCACCTAGCCGCTCTGCTTCACTACACATGTAACCCAGGTTGTTCAATAGAAAATCATCGCATCCTCTGATGAAGCGTAATTATCGCCTTGAGGTTCGCCCATGGCAAGATGTTGAAGGAAGCAGGGAAAAGCGGATTGCCGGAGCTGGGAATGGGTAATGGGTTGCTCAGAGTGGCGCGCTAGCACAGAACGTTGTACATTGCTTATCTAATCGATCTGACATCCACCCGGCTGAGAAAATGGTCGCACACTCGCCTGACTGGTTGGGTCAGAGCTTGAGAGGCGAGTCGCGCTTACGTAACACGTGTTTTTCGGGTCCCCGCCGGGTACACGTCGACCTCTCTCATCCCAGTGGACTGCCTTACAGACATTAGTGAACCAAAACTCTCGCCGCCTCTCAACAACTTTCGAAGCCATCGCTCCACTCTCGAGACATTCATTGGCCGCATCATGGTCGTAGCTAATCAGTTGGACCGCCATGGTCCCGCGGTATACATCTGGTACGCTTTGTCCCTCATAGGGCGGTGGGTCCTGCCGCTATGCATGCAAGGCTCACGTGGGGTCGATTTTGCCTCGTTAACAGCACCTGGATTTCTTTCTCAACCTGCGTGATCCTATTCAACAAGTACATTTTTACATCTCTGGATTTCAGTGAGTTGACAGCCCTGTTCGATTCTCTTTGAACGACGGCACTCATGTCATCAGTACTGACCTGGATTTGATAGAGTTTCCTATTTTCCTTACTTTCTGGCATCTAGTGTTTGCCAGTATTGCCACAAGATGTCTTCGCAAATGGACACATCTATTAGACGATGTAGACGAAATCCAAATGACCCCTTCCCTCTATTGTCGAGGGATCGTCCCCATCGCAGTAGTATTCTGTGCCGCTCTCGTTACCTCAAATTACGCGTATCTCTACATCTCGGTTGCTTTCATTCAAATGCTCAAGGTTGGTACCCGTGTACAAAAAGTTAGCCTCCTGGCGGGCTTCTTTCTAAAACGAGTTTTGCAGTCACTCACGCCGGTGATGGTTTTGGCTCTCGACTGGTCCATGAATGGCAACACAGTCGATAGGAAAACCTTACTCTATGTGTTTATCATCATGGCTGGAACCGTCATCGCTTCCTATGGCGAGTTGGAATTTGTCCTTTTGGGTGTCATACTACAACTCACGGCGGTCGCCGCCGAAGCATTGCGGTTGTTGTTAGTGGAAAAATTGCTCAATACCGCTATGAAAAAGAAAATGAATCCGCTGTCCAGCTTGTATTACTTTGCTCCGGTAAGCTGAATGCAAGGTCTACGAAGAGATGTACCGCACCCCCCCAATAGCGAGTACCGACTCTCACCAATCATTTCGTTTCGTTCTACCGCAAACAGATATGCGCTCTACTGAACGGCATCGCATGTTATTTCTATGAAGGGTCTTCATTGACGATGGTAGCAATCCACAATGTTGGACTGCATATATTGTTTCTCAACGGACTTGCGGCATTTGGGCTCAACGTGGCGGTCGTATTTTTGGTAAGCAACACGGAACACCGCTTTAAGCCGTTCGTCACTTGGCCCTGTTTTTCTGAATGTTCCTCAACAGATTGGCAACGCTTCGGCTCTTATCCTTTGCGTATCGGGGGTTGTGAAGGACGTCATCATCGTCCTCTTATCCACCTTTCTGTGGAGCAAAACTTTAACAGCGATTGAGATTTCCGGATACTCCTTCGCCCTCCTGGGCGTTCTCCTGTTCAAGTCCAGGACTATGGCGCCTGAGAGGACAGTGCGCGAGTGGGGCCAAAAAGCGAAGGAGATGCTTGCAAGTTGGCGAGGACTGGAAATGGAGGAAAAACATTTGATGGACGTTAGGGTTTAGGACCGGTTCAACTGCCAGAGGATGGGAATTCATGTATGAAGAGTTGATACCCATGAGTACATTGTGTAGGTTCGACCTCATCGCGCAAATAAACACCTATAAATGAAATTACCATGAAAACTAGACGTGGTGGCATTTATTTGTAACAGCACGGTGATTTGCGAGCAAGTTCATATATTAAGGTTCAATTTCAATTCAAAGGCCTGTTGTGAGAGCGCCATAAAGTCCGGTTTGGCATCGCAAATGTATATAGACTATATGCCAATGCACCCCAATAAAAGGATGTCCTCTTGACAAGCGCCGACTCGTTTGCCGAGGCATGGAGGAGAAAGTGGATATTCGCCCGATATACGGTTTTCTGGTCTTGCTGACAACGGTCAAATGTGTAGTCTGCTTCGATTTCAATTTGAGTATGACAGAGAGGGCTGAACGAAACCGACATTACGTACCCCTTGGGTGGAGCAAAAGTCAACCAGGGTTGGTGGGGCAGGGAAATACCACCATTTACACAGCCAAATGTATTTTGCAGCAGGAAGACCGGTTGAAAGCCATATCCCTGGTCCGTGACCTGCAGAGCATCTTCTGGATAAATTCCCGCGACTCGCCAACCAGCGAACATCTTCGGCAGGCGAAGGGGACCGTAGATCCGATGTGCATTCCACTCCAATTTGTCGTGGCAGCATGGGAATCCGACGAATGCGAACCCGCCTGGCACGACCACAGTCAGCATCCTGGCCATCGTTTGTAAATCCCCAATAGGATTGAGAATGTCCCCATATCGGCCTAAACCATCGTGTTCTAGAGACGAATAGGTGAAGACGAAATCGTATTTCGGGATGGTTTCCTTCAATATTCCGGAGACGAATTCTTTCGGTGTAAAAGTGTCGATATTGGGATGATCCGTTTTGATTTCGCCGAACTCCAGCGTGCTGATGTGGCGGGCTCCATACTCAAGCAGGAGTGCTTCAAGCCACGGGTTCTCGGACCCGATCACTAGACCTCGTTTCCCTCGAATCAAATGGCTTTGTGCGTCCATTGCTGCGTACACGTGTTCCATAACATAGTTGAACTTTGGTTTTCTTTCCCTAACTTCTCGCCTGTACTCATCGATCATTTGTTCGGTCCATTCCGATACGAGTGCGGATCCGCCCAAATACGCCTACGATGTGATTGTTGGTGAATTGCCCAAATTGGTAAGGACAGAGTCCGTCAAGGAAAAGGCCAACCTGGTCGAAGAAAAACTCAGACTCTGGTATCCTCCTATCAAGGGTGAATTGGTTGCGAAGAACAGCGGGGATCTCCTTTGGCGCGGGCCCGTAACGTGCTGGGGTCGACAGGAGTTACATATTTAGCTCTTCCTAGCAGTGAATGGGTGCGGATAATGAATCTCAACTCACCTGCATCTGGTCTCAGCCAGGCCTCTAGAAGCGGAAATTCCGGATGAAGTAAAGGCTGCAGACTTTTGGCAGATTCATGGAGATTCGCAGGCAGCCACTGACATTCCCGGTTTTCAGACGTAATGCTGTCGCTGGGAGGGTGTGTTGTTGAGATCCACTGCGGCATTGACTGATGAAACGAACCAGCAAACGCCTTGAACATGAAGAAAGTCGCCGCTACAGACACGAATAGGGGCAGGCTGGCGCGCAAGGAAGGAGCGGATACGTAGGCACGCATGATGGCTCTCCGATTCAGTTGGAGGCAGGATATGCGACGAGGGGGGGTGGGGTGGAACCTGCCTGCCTTTTATGCTCGGGAAAGTATGCGGTCTTGCCGAGGAACGCGTGTCACGTAATCAAATTACGGGTCTTACGCATTAGTTTGCGGATGCAACCCGACCCTTTCTGACCGGGCCTTCACCGTTCTGAAGACTGAATCTATTTTAAAAAAAGTCCTCACGGGGGCGCCAATCAGCCTTCGTTCTCGTCATTCGTCAAGTCTTCATCGCCACATCACAGTTGAAGACGGTCTTCTCTATACTGCACAGTATATCTACATCTGAGCTTGCAAAATGGCCGCCGCGAAGGCAACCCTTACAACTGAAGAAATATGTATGCTTACGGACAGAGTTAACATCTACGCCTTCAGCTCAGATCGACAGGATCAAGCTGTGCAGACCTGAGCTCAGCGCAGGATGTAACCGCTTTCCAAGGGCGATGGCAGCAACTCCCACCGCGGGGAGGAAATCCGACCATATGCAAACCGGGCGTACAGTACGCACCAGTTCGGCACTCTACGGCTTATCTTAGCCATTGCAGCCTCGCACGATCTCAAGTTCAATGGGGACCCTTGCATCTCGCTGTAGCAGGGGAACAGATATACTATTGTGAAGAGAAAGAGTCTCTAAGAGACTCTAAAGACAAGAAGATCACCGCGCTACAAAGCCACACTAGGAAGTACACTTGGGGAATGGGGAATAGCCCCCGACGAGACCGCAACATTACAAGGAATCATTCTGAATACCAATTAAGTCCATCATACCATCAATGCCACCGCCCTGAGTTATAAATGCTTCGTCCTCCTCTGACGGTAAAAGCCGGTGAGGAATAGGAACGAAGAGTGAATAGCCTAGTTGCCGGAGAGACTTGATATAGTCGAGGGGATCTTTGTTGTTTCGCCGTAAAAGTATGACGTTGATCTCTGTGGCGATGACTGTCGGGGGCATTTCGCGGAACATTTCAGAACCTCCCTCGATGAGATCCGGTTCATGCCCTTCCACGTCTATCTTCAGAAACCCCTGCACGTTTGAAGGAGAGGCAAGGTCAGGGCAGCCAAAGCGCAATTCAACCGGGTGCTATACATACGATTTGCCGCCGATTGAACTTTTCCTTCCACATGGTATCCATAGTCGTCACTTCAATCCGTTCTTTATTGTCGCAGACTGTGCTCACAGTCATTCCCCCCATGTTTCCCGTTCCATGTTCGGGAGATGTTTCCATGCAAAACGACCCAGTGTCGACCTTTGCACCGAAAGCATACTTGTATACCATGAGATTCGTAAGCTCATTTAGCTCGCCGGAGCAAAGGAGCTTTTCACGGGTAGTCTTCGTAGGTTCGAATGCGTGAACTTCGAAGCCTAATTTTGCGAACACCTAAACCGAATGAGATAAGTTCAGTGGAAGTCCACTTCGACGATTTTCCTTTCGACGGTGTCGTTTTACCAAGGCATGCACGCCAACATTGGCCCCAGCATCCACATACAGCCCTTTCCGATCCCAGAGGCCAGCAGTCTTGACGGCATCTAAGTAAGCCCGTTGTAGTTTATCCTCATAAAGTCGGTTTTCGTTCCAAACTATATCTCCGATGATATCGTTTTCGTAAACCATAATCTATAGGAGAGGGCTAAGGACGAATCCATCGACTACATCACAGAACACTGCGATAATACCTTTACTCGCAATTCTCGGCCGAGACTAGAGTCCACTTCTTTAGCCTTGATCGGCATACTTAAGCGACTCCATACACAGCTATCCTCCGCGTTTTCTTTCGGACGGGCATAGACGCCGAAGCGTTGCAGCGCGTTCGTCATCGTCGAGGCCCCTGATCCATAATGAAACATTATGTATGCCACTAGTATAGCACCAAGGAGGAGAACTGCAACCACGTTGGCCTTTCGGCGCGGGAGCGACACGAAAGTCATGATAGTGTTCGTTTGAAATGGGATGGTAGTGATATCGACAAAAATATGTCTACGGCAAACACCTCGCAGAGTATTTATAAAGGGTAAATGGTTAGGCCGGCATCTCGCAGAGCACTCATGAAGAAAATTTCGGGCCATCTCCCACACAGGACCCAGGCATTACTTTGCTCGGCGTGGGCCTACTGTGTAGTTGGCCCGATCGGGACGCACGCAGAGGGGGCGGGCAACATTCCATTCTCGCCCCCTCCCGCGTTGACGCGTAATGCCCATCCTC
Organism: Fimicolochytrium jonesii; assembly: GCF_025526975.1. Lineage (NCBI taxonomy): Eukaryota > Fungi > Chytridiomycota > Chytridiomycetes > Spizellomycetales > Powellomycetaceae > Fimicolochytrium > Fimicolochytrium jonesii. The sequence continues at coordinate 25,240 of NW_026515702.1, forward strand.
CCAAACAATAGCAACGCGTTTTTGAAGAGGGGAAACCACGCGTTTTGTCCTCTTCCATTTGGTCAAACGAACCTTGCTTGGAAAATATCTTCACGTTGCCGCCGCCTAGGTGGAGCGCAGCCCAAATACCGGTCGGCCAGGAAGTTGCTTGCCCGTCGTCGTCTTCCCTCCGCTGACCCAACCAAGGCACCATACGATGCGTGTGAAGAGCCGTATCTCTGCGAGTCAGCTTCGCCTTGCCTTTTGTGCACTTGCTGGCTCGCTGATGTCTTTCGTGCTCCTGGCCACATATTCACCGTATATTGGTAAGGCATCTTTGCGTGTGTTCGTGACAAGACCAATCAATCCTCACTGCTGCGACATCGCTCCACAATAGTGCGGAACTCCACAGTGGGCACCGTTTTCACCAGCAGTGGAACAGCCACCTCGGGGTCGATATTCTCCGGAGCTCGAGTGCGCAACTTTCGTGATACGCGCCCCGTCCGATTGCTAGGCCCGGCCAGCCACAAGGACTTGGAAACGGTTCTCGCCAGCGGAGCGCCAGTAAATTGTCGTCTTTGGGCAGTAGTAACTACCATCTTTACTCCGTCAGAGGCGGTAAAGCGAACAGCAGGCCTACTTCCCGGATGGTGCATGGTGGTCGTAGCCGATCGTAAAGGCCCGAAAGGCTATGCTATCGATGAAGCTCCCGCCAACATCTTCTACCTTACCACCGCATATCAGGAAAAGTGGGCCGCTTTGTCTCCTTTTGTCGACTCGCTTCCTTGGAACCATTTCGGGCGAAAGAATGTTGGATACTTGTGGGCAATCACGCATGGCGCGCAGCAGGTGTGGGATTTCGACGATGACAATGAGCTTGTAGGAGACGGCATCGTCTTTCCGAACGACAGTACACGAATTTTCAGCTTGCCCAATTTCGCAGCGGAAGCGCTCAATCCCTACCCGATTATGGGTGCCCCAACCGCCTGGCCTCGCGGATTCCCTTTGGAGCAAATAAAGAACGGTTCGACAATCCCCACGAGTGACGAAGGCTTATTGGGAAGCTGGGACGCACAGAAAATAGGAGTAATTCAATCGCTTGCCAACCACGATCCCGATGTGGATGCCATCTACCGACTCACAAGACCATTGCCTTTGTACTTTGAGAGGCCATCGCCAAATGAAATTCTGCTCATTCCCCGCAATACTTTGACTCCGTATAACGCTCAAGCTACCCTCCATCTTCACTCAGCGTTATGGGCGCTTCTACTGCCTATCACAGTTCATGGCCGTGTTTCTGATATTTGGCGTGGCTACGCGATGCAGGTGAGTACTTCCCGGATCTTCCATTTCCTGGATCGCAGAGTACTAATTCTTGATGAGTCTCCAGCGTCTTTTATGGGATGCGGGACTTCACGTGGCCTTCTCAGGTCCCTGGGTAAGGCAAGAACGTAATCCTCACTCATGGCTTGCAGACCTACAGGCCGAGACGGATCTCTTCGCCAAAAGTGGGAAACTCGTCGAATTTCTCCAATCATGGAAGGGTACGGGAGAAACCCTTCCGGAAAGGATTGAACAGCTTTTCATTGAGCTCTACGAACGCTCTTACATTGAACTTGATGATGTTCATTTGGCGCAACGATGGGTTGCCGAGCTAGCCTTCGCCGGCTACATTTTTCCACCGATCGTGCGGAAACTGACCCTAGCTGTTCGTACTTTTGGCGGTGACATTGGAAGGCTCAATGATGGGTAAGCTTTTGGCCCTGAATTCCCCAGTTCTCTTGCTATGGGTTTATTAATTGTGAAGCGTTAGGCTGCTTCCGACAATGGAGATGTTTGTCGATAGGGCTGCGATCGAGGTGAAATTAGTCTTTGACGATGAAAATGAACGAGATCACAACGTCGGCGACTGCCTTTCCGCCAGCTACTCTATTGGATACGAAGGCCTTCCCGCAAATCATGAAATGATGTTCACGGGCAAGGCATGGGGAGGCGTACGCAATCCGGGCTACGATCGGCAACAATGGGCAACCTTCCATTTGGATCGGTTTACGGATAGTGATTATATTGGAGTGATAGACTCGGACGGCAGTCTTTTCTCCTTCCTGCACCCGGAATCAGGAGTCTTCGACGCTGATGGACGAGTCATTTGTAAATCCACCGCAAAACGAACTGGTTTGTGGCCGGGTGATGCGGGTGCCCTCCATATGGACGAGGAAGCCCTCGGAGATTTTATGTATCCGAACCGAATGCCAATCTGGTACCGGCGAGAAACATTTCAGAATGCGCGAAACTATATTGCTACCATCTGGAACATGACCTTTGACCAAGCTTTCGCTGAGATCGCAACGAAACGGTATTCGCAGTTTAATATAATGACGAATTATGCGCTTAAGTACGAGAGCCGCTATTACAAGCTTGTGAAGGGGGATGACCCTGTCGGAGCCGTGAGTATCGGGTGTAACGGAGGATTTTGCACAACGAAGGATATTCAAGTAGGCTGCTGCCGGACATTCGGGGTGGCCTGTACGGACGCTATCACGAATGACCACGAACATATGTTGCGCTGGTTTGAGACTGAGGATGAACCACCGGTGGCATTCCTCAATAATCATGGAATCGTGGATACATATTACGAGCAAGTGCACGAATATATTCGAGCACTTCCTAATGAAACAGTGGGCCACATGAGAGATCACTGCATGGAACACCTGGCAGGCCGTTCGACTCGGAAATGCGAAACCTAGCCTCGTGCAAGAGGTCAGTCGCAACAGCTGAAAGTAATGAGAGCATTACTATCGCTAATCGTCTCGAAAAATGAATCTAGAAGCCCTATGCGAATCGTATACAAGGACAAGCGTGACAATCATGGGTGCAAACCGTATACGAAGGGAACGCAACGATAATCTCATTGCTGGCTTGAACCCTGGCTGGATAATCTCATTACTGGTTATGAGCCAGTATTCTACCAGGGAATCAACCAGTAATGAGATTGAAACCTGGCTTGAAAGATTATTTCCAAGGCTGGCCATCCCAAAGGAACATCAAACACAAAGCAATGTGTTTCTATGTATTATCAATACACAAATGTAATGCTTTCAGGGAGTAATGTTCCCAATCGTAAACATCTTGACACCTACGCATTTGAACTTCTCCGGTCATGCTTGAGGCTGTGGTGGCATCGAGTTCGCCACAACATGTGCACAGTCAGTGCCAATGGCGCTCACGGGGTTAACGAAAAAGAGTCAGTACAGTATGCTTCTGGATATCGCGCATCCGGGCTGTGCCAGAGCACCTTACCAGTCCTTGAGCGCCACAATACCATGGCACATGTTGTTAGCACCAGCTTAACACCGGCGTATCTCGCCGGGTCAAGATACGCCGGATCAGTCAACACCGCACACCGGCAACGACGGAACCTTATCTCAAAGGCAGAAAACATATAGTCTTAACAGAATGTGGCAGGAGGAGTTTGTCCATACATCTAATGCGCATGTTTAAAGAGAACCTACTGATCGTCTAGTGGTATTGTGTTCTCCCCATATGGAATTGGGGAAGAAGAGGGTGAGGTTGATTGTTACATGTTCTGGTCTATCCATCTATCATCCGACTGACCCTTACACGCCCAACACCTTCCTAATAGCAGGGAAGTTGGGGGTTCCCCAGCCAGTGACAGCATCCCAGCCCTTGCCGGCGGGGAACCCATCCGTGTTACAGCCGAGGGATGTACCATTGGTAACGTCGTTGAACGCCTTGTGTCCCGACTTGTACAGCCAGGGGTTCAAGAAACCCAAAGGCTTCTTGCCAGCCGCAAGTAAAGCGTCATTGACCAGCGCAAAGATGGCAGCAGCCGCGGGGGTAGCAGCACTGGTACCGTCCAAGCGGACAACCGTGCCGTTCCAGACGGTGAGGTAGCTCTGACCTTGAGCGGCGATGTCGGGGTAGGCGCGGCCGTGCTTGTTGTACAGACCCTTGTACTTGGACTTGAGGGCCTTAACATAAGGGGAGACTGCGTTCTTCTGGTACTCAGGGCGATTGAAGTAGTTGCTGAAACCTCCCCCGGAGCTGAATCCGTTCCTCTCGTCGTAGGCAACGACCTCGGGGGCAAAGTTCTTCGTGGCTCCGACGGAGGTCCCATAGGGGCAGGAGCTGGGGAACTCGGGCAAGAAGGTCTTCCTGCGTGTGCCGTCGTTCGAAATGCAGGTGTCGTCACCGCCGACTCCGGAGTCGCCGCTAGCAAAGAACATGGAGACACCGCGGGCGCCGAGCTGGGCGAAGGTATTACAGACCCTCTTGGCGTACGAGAGTGGAACGGTCTGTTCATCGTCGTCGTAGGAGGTGGAGATCACCTGGGGAAGATCCTTCTGGGCGAGCACGTACTGCAACCAGTCGAGGTAGGGCTCATTGGTGTTGGTGGGAGTGTTGGTGTCGTTCTTCCATGGTGGAGAACCACCGACGTTGTAGGCGGTGAGAGGGACGGGGTATGTGATGCCGAGGATCGTCTCCGAGTCAAGGTTTCCCTCAAGGTCCGCGCCGGCGTCCAATGCCTCAGGGCCTTCCTGGCCTTGGTGGTCAGTTCCGTTTTTGATGATCACCGTCTAGGAGGAGAGAAGAGAGGGTCAGTTTTGCGTGCTCTGCAACATTGGCACTATGTTTTGGGTCCTACCTTAAATGTGTCTGCTGCCCGGACCGCTTCGGGACGGGATATCTGAAGGAACCGGCGAGTGTCGCTACGGTTGTTGGATTCACCAAGGTAGTTGACCAAGGCAACCTTGCTAACGCCAGGCACCTGGGGTTTGTAGTTGAGGGTCCCGTAGAGGGTACGGAGACACAACGAGGTAACCAGGGTGGCATTGCAGTTCTGAACAACGGCATCCCGACCAGGAAGGAGACCGACACTCTGAATATGGGCGTGTTCTTTTGTGAAAGTTTCCACGACCTTCACGGGCTTTCTGCGGGTAGCGGGGCGGAAGAAGGAGTTGGTGGGGGAGATCATGTCGATGTGGTCGACGAGGTGTTGAGGGAGGGACCAGCTCGGCGTACGGACGACGACGGTGCCATCTTCGTGCATGTAGATGTGGTACTCGGTCTGGAGCATGCGCTCGGCGGTGGTGACGGGCAGCTCAACGCTGATCCAGTCCTTCGCGTGGGAGTAGCCGAGCTTATCGGCGGAGATGTCGTGGGAAGCCAACCAGTCGTGGACGTCCTTCGACGCGCCGGTCGAGGGCTGAACAAGCTGATGGACTTCCGTTTGAGTCAAGTGCTGGCCATAGCGCGGATGTTCCGGGTCGGAGACTGGATGACAAGAGAAATCGTCAGCCTTCAAAAACAAACACCTGATTCTGCGAGAATCTAAGCCGAACATACCCTCGTACAAGTGACGCTCAAGCTCATCAAAGTTGCTCTGCTTCAACGCAATGTCGAACTTCAAAACAAGGTCGGAGGGTGCACGAGTAACCTGAGTCCACTTGGCAGGCACGGGGTGGGTCTCCTTCACCGTGTAAGACTGGGCATGGGAGACCGGAGAGGCCGAGACCGAGGCTGCCGTGAGCACCGCGAGCGCGATTGATCCTGTGAAGCGCATGGTGGAACTGGGGAGGATTCGGTGATGAGCATGAAGAGCAAAACTGGGGCAACAACGACATCGCTTGGCTTATATACCTCGGAGAACGTAGACCTATTAAAGCTTCACAGACACTCGCTCAGATAATCAGATCGGGAACTTCCATCCGCTTATTGCGGATTGCGAACACTGCGATCATGATCCATGCAGGGTGCGTATGTACCACCCACAACACCGGACACCTCGCGGTCAGTACGGTTGCGGCTTTCGGTAAGCACAAAAATGCCTTGCCGCAACGTCTCATTCAAGTTCATCCAACGTATTCCGTTGCGGATCGAGCTGCAAGTCTCAGCTGCCAATCGATGAGACCGGCGAGGTCGGGCAAAGAACGGTAGTGTCGCCCATCACCTTTAGCCCAACGCCTGAACACAGTGCACGGCGTATGCTGTTCGCCCGGGCGTTCCCGATCTTCCTATCGATGTTCTCGAGTTTTTGCGCACATATTAGACATGACGCTAACCTCAGTAATTCGGACCGTCACCAGTGACCACCCCAAACAGACTATTCGATAATTTCGATGAACCATTTTCCGACATCCGATACGATGATCCGAATTCCCGGGCCGGAAGGAATCCAAATATGCGAAAGTTCCACACCAAATTTGATTCCATAGTTGGTGATGAACGGCAATCTATTGGCGTTTGTGGATCCTTCCATTTGGCGCTCTTACGGCGCGGCGCATCCATGGTACATACAGTACATTCCGCCGGAATTCATTTCCTACCGTTACCCGCTCAGACCGCTGTCAAGTTCTATCGACAGGCATGGTCATTTGAGGCGCGAAAGAGCAGAACGACGCGCTTCCACCTTTGGTACTGCAAGATAGTGATGAAGGAAAAGCGCTTCACGTAATATTCTTGGCTTCAAATCACCTCCATATCCTTGCATAGCAGCCTGAAGGGAGGTATTATAACTCACCTATTGCTTGGCGACCCACATGCCGGCGGTCCAACGAAAAGAACCAGACTGCTCTAGGATGGCCCTCGGCGGTTCTGATAACCCCTAGACGCTGCTGGGAGGGCTGCCGGCCTGTCGTCACTTTCTGAGAATGTTATGTAAAGTGTTTCGTGAGTACATATTCATGGAGCTCGAGTGGCGGCAAGGCGCAAGATGAAGGAGCGCCTGGTGGTCCCATACCCGAGTAGGAGAGGGTGTTCCGACAGACCATTGAGCTTGAAGTAAATGAAGCTAACAGCATAGCTGATTTACACCCAATTGGAGTACCGGAAGCATGCAGTACATGTAGCATTTGCAGACAGGACTTATCAAAAGATGCAATAACCAAATCGGAGGGGCACTTCGCTTGATCGTGTCCAACGCGGCTGTGTCTGAAGCCTTGAGAAACGCCTACGTATTGTGATGTCCGCACATCCCACAGTGCAATTGCATGGGTTGAAAGATCTGTCTACATTCATCGCGAAATAGGAACGCTAGTTTTAGTACTGCCGTCTTCCCCACTAGCTACAGATGTATCATGATTTGATGCTTGCTTTGCGGAACTATCAAAGGCTCCCAGTGATATTGGAAAAGGTCCACTTGCTGCAGAACCGCAGCCCCATCACCGCTGCATATCTTCTTCAGCATCGGCAAACTGATCTTCTTGCGCCGATTCCCGCGGTTGCTGCTGTTGTTGTTGTTCTTGAGCCTGCTGCGAAAACGGGTTTGGTCCAGCAAACACCGAGCTGAGGTGATCCAGCGCCGCTTGTTGCAGGTCATTGAGCTCTTGTGCCGATTCAGGCGTCGTGTACCAATCGTTTGAATCTTCCTCGTCGGCGTCTTGGTCGTCCCCTACTTCTGTTGGGTCCGGGTGGAGGGCTGCGCAGGAGGAGATGGCTTGGTATAGTGCGTCCACTGGAATGACAGATCACGAGTAAGCAACTGTGGCTTTCGGTATAAGTTAACATAATAGCCGCAACTTACGTCCAGTAACATCATCCGGAACTAGCCTAAATTCAGGTGTGGAGTCCTCTTCCACCTTCTCGTCATCCTCTTCATCCTCTTCCTCCGCTCTTGCGCTTGGATTGGTAACATTGCCATTGGCATCCCTCTGAGATTCGATCACGGCAGTGGGTAAAGAGTGAGTTTTGACGGTTGCCGAGTCAAGTTGTGCGTATATGTGGGGGATGTTGACGCCAGTGACATCGTCGCCGTGTCGAGAGACGGCATGGATGCCTATTGATGGGTAGTCGATGGCTATGCAGATAGATGTCGACGGGTTGAAGAAGACAATTTGTCTGCAATAGGTGTAGGAGGCGTTTCAGTTTGAGTCCGGGGATACCAACACGTACGAAAGGACGCCGTTTTGTCCGTCGCCTTAGTCAATTCATCAAGCTTGCTAGTCCTTAATGTTATGCAATTCCCGCAATCAGGGCAAGCATGCCCCATGCTTGGTTTTATCCAGCAAACCTTTACGCCCTGACCGTCTCTCCACATCTCCCGGGATAACTAGGTCTCCTGTTCCCACTCCAGCCTGCCGACTGCAACCACCATCCATCCGCTGCTCCCACTCACGTTTCAGCAATGTATAGTTCACCCTTCCCAGGCACGACGCCTGTGGCCAACGCGGGTGTAAACAGTAAGGTCACATTCTGTTGCATGTGGCGAACGCGGGGCAGCAAGGCGGGCTGCTGAGTGGCGGAGACAGCGTCAACCATATCACAGCTCGGCTGCAGCTGTTGCTGCTCGTATGCTTGCCATGTTTGAGTTGGCGAGATCAGTTCGGGAAGAGTGGATGAAATATGGATGGGCATTTTGCGTTGAGGTTCGAACTAAGTTGGAGAGCGTCTAGAGTAGTGGACTTCGGCCTGCTGCTGCGAACGGGGCAGAGCTGTGATTGGATGTGGCGCAGGTGGCGCAGAGCACTTACATAATGCGCTGCCTCCGTCTTCGACAGTTGACCATCGACACATCCGCGTTCCGGACAGCTGAATCCTGAGGGGATCCTGTAAGTCAGTCTTAAACGGTTCTGGTGCGGTGGGTACATTTCGGGAATTGGCGCCCTGAATCCCCCATATCATCATCCGCCTTCCTTACCTTGCAATGTATTATGAATGGGAGCCGGCCAAGGCGTGAACGAAATGCACATCCGCAAATATGAAAGTGCAGCTCTATACACACCCTCATCACCCGACGCTACCACCTACCACAGCTCAGATCTCTCAAACATGGCTTTGCCACACGGGAACGTGTGGTCTTCGATGCCAATACACTCCTGACTAACATGGGCGCATTTATTCGATGAGTGGGAGTGGACACGAAGGGAAGCCGGGCTTAACCTTTTAGGTCTGCACTCAGCAGTCTCCATGATTCCCCGCGTAAGGAGTGAAGGAATTCGACCGCTAAGAGCACGGAGGGAGAAAAATAGCGAACAGAGCACCAAAGCGTAGCATACAGGGAAGACAAACAATGCAAGAGAGTTTAACGGCCAAGTCTTAAGTAGCTACTTCTCCGGTTCACGATAAACTACATCACATGCAGTCACACTACATAGGTGCGGGTTTGTGCTGTCGCCTTGCAAACGCGTCTACCGCAAAGCGTTTGAAGCGACGCAAGGCGACTGCGTCTCGAGCAAGTTGTCGCACCATCATGTCCATAGCATCTCCTGGTTGTGACGGCCCATCGTGCCAGATGAAGTGCCTGCGCACTCGCAACATAGCTTCTTGCATCTCTTTTATTCTTGACTGTGGGATCTTAGCCAGCTCGTCCACAAAGTTATAGCCGGGTTCGAAGATCTTGGATTCAGGGATGAAAATCGCTACCGACTCCCAGTCCACGAAATCCTCGTATGGGAGGATGCACAGGTCACAGATCATCACCTGAGGGAGAGTCCGAGGCGGTTTGAGAATGTTGAGTCAGTGTTGGTAACCCGATAAGATAAGATCGCATCTCCCTGCTGAGAGATGCCCTCAAATTACCGGAATTGTCCCCCCCATCAATAATGAGAACGATCGGCGTGCTGTCCTGATGTCTCCGGCGGTGCTCGGTCCGAAAACGCCACGATCGTTGACCGCTGGTACATCGGAAATTTTTCTGCGTTCGGTCATGAGCACTGCCAGCGTGTCATTGTGCCTCGCGTTCCTATCAGCCATTTGATCTAGAACAGCTTGCCGTATGCTGATAACGATTCCGTCAATATAATAGATCATACCAGCACGTAGAGGAGACTGGTACACTCACGCTGCTGCATTCGCAGGAATTGTCCCGATCCACACAGCGAGTTTATCATGGTTGGAAATGTGCTCTTTTACTTCTGCTTCCCCCATATTGGCGAATCGTGGATCCGGGTATCTGATGAGAACAAATGAGAAGGATAGTCCAAAGCATATTGTTCCCTCGTGAACGGCGCCATGAGAGAGTCTTACGATATAATAATGCTGTTTCGTTCTCGTCGAAATACTTCTCCATCCAACAGTCTCTCGTCTGTTCCCGTCAAGCCCACAGGAAGACTCCAGATTTCGGGCGTAATGTAGTTTATGTTGGGCATGAGGCTGCGCAGATTTGCCAAAGCGCCCTCCCCCTGAGAGAATCGAGGTTTTCAATTGACGAGAACTTCAGATACACATACAAACTGTTCACATACCAACGCGTAATGATCGTGCCCTTTGAAAATCTCTGCCTCCGGTTGCTGTGCTACCCATTTGAATACTTTGCAGTACGGTGTAAATTTCCAATCCACACGAGGGCGTTCAGCAGAAGAGCAACTTACCCTTGTCGCTGTGATCGGAAGGGCCCCACATATTAGACCCTATGCCCTTTATGAGAAATTACCGCTGAGGCATGAGCTCCTGCGCTTCCGAATTATCAATGATGGCATGCTCACCAATACTGGGACCACAAAAGCATCTGCCTCGCTTCTCTTACTCGTGTGGCAAGGATGCAGTTTCAGATACTTCCAGATGTACACCTCTGCCGAATGATGGGATTCACTGCCGGACGGTTGAGTGTAACGCGTATGCAACGGCTTTTCTTAACGGAAAGCTCCTGGAAAACTCACCCATCATTTGGATCCAAGTACGGCGGGTTGCGGTCCAAGACAGGTTGATAGAGTTCCATTGGTACGTCATAAACATGGAAGCGGAACCCACGCCTGTAGCCGTTCGACGTTATCTCATCGCCGAGACACTCGAACTCCTCAAAGGGACGTGTATCTGCTGCTTTGTCGGTCCTGTTGAAGTGGTCGGCTACGGATCCGGGAAGGATACGAAGCAACTTCTCCGGGCGTTGCGCGAATAGCGTAAGGAGTAAGGTGAAGAACACCGTCATGATTGTGAACCCCCCTATAACTGGCAAATACCCCTTGAGGGACGCCGCACACCTACAAAGCCGACTCATTGTCAAACCGCTTTGGGGAAACGTTTGTAGTTGATCAACCGTCGACTAGAAGTGAGTGAGCGGAAGGAAGGAAGAGAGGCGATCGCAGTGACGTAGGATATATTCAAAGGAGCTCCCGATGGAATTGAGCACGCGAACATCTCCCCCAGCAGTGTGCTGGATGATGACTGCGGATTGAACGCGCTCGTTGCTCGATTTACGCGTAATGACTTGCTCTACTCGCGCGCTTGACCTTCCCAGGCCAAAGGCTCCATCCTTGAGCAAAGCGATGTCCAACCGCGAGAACCCGCAGAAGTACTCTGTCCTGCCGCCGGATCGCGACCACAGGGATTCTGAATCTGGAGATGGGAGAGTCATCAGGGAAACGCAAGAAGAGCGGGCCTTGAGCCGCGTGCCGGCCGCGGTGTTTGTGTGGTACGTTCTATAAAGGACAGTCCTCTGGACGCGGTGGAGTGAACAAATGGGTCTCTTTGCCCCTTAGCTTTTGGGTGGCATGCTCAAGCGGCCTGATTTTGTATAATAAATCCGTCTTGCAAGTTTTCCGTAAGTTGAAGGATGGAAAGGCTGGCATTGAGAAAAGTGTAGGCATTGATTGATGTGTAACCCAAGCTAAGCATATTCTCGCAATCCACTCTGCAGCGTTTCCGATGTTTTTGACGACATTCCACTTGGCCTTCGCAACATGTGCCACCCAGATCCTATACCGAACGACAAACATGCTGCAAGGAGTTGATCATACCCCTATGTCGCCGGCGATCTATGTCAAAGCGGTCTTGCCAATAGGCTTGTCCTTCTCGATCAGCTTGATCCTGTGCAACTCCGCGTACATGTACCTATCTGTAGCTTTCATTCAAATGATCAAGGTAGGCCAATACTTTTTGTACGAAGGAATACCACGGGAATCTTCCGCTATTGCCAACTGTCTTACAAAACCTATATCCGAATCCCAGTCAAGCACGTCCGTAATGGTCTTGGTCATTTCGTGGATTCTGGGCGTCTCCAAGCCAAACAGAGCGGTGCTCTTGCCGGTGCTTGTTATCGTTTCCGGCGTTTTCATTGCGTCCCTCGGGGAGTTGGCCTTTTCTTGGATAGGCATCTTTATTCAATTTGGGGGCACGTTCACTGAAGCGGTACGCTTGGTGCTGATGCAACAACTGCTCAGCAGTTACGACATGAACCCTTTGACATCCCTTTACTACTTTGCGCCGGTAAGAAACTCAACAGGATTGTAGCCTAAGTTTCGGGCACTTTGAAACAACATCATCTTCCTTCTTTTAGATTTGCGCAGTCATGAATGGGGTGGCCTTTTATATTTTTGAGTATCCAACCTTGACATCCAAGTATTTTGCCGCCGTCGGAGCAGTTAACTTGGTAGCCAACGGTTACGTGGCGTTTGCACTGAACATATCGCTCGTATTGCTGGTAAGTTGGGCTGGCTTAAAACCTCCGTATCAGGGAAGAAGTACTGAAGTATTCGCTTCACGTCTCGCACACCCACGCATGCACGCAGATTGGAAAAACATCCTCATTGGTGGTCTGCTTGTCTGGGGTCGGCAAGGACATGATACTCGTTGTCGTGTCCTCCATCATTTGGAGCACTCCTTTTACAATGCTCCAACTCTATGGTTACTCGTTAGCCCTTGGCGGTCTGGTGTGGTACAAGGAGCCTCAAGTCTTCGTGCACTGCCTAAGTGTATTACCGCGCTTTTCCGCCTCGCATAGTGCGCCGAGAAGGTTGGGACGACAGTCGAAGTCGGATGCAGAACTTGACGAAGTGCCGTTGGCGAGGAGAAGCACGCAATTGAATGACGACGAAGTGTGAACCGATGTCAATCTGAAGTGTGCTGATGATATGGCCTTTTCGTCAAAGAAGTCTCATTTTTTGAATATGGGGAGGAATGGGGAGGATGGGAAAGGCTAATAACTACTGTGTACATATATGCGTATTCCCAGGCTGCCCCTACTGACATGGTCCCCTATACTGAATGAATTCTTTCAAAACCGCCTTGGTGGACTCCGCCAGCTTTTTTATGCTCTGTTGTTGCATCTTCAAAACAAACAGTCCTGCCGAATGCTCTTGGTTCCCTAATCGGCGGTGGATTTTGCTTTGGGTCTGGCCAGGGCTGCCTTGCGCTGTGACACCCAGGTCTGCCTCCGAAATGCAAATCTCCCGACAGACAGCCAAATAGTCGCTAATGTCCCCAGTCTCCTGTGCAAGGTTTGCGATATTTATGGCAAGTCGCAGATTCCGACGACTCACTTCGGCTACCAATTTGTCGGCTTCTTTCACCGTCAGGAGGAATGTCATTCCGCCATAGACCATCCCCGGTTCTACACACACAGTGACTCCACAACGCTCCCCAAACTCTGCGATCTCGCGGAATATGGCCACGGTAGTCGGGTAATCCCAGCCCAGTTCGTAATTGTGTGTTGTTGGTGGTGCGGCACCCGACTCCTTCCGATTCGATAGAACTATCTGTTTGGCACCGAGCCAACGAGCTAGCAGGCAAGCTGACTGTGCCAGCTCGATAAAGTGCTCCTGCTGCTCGTTTGGTTCCAGAAGGTTCAATGGGTCATTCAACGCGAGAATGGAATGGAGACTGACTATTGAGAATCCCTTCGTCGCCAGATCCTGCGCGTAGTGTTCGGCAGATACTTCGTCTATTTCCAGCCAATTTGGCCAAATTCGTGTTGGGTCGATCGACAGCTTCGAAACGCCGAAAGCCGATAGTATATGGAGTGCAATCACATCCTGACCCGGCAACCAACACGAGTTGCTCACGGCTAGAGTCGATGCAAGTTTTCGACGCAAGTGCCGCTTCAAGTCGCTCAATGTATCGTTCTTGGGGATCAAGTAAGGCTTGTCCATTCCCCACAAAGCCGCATGCGCAGTCTGCAACTGGGATGGGAACAACTCCTCTGCGGGCCCGTGGCGAGGAGCGCTTCGATGCACATGGTTTTCATTGCGACTCCAGAGGGTTTCTGCAATATCCTCTAGGAGTATCGGTTCCGGTGCCAGGTTGATAGTCTTGAGACCCGCAGCGCTGGCTATCTCGAGATCCGGCCATAAGCGTGCCATCGGGTAGAATTGGTACAATCTGGAAGGTTGCTGCTCCGTGACGACTTCACTCGTGATAAGCGTCAGTGCCGCATCCAGATCTCCGCCATAAAGGTTGGGTACTCTTGCAATGAGGCTGCAGGGAAACTGCTTCCTCACAAATGCCTCTATGAGCAAGCTACCTGATGACGCACTTCCCTCTTTGAGAGGAAGGAAGTCATCGGTAACGAGCTGCTCTGGCGGCTCCCCTTGCACCTCGTTGCCGTCCTTCATAGATGTAACAAGGAAAAATCTGTTGCAATTAACGTATCGAAGGTGAGATTTCAAAGTCTCGGCATAGTACCGCTCTTGCTCTTGCGGATCATCTGCCTGATGCTCTGTTTCCTCGTGAGCGATGCGTCGATGGCGGGGATGCACGAAGCCATCGGGAAGGATGCATAATATCGTATCGAAAGAGCATCCGACGATATCAGCAAGATGGGACACGTCGAACTTCTCCGCGAAGTCATCACCGAACACTTTCCCCCATGCGGTCCGCTGGCGAGACCTGGTCACTATCAACGCTTTCCCTTTCAGTTGAGATGAGGAGCTTAGCTGTCCGCGCTGCGGCCGCGTGCGTTCTTTGAGCCACTGCATCACCATGTTCTCGGCGTGGAAAACGCCAGTAATCTTCCCTCCGAACAGACAAATTGTGCGTGCAGTATGGTGTTCCACACATTCACGGTTCGCAGAGCTGCTTTTTAGCTTGGTTTTGCACGAGACAAAGTGCCCAGCGTAGTGGTAGTCCTCGCTAAATCCCTGTATAAAGTGCTGCGCCTGTTCTTCAAAGAGCGGTCGGAGTTTTTGCGCGTCCTCCTCGGTAAACGTTTTCATGAGAGCCTCAGCGTCGGCCGCCTTTTCAAAGCGCCCCAGTGGTGTGTGTGGCACGCTTGTTAGAGTATACAAAAGCTGACCGTCTTCGCCGCGGTACTCGAAAAGAGAGATGAAATCGCCATCGATGATAGTATAGCTCGCCGGTCGTGTATGGTGGTGCGTCGATCGGTAGAGCAATGTGAGGCAAGGCTCAAAGTAGCAGGGAATGCGCTGACTGGATGTCATATGATTATACGTGCAGTCTATGGTGAAGTCGAATTGCTGCCCGTTAACCAAGACGCCGGATTCTCTCTCCTCAAAGCTAGTTACGGCAGTGTTGAACTTGACGCTTGAACCAAGTAAGCTGGTGAAGTACTCTTGGCATCGAACTGGCAGGAAGTTTTGTTCAAAACATCGAAGGACACCCTGCACATTCCTCAGATTGTAGTCGCCATTGTTTACGAGCTCAAAAGCTAAGCCACTATGATTGGGAGCAAGGTGAGGGAAAGATTAGAACGGGGAGAAAAAGCGTTCATGGTCGCTTGTATCTATCGATAAGACGGACGCACCTGGCTCGCATGATTTGGGTTGTAGTTCCCAAATCCAAGATGCTGTCGTTTGCGACGCCGTACAGGTTCTCGTGTATATAACTTGTCAGGTGCGGATATGTCTCACGCATTAATCGAAATCCCTTCAAAGTCTCGCTTCGCGTGTTTGCCGAGCGCGCATAGTGGAAGCCTTGATGAAGCCGAAACTGGTTCCAACGTGATGCTTCCATGAATAACTTGGCATTCCGCTCGAAGAGTGTCACTTCATATCCTTGTTCTAGCAGCACCTTTGTGAGGTGGCACCCATACCAGCCACCCCCAACAATGGCGATGGATAACTTCCGTGCATGTCGGGAAGCTAGTTCTTGCCGAGACAACAGTCTCTCCAAGGGTACCACTGGAGGCGACTGAGATCTCGCGATTAGGGAGCTGTTTGGGCTGTTATTTGCTCCCTTGGTTTGATCTGACACTATCTCTGTAATCTTCTTCAGCGCTGGCCCTTGGTTCGGGTGCTTCAGGCCTATGACCTTTGGAGGATCGCGCATGTTGATTGTGGTGAATCTATGTCGAATGTCTGAAAGGGAGTCCGCTACGTTCCTCTTCTAAGGCTGCCGTCTTGCTTTGGCCACGTCTTGACAGTGAACCAGCCTGGAGCGCTGGCTTCGGTCGCTATGGATCTGAGAACTTTGTCTCCGTCAGAATCACCGCTACGAAGCTGGTGATATTTGCTCGCACACCTCTCCCTTCTGTGCGCCACCGTATGAGGATTGATACGCTTAACTTATAGCGGACTTTCTTGATCAAGCTTAACTCTCACCCGACCGTACTATGCTCAAAGAGTGCCACCAACCTCATCTATACATACGCGGTTTTACGTGATCTTGATGCTTACGTGATACGCGTGAACGCGGCATTCGGGACTGAGTGCGCACGCGATAAAAACCGCTCCGCAAGGATCTCCTCCAACGAACCCTAATACGTTAGCCAGAAACTCCCATTGCAAACGGTTTTGTCGAATCTTTGGCCGTTGACCGCACATTGTGATTTAGTTCTGCTCTGGTGAAGCGAGTGGAAAGAGCTCCCCGCACTCTATTTTGCCACGATTTCGAGTTATTAGGCAACTTTTGCGTTTACGAAATCCACGTTTCATTCAACCGTGCCCCGTCCTCCGATACCCAGAAGGTGTTCACTGCTCCCAGTCAGTGCGTTTCAAAACAGTATACCTCCGCGACACCGATGTGAATAGATATGCAGTCTTCTACGGACTTAAAGACCAAAGTATATATCTTTCACAAGGTGGACTGCGGTTTTCACACGCTGAATATTGTCTTCACCGTTTTTCATCTCGACACTCAACTTGATGGGGCGGTCCCAGATGGTTCTCTTCAGAAGCGTCGCAAAAGCTGCATGGTCACATTGGGGTCTGCTGAAGTCCTCCAGGTATGGTTCGCTAATGTGGACATGGAAGATTATATCTTTCGCCTCTTGAAGGACCGAGAATATGTCGTCCTTTGCCAAAGTCATGCAAGCTAGATCGACGTGAAGCAGAAAGCCCGGATGCCCGACTCTGCGGACGGCGGCCGCGGCTTGCACAGCATTGTAAAGATAGTCGCAACCGTATTGAGGGGGGTTCGCCTCGAGACAGATGACGACGCCTCTCGACTCGGCGTACATGGCTAAAGCGGACCAGATTTCATCGCCCAACTTATGGCACTCGTCTTCAGTCTTGCCCTGCCTCAGACGGTTTTTCGGAGCTCCAACAACGATAGCAGCGGGGCGAGTTCGCTTATGACTTTCGGAAGCGTTCTGATGAATGGTACTACAGAGTTCGATGACGAATTTCATGTGATCGAGAAAGGCGGTCCGCTGCTCGTCGTTTCCTAGGAGCAGGCACGCAGGGCGATCAAAGAGAACCGCCTGAAATGAAGGAACTGAAAATCCTTTCTCTTTCAAGAGGCGGCCAAACTCGGCTGCACGGCCGTCCGCCAGGGCGTTGTGACATTCAGGCCACGAGTTCCAAATCTTTGTAGGAGCAATCTCCAATTGGCGAACGCCCGACTCGCTGAGAAACCGAAGAACCGAATTGCTCTCGGCTTCATCTGTCCATGACCACGCGATGTTCGAGATGACAAACTTTTCGGCAAGGATGTGATGCTTCACAAATTTTTGGATCATGTCAATCGACTGGGATGCGGAGTAGATGTAATTGGGCACAGTAGACCCAAAGTAGGTTGCATTCTTGGTCTGGATGCGGTATACAATCCCCGGAGCGCTTTCGCCCACCTGCGGCACCTTGCCCAGCACCTAGAGTGTGTGTACATATGTGTGTGAACAGTCTTTAGCATATGCGCGCTGAGCCTAGAAGGCAAGGGCCCCACTGATGCCATCAAGTGGGAAATCCAGTCCCCTCACCTCGGGGGTCACTGCCTGGGTTTCTTCCAAAACCCTCAAGATGTCATGCGTCCAGATTGGCTCCGGGAAAAGGTTAACCAATGTCAAGTTGACTGCCAAAGCTGTTTTGATGTCGTCCTCCAATCTTGTCAGGTCATACCACTGAAAGCAACTGTTGCGCTTGATAGCTTCGGGATTATTATTGTTCAAAAGATCGTACAAGTAGTTCTTCTTCAGGTGGGGCCCGTGAAGAGCAGGCAGGCGTACTATCAGGAGATGGGGGAAAAGCTCCGCCATCCACTGCTCAAACATATATCGATGCTTTCCGTAGGGGTGATGAGTCTGAATGCTGGTGGAGAGGTCGGTCTGCTCGTCTTGATCGTCCTTTGCCAGGTTGTATACGTCGATGGTAGATATAAGGACGAAGACTTTGGCTTGAACGGTTGAAAGAACTTCGCGAAGCTGCGAGAGGGTGGCAAGATCTTGTTGAGGATTCTGGTTGATCTTCCACTTTTCCGCGGGGCAGGCTGCAAAGTAGATCTCGTCATAGGACTTGCCACAAAGGGACTTGATGTTCTTAGAGTTGTAAGTGTCGGTGAAGGTGCGCTGCTCGAGGAGGTTGCTTCCGACGAGACCGGTGTACCCCACCAAAGCGGAAAGTTTAGTCTGGCTAGCTGCCATGTTGAATGCCGTCAGGGTATATATGCGACGATACTGACTCGGAAGTGTTGGTTAAAGGGAGCTAGCTGCTCATCAGCGTAGAAACGGTTGGCCATCCTAGTCCAGATCCTAGTCGTGGGGCTCGCGTGTTGCGCAGCGGAATGTTACGTAAGCGCGCGGGTGGCGCATGTCGCGCAGCCTTTCCCTTATGTAGTGAAGTTTTTTCTTTCTTGAGAACTGACCCCGTCGAAGGGACCAACCCCCGCACTACAGTACTTCATATGTTCGCGGGGGTCGTGATAAGGCGCCAGGTTGACCTCTCCACCCACTCCCGGTACGTATTAGCGGCAGTTGATCAGGACAATGTGAACATCCTGTTGATTTATGGTCTTTGATTTTTCAATCAGCTGGGTGCATGGTCCGTTGAAATGCCTTTTTCAATCGATCTTGGCCGTTTCGGAGTAAGGGAGGCCGTCTCTCAATGACCATTAGCGTTTTCGATCTTGTGTGTGAGTTTGGGTTGCTGCTGCATACGCATCTTAACGCACCTTCATAAACGCTCACTGCGACTTTAATTCGTTGTCGCAGCTCAAAATGGCGAAAACCATCTCGCCCCGTCCGGCCTTCTCCGCAAAAGCAAGAAATCATTCGCGGCAACCGCCCTCGCGTCCTCATCGGACGCAAGCAATCAGAGCTCGCAATAACCTTTCCCGCCGCGGCACCTCTTTCGTGGAGGCCGCCACAGCCCACCACTTGACGGTCTACAGTAGGCTGCCAGATATCTCGTTACGACGGGTTGGTGATGTGTCCTTGCTCTCGTAACCTCTCGTAACCAGATATTTGGCAGCCTACTGTACAGTAAGGCTACCGCGCTACCGCGTCGCCATCGCCGCGACCGCCATTCCGTTGGAACAGATTCATTTGGCCTAAGTTGTTCGCTTGGGGCTGGGATCTGCGGCTCCGCGGCTGCCTTCATCTCTTCCATTAACTTACTCGGATTCCTCTCCAGTTACAGTGGACATGGCAAGGAAAATCTTCTTCTCGCCTTTGTGATGCGGTCAAAATCATCCTTCCGATTGCAGCGATCGCCTTCTTCCCGCATCAAACCCCTCACCCTTCTCAGCTCATCACCATTTCCCTGGGATTGGGCTGCTTTGGGACAGAAGCTGCGGCCCAGCCAGCTTTGGATCACCTTGGGGCTGAACGCAGGTAAGCTATCCTCATTTATGGTCGGATATGAATGTGACTTGGGTGGTATCAGGGTTATATAATCTCCTTCATGAACTAATCGTATCTTTTTTTATATCCTTATTACCAGCTGGTTGGGTCGTAGCTTGTGCGTAG
Source organism: Fimicolochytrium jonesii (assembly GCF_025526975.1). Taxonomy (NCBI): domain Eukaryota; kingdom Fungi; phylum Chytridiomycota; class Chytridiomycetes; order Spizellomycetales; family Powellomycetaceae; genus Fimicolochytrium; species Fimicolochytrium jonesii. The sequence goes on from NW_026515702.1 coordinate 45,026, forward strand.
ACCTCTAGCACACGACCCTTGAGCTCGCCACAGGTTCCTTCATCGGTCCACCCTCAGGGCAAACGGGAACCGGAACGGCCGTGCTTGTCGTCACATCGGCATCAGCAATGCTGTGGCAGCTGCCGCTATCGCTGTCCCTTGCGCTCACCTTGCCCCGAATCACCACCATCTGCGCACACTCAAATTACCGCCAACGATGTACTCCCTTCGCTGTCGAGCAGCCCGCTGCAGTTGGGGGATAGTTTGAGGGAGGTTCTGGAGGGAGATATGCTTGAGGGAGGAGATGAGTACTCGTCATTCGTTTTTGACGTGGGACTGTGGGATTCCGGGGTAGTTAGGGCGGGCCTCGCTGCGGGACATGATGGAGATTGCAGTGCGACCTCACGAGATTAAGTCAGTGGCGGTTACTGACTGTACGAGTAACGCAGGCGTGGGGGTTGGGATTCTCGATGGGGCTGTTTTGGGAGTGGTTTCCAACTCCACATTCGTTCGTCGAACCCTGAAACCACTCCTCACCATCGCGGGTACGGTCGGGCCGCCGATCCTCCTCTCGTTCGCCGCCAACGGCAAAATCGAAAATCAAACCCGCTGACTCGATCTGCACGAAGCTGGCCTCGGCACAAGCGACGAGAAGTCGCGATGCACACGTTCGCACCCACACCGCCATTCCTCCGCTGCCCGCCCGCCCCTTGGTTTTTGTCCTCGCGCCTCCCCCCCCCCCCCCCCCCCCCTTTGGCTGCGCCCCGGCCCCAAGTGGGATGCCCTCGCGGCCCTCCTCCATCCCCTCCGCCGAGAAATCGCCCATCGAGCTGGGGCAGGACTTCGTGCATCTCCACGGAATTGGAGATAGGCTCATATCGACCAAAATGCCGAAATCAAGCAAATCCGCCGACTCCCGCTTTACGCGCCTCTCCTCCGCTCAGGCGAAGAGGAACCGGAATGCCCGGGCCCGGGCCCAATCCGCCATCCGCGACGCTGTTGCCGCTGCTCCAACGAGGAGTTGCCCATCGACCTGGCGCAGAACTTCGCGCATCTCCACGGAACTGGAGGTTGGCTCATATCGACCAAAATGCCAAAATCAAACAAATCCGCAGACTCGCGGTTTACGCCTCTCTCCTCCGCTCAGGCGAAGCGGAACCGGAACGCCCGGGCCCGGGCCCAATCCGCCATCCGCGACGCTGTCGCCGCTGCCGCCGCCCCCATCTCCGCCGGTCCCGCCCTCGCTCCCCCCACCACCACCACCACCTCCTCCTCCTCCTCCACCACCACCACCACCACCACCCACAGTGTCGCTGCCGCCGCTGAGGCCAGCTCCTCCGCCCCCGCCGTCGCCGCCCCGGACCTGTCCACCATCCCGGGCATCGACGCCTGGGCCGAGCAGAGGAGCCGCCTCGGCCGAGCAGAGGAGCGCAAATCCCGCGACGCTGTCCGCCGTCGCCGCCACCGTCTCCACCGGTCGTGCCGCAGTCGCCCTCGCTGCCCCCACCATCACCACCACCACCAAACACCCACAGTTCCGCTGCGGCCGCCGAGGCCAGCTCCTCCCTTCGCTGGTTTGTCCACTGGTTGAGGTAGGTAAGCCATCCGTAAGGAGTTCGCGGTGGTGGGCTGCCGAATAGCGAATATCCGTATTCATGAACGTCCTTCGCGTTTTCTTAGGAGACTCGTGGACGGGCCTCCTGCCGTCGTTACCGCCCGCACCGTGTTGGCAAAGGCCGAGCAGCTTGAAAAGGAGAAGCAGAAGACTGTGCGTATGCAACAAGGACTTCCAGCCAGTACGTACCTAGCGACTTCGAGCAAATTCACGTCAGAAATGCAACCCCTCTTACAAAGACATTGAGGTAGGCAAATCCGCAAGATATACTGCTGTGGGCATTACACTGCGGCGGAGGAAGCTCTCACAAGTCATGGCTCCTCCCATGATTGTGATAAGGATAGGGGCTGCCGGGCGTCAAGAGACTGTATTACATGTAACTCTTGGTAATACAATCTCTTGAGAAATCGCCATTGGGAAATGGAATGGCCGTCGTTGTACATCGGGGTCCTTATGTTTACAGTACCCGGTGCATCCGGCTAGGGCGCATCGTGCACGAATCATTTTTAACGGTTTGGTGGGCACCCGCTACAAAAGCCACCCTACTCGGTTGTGGCTGGATTTCTGATGCAGTATGAGACCAGCCGCGTTCGTTCATGGTTCCTGTCGCCTGGTTGCCACCAAACCTTCCTTTCCGGTGACCTTTATTCGCCGAGCTCCTTTCTTCCAATCATCCAATAACCTCTAATCTGGTTGATGGCTCTCCAACAGTTTCCCCCATCACCTACACAGAATGACATCCATGCAGCTCCATATTCCCGACGCAGAGTGTACAAACATGTCGGCCGTTCACGGGATTCATCTGGACGTCATCTTCACGTTAATATATCCAAGCAGACTTGGGAAAGTGCCCTCGCCCTGCACACCGTCCCCACGACAGATACCTTGACATGACCAACCAAACTGGAATCTATCCCCAACGCACAATGGAATGGAACGCTCATCACACATGAATTCTTCCAGCGCTTCTGGATCAGAACAATGTATATAGCTGTTTCCGGCCATATGCCTAGTACCTTCCCGAGAGAACCAGCCAGCCGATTTCTTGCGGATCTACTCGCACGCCTGCGCCATAAAACGTCACCATCGGCAGGCCATGTCCAATACTCATGCCACTCGTGCCATATACTACTGTAATATCCACCTCTGGCTCGCGGGGCGCGATCCGGAGGCACGTCGGAAGATTTCCCTGGGCCCAGGGAGCTATCAACGCGCGACCATGGGCACGAGGACCTGCAATTTATCCTCCTGACGGCAAGAGAAGGCCTTGAGGCCTGTCGTTCGGTCTTTGGGTCCACGCTGAAAGAATTCGGGCCAAGCTGGAAGACCTCATTGAGAGATGGACATAGGACGTGCACGCAGTTCCGTCCGTCGCGTCTTTCCTTCCGCCGACTTCCGACCAGATTCTCAAGCTCATCGTCGCCGTCGTTGCCAGACGTCCTGCACCCGCTTTGCACACACCAGGGCTTGACCCAAATAGGCGTCCAGCACTGGATGGATTTGTTACATTGAGCAGACGTCTGAGCGCTCAAGGCTGGTCAATGGCCAAGACGGGGCATTCTTACGATGCGCAAATTATATATTGAAAGGATGTATATTACAGGATCGCAAGCCTTTGACAATATTATGGCAGATGGGAGTAGTTTTCGACGAAGAAGTACAAGTTAGTGCTAACCCCTCTGGATTCCCTCTCGAAAGAGTTATGTGGGCTTGGGACCACCGTCGGCTCATTAATTAGCCGATTGTAATTGGACAATCGCCTAACTTATTTGAAGAACAGCGAAAAAAGCAAATGCACGTACCTCTAACCCCAACCGGCCATCACGACCAAGGAACGATGCGACGGGATGTCCAACCCGCTGCGAAGGGTCTAGATTTCTCTTAACCAGCGACCACATTGCCCTGCTCTTGTTCCTTCCAGAGCACCGAAGCCCGACCCAACGTGGTCAACTCCAAGGGTACTAATGGATAGCCGGAAGCGGTGAAGAAAAGTGAGAGGGAGTGCGGATGAGGGTGTTCTTTTATACTCCTGCGCTGCCTGCTTGCCTCGCGCGTTCGCTGAGCTTTCGCTGAGCTTCGCACGCTCGTTTGCCCCTGGGCCTGGGCCCGAGAAGGGATGCAAACTCAGCCCTCGGGCCCGCCCCTGTGAGAGCATGGCCATGCTGATTCCACAAGTACAGTATGGGGTGAGGCGTATCTAAATGAGATTGATTGATTGCCCCACACCGTTCACATATCGCTAGTCGGATGGATGAGAGCAGGACGGAAGCAGTCTATATATCGATACAGTATATATATGCGAAGCTGGAAGTGTGGAGATCACACCCTTCAGAAACCTGCCGATCGCCAAGGAACACCGCCGCATGGATGACAGCGGATGACGCGTGTTTCGGTGAGTTTGGGTTGCGCCCTTTCTTGAACATTCGGCAGCGAGAAACATGCCCCAATGACCCACCAATGACCCCTTTAAAGAACTGAGGATGACACAGAATATGGATAAACACCGTTGTTTACAGCCTGGCTACGCATGCTGCATCCATCTCGCAGAGCTTGCGAACCGACCCGATTTGGAACAATGTCGAGAATGTGTGCATCCGCCGAGCAGCGTGTTGGGTCTGTCTAGCCCGTACCTGGCCTTTCATGGTGACGGCGGTTGCTGCCAGCGACGAGGAAATGGGGTCTCGACGGACAAGCTGCGGACAAGCACTTGATCATGAGGAGTTTTTTTTCATCCATTGCGACCATTGCGTTGTAACTGAAGATGGGCGGCGATCCCATCCTCTGCCGACAGCACGGTCCACGGAAGCGAATGTGAACGGCATCGCTTGCCTCTATCAGCGGCGTCCGCATCCGTTCCGCGGCGTGAGCAGCGTTCCACCCCGTATCTGCCCCGCATCCGCCGTATCGACCCCGTATCCAAGAAACGCCGGGTGATGTCGTCTTAGCCATCATGATTCCGAGTAACTTATTTGTGATGTGATATAAGACCGGCAACTTCTATGGCGATGGCACGCGCGGAGCTCGGCCGTTTGACGTCTCTTTCTCAGTGCCAGAGTTGGGGAAACGTTAGACGGTTGTGCGGAGGAAAGAATAAATGTACAGTACTAGCGCATAACATGAGTTCCTCAATGCCAGTCAAAAAGTAGAAATCACACTGCAGACACGGAAAGCCGCCGTCGCCGAACCATCCATGCCGATCTCCAACGTCCTCCCCGCCACTGCGACATTGCTCTTTCAAAGAGGAAGTTTCCTGCCTCCGTCAACACCCTGAGCCGTAGATTTCTCTGATTTCATTGAAGCTTAGAAGATTCCAGGACCCGAGATTGCCATCCGCATCTACAAGCCTCTCCACAATACGGTTTCAACCCCAGTCGACTAGGACACAGGTGCATCACCTGGGATGAATCCCAGTCCACATCCAACACCCTCGCGATGAAGCCCATCTTGTTGAAAAATGTATCTAGTACATCAACAACGACCAAGACGACCCACACCAGACCATTGCTGCCGTCACTCGCTCACAATGCCCAACCACATCCGCCGAGAGAATTGGATAGAGAAAACCGATAATGAGAAACGCGGAATATACAAGTCGACTTCTCGGTTGATGCCTCCAAGTCGGCAGATCCGGAGCGATGTCGCGGATCTCGGATTTAACCAACATGCGGGGCGGATCCAGAAAACCAGGAACGCTAGCTGATGGTGTCTCCTCTCGAGTTCTGCCTTTCTACTGCAGAGGACATCGATGATCGGGGGCTCGATATGACCATTTGGGTTTGCTACAACCCACACCGCATTGGGTTCCCATAAGCTGTTCGGCGTGTAGGACGGGGACCGAAAACCCATGCTGGACAATGTGCTCCCGATTCGATTGGCGGACGGGAACGACTACATCATGATCGACGTGTTCCCGGACCTGCTCCTGCACGCTCCCAACGCATGTGTCCGATATGACCCTTCCCCCGGCCGGCGGGCATCATACAGGGATAGTCGTGTTTGAGTGTGCCTTATCCAGCTTCGGTGGCAGTCTCAAGTGGTTTCCAGGTTCTCTGTTGTGACAGCCATCTATATAATCTCTGATGCATGATCCATCGAGAAAGGGTGAAAAGATCTGGTTCGCAGAACGGTTCCTTGCAACGCCCCCCCGGCCTGCCTCAGAGGCGGGGATCCCTCTTCCAAGCAGTGCATCTGACTGTTTAGCCTTCATCTCCCTTAGTCCAGCACTCGCAACCCATTCTCCGCGCCTGCTAAGACCCTCCTGTTTCCCTTCATCCTACTGCCCCAACGACCCAAACTCCGCTGGACCCACTTGTCGGTGTCATCCATCCCAACAGACCTCCCGTGCACGGTTACGGCAACGACCTGAGTGGTGTCGATGAATCTGGCAAGGGACAACAGAGTGTGATGGACCCCCCCGACGACCAGGCGAACGAACACGGTCGTGAGACGCCTGAGGAAGAATGGAATGGAGGGGTCAGGCTAACTTTTTTAGATCTAGAGTTTGGGCGGGTTGTTGTTTTCGTGAGCACGCTGTCCGAATGCGTCAGATCACCCCGAATTTGATCCAGCGTTGGCTCGTTCCACTGTACAGTACAGGCACATATCTTCCCGCCCGCACAAAACAAACCATCCCGACATGCCCCCCAACCCCCCACCAGCGCTGACAGCCACGTCCAACATCCCTGGAAAAAAAAAAGAACCAATGTTACAACACGTCCCCACGACGCAGCCGTGGACGGACACGGGTTCGCGTTTCCGCACCGGTAAGTCGGTTCGGGACGCACAGACGCCGAGAGGCATACACACTGGATATCATCGTTGGGCGGTGGATGGGAGACGCGGGGGGGGGGGGGGGGGGGGGGTGAATGATTGCGTTGTGGAAGCGGTTTTTTCCCCTGTTTCTGAGGCCCAGAAATCAGAATTCCATCTCAATATTGACGTTGAGGCAATTGCTCGCAATGTATGATATCATTAGTATTTGTCTGAAATAAGAAACACATCGAGTTCGGGGGGAAGTTTAACTCTACCACGCACAGCGTCAGTGTCTATCAAGCTACTCTAAGCGAGGTGTTGTAATCAAAGTGTCTAAGGAAAACGAATGTCAGGGGTATTGTGTCGTATCAGATTCCATAGAATGAAAGTATCTACACTCCTCTACTGTCCATCTTTCAAGCTCCCATCCGTAGCCGCACACTCAAACTTGGCATCCAGAGTCGGCACCTTCATGTAGGGTGACTTGGTATCACCTGTTTAGTAAAGGAACAGAGGGGGAATGAGAAATGCCGCACGACAAACCGAATAAGATGCAAACTCGAGTACTGAAATCCCATCCGGTAGTAGTCGCATCCTCAGCTCAACATGAGAACAGGGAAACTTACCGAGACATTCCGCAACCGTGACCCACTTGTACTTGTTTTTATAGTTCTGGATGAACCAAGGCGTGAGGGTCGTGACGGTAGTCTTGACAACGCTGTGGTTAAGTACGATGGTCGCGCCCTTCGCCATATCGTTTGTGAGGTATTGCTTAGACTGCTCGACAGAGGCGCCGTTGGCGTCCTCGGAGGATGAGTCCCAGTTGATGACGTGGTAGCCGAGGTTCGACAATTGAGCCACAGCCGCCGGGTTAGTCGATCCAAACGGCGGGCGCATGTACGTAGGCGCCATGCCGAGGATCTTCATAAACGCGTCGTCGTTGCGTCGCATCTGGTAGTTGAGCTGGTCGTGGGAGATGGTGGCGATGTCCGGGTGGGCCCAGGTGTGAGATGCGATCTGGTGGCCTGCGGCGAGGATGTTCTTGAGATCCGCGGCGTAGTCAAAGAGGCAGCCGTAGTTGTTGCCGTTGACGAAGAAGGTAGCTTTCATGCCGGCGTTCGCGAGCTCGGAGAGGAGCTGCGCGTCGTAGTCGTAGGGGCCGTCGTCGAAAGTGAGGGCGGCTTTGCCCGGCACGGTGCACTTGGTGATGATCTTGCCGTTGGGGATGGGGACGCGGGAAGGGGCAGGGTTGGATGTTGCGGTGGTCTTGGTGGTAGTCTTGGTCGCGGAGGTTGTGGTAGGCTTGGTGGGGGTGGTTGTGGTTCCCGAGAGGCAAGGGAGACCGCCCCAGCCGGCTTGACAGCCAGCACCGCAATATTCGGCAGTGGACCCACAGAACCCATATTGGGAGCAGCAGTTGCCATTGTCGCAGACAGTACCCGCAGCGGGACCACAAATGCCGTCGGTAGAGGTAGGGCGGGCGGTAGCAGAGGTCGTGGTCGTTGTCGTTGTCGGACGGACGGTAGTAGGGGGAATGGTCGGACGAGTAGTAGAGGTGCTTGTCGGACGAACGGTAGTAGGAGTGGTCGTCACAGGCGGGTTGGCACCGCAGGTACCAAAAGCAATCTGGCATCCAGCACCACAGTGTTTGGCTTCCTTTCCACACCAGCCTCCACTGCTACAACACCATCCGGACCAGCTGTTCCCGAAAACATAATGATCAATACATGTAACGAAGGTTTTGTGGTACGCGAGGGAATGTTGTGTAGTTACCATGCGGTTCCAAACGCACTTCCACAGCGTCCATCAGTAGTGACTGGAGGCTTGGTCGGAGTGTTGGTAGGGGTAGGAGTGACGGTAGGCTTTGTGGTCGTGGGGGTCACGGCTATCAATGAAGGCAATGTCAGAATCAAGCAAACGAACGAAAGATGCACTTGCGCCTAAAATCAACTCTCGACCGTCAAACTCACCATTGCACTTTCCAAACCCAGCCTGACAACCAGCTCCACATTGCGCATCCGTCTTGCCACACCATCCGTTCTGGCCGCAGCACCTTCAAATTCAAAGAAAACCCATCCCATCAATCAAACAACCCCAACACATTGTTCCAAAAAAAAATGTAAGAAGAACCCACCAATCCGGCGCCCAACACACAAGCCCGCCGTTAGCAGGTCCGCACTTCCCGTCCGTGGTCACAGGGCCACCGGGGGCAGGAGCAGGCGCGGCGTGGCTGAGACCGACGAGCGTGATGGTGAAGGCGGCCGCGCGGACCAGGTACTTTAGGGAGGACATTGTTTTTCTTGGATGGGGTGGGGGTGAGGAAGACCTGTGGATGGGAGGTGGGATGTGAGAGGGAGGGTTTAGAGGGCAATCGTTGACGAGCGTGTGCGTTGCCGCTGGATTTCCCACGGGTTATGTTTGCGTCCACATAGTGTGCCTTTTCCGACGAGGCCAAAGTCGCCCCCTTTCCCACAGCCGTCCGGTGCGGCCGTTCCACTCCACTCCCCACTCGCACGCCACTGTGGGGTATGCAACAACTCACCTGGAATTGAGGGTTCTGGGTGATCCTTGATGGGCGACGAGGCTTCTTGATGAGAGCGTCCTTTTATCTCTCTCTCTCCCTCGCTCCCTCTCTCCCTCTCTCCCTCTTGTCCCCACCCACCGCTCGCACAAGCCGCTTTCTCTGCGCGTCCCGAATAATCTCACATATTGACCACCAAGCCCACCCGCGTGCAAGTGTAGAATTTGAGAGTGGGGAAAACCGACCGTCGATAAAATGTTGTGCAGCTGACACAGACGGTTGGCGTTATGTGACTTATGTCGCGTACATCGCGCCCGACTTCCTGGTAGCGTCAACTGGGGTGAATTGGAGCATTTGTGGCTTCTGCCCCAGATGTGCCCCAGATTCGGGAATGGCCACAACCGATTGTGGGGGGCAGATCAATTCTTCCCCGACGTCGAAAACAGTCAAGCAGTGGGACGCAACGCTCTGTGGGCGATATGTAGTATCGAGCTATAAGGAAGGACGCTTCGGAGATGTCGAAAACACCCGCTTCATGGAGGGTGTGAGGCTCACCTAACATGCATGCAGGGTCCGCCGAAAGATCGAACATTTATTCACGTCCGACAGCGAAATGAGGAGGGGGTCGGGACTCTGGACGCGACGTCTTCACCACATCTTCCAAGGCGGATTCCCCCCAATGCGTGCGATTATTATGGTTATCTGGGAGCCGCTAGATTGCCCTGACTTGGAACCTTCCAACCCTTGGGCGAAGCTAACGTGGTATCTCAAGAAAGGACAATTGTACAGTACCAGCGGTGGGAGCGTTGCCGCGTCACTGGAAAACTGCTGGATAGAACACGTTCCGGCGGGTTAAGTCCACGAAGGAGGATATTCTTGAATCTTCGCCAGAGCTGCTCTCGTATCATGACGATGAGTTTCGATTTCGCATCATCGATTGTGATTGTAAGCACGCCGACTTTTTCTGACCTCTGAAATATTTGGCGAGTGAGACACTCCGCCCTCAACACAACGCACAGAGTCTGTACAGTACGTCAAGCACGGATTAATCAAACAAATGGATTTGAGAGATACCGAAGAACGCCCCGAAGTGCATAAATGAAAAATCGGCATTCATCGAAAAAAGTTGGATGCAGTGTTGAGCAATGGGCATTAGAGCGAGATATGTGCACGTTCTCTCATGACGTCCCAGCAAAGCCGCCAGATATATCCGTCACCACGCTTCCGAAGAAAGCTCCATGTGGCCACTGAGCAAAACAAGCGCAGAGAATGGCTTCGCGAGAAGACTGAAATGTCGTAATTAAACAATTAAATGTCTTGCTTCCCGCGCTCTGATAAACGCGTGACAAATGAGGATTACCTAAGGCGAGAATCCGCTTCCTCGCCCATCCTGCCCCACTCAGTTCCTCCCCACTCCTAACGGAAAGACTAAGCGACCTATGAGATCTCACAGGCCTGGGGCGGTCCTTCGCAGCCGGTGTCTTTAGAGAAAGCGCTCTGATTGGCTGGAGTGGGCGGTTGCTTACCATGAAACAACGAGCGATTTTCTTCCCTCCCTCCCTCTCCAGAACCACTCTCGCCCGTGGGAAAAAAGAGCGATCGGTGACTGGCGGATGGGAAGAATAATAGATTGTGCTGATTGATGATGAGGAGAACGAGCGACTCCCCAGGGTCCTTCTAATTGGGGTTACATGCCTTTGACTAACTACCCCCACCCACCACTACTCCCTACTAACTACTCGTCACAACTGGTCAGTGTGGTCCTTGTCGGAGCGTCGCCTGTCGCCCAAAAGAGAGAGAGAGAGAAAGAGGGGAGGGAAAAAAGTCACACTCGCACAACTTCACACTCCACTCCACTCCAAACCTGTGCGCTGTCGATTCTTTACGCGAGAGAAAGCCCCGCTCACCCACCCACTCACTCACCCCCTCCAACAACCCACACATACCATACCCCAGACACCCACAGCTGTCGAATACTCCCTGCCCGCTGTCCAACAACCCGAAACAAAACCCCACCGGCCGGCCCTCACCCCCGCCCACAAAGTCTTTACAGTCCGGAAAGTCACCCGCGACACCAAGAACCTATTTATATACCACAAGCGTTCCCTCCGCCCCGCCGAACTCTTTTTTCTTCAGCTCTTTCCCTTGGATGGAAAAAGAAAGTGGCGCGTAGCCGATGGATGATGCGACTTGTGTGTGAATCGACAGCCCTGCCTCTAGTATACCACCACCTTTGAGGCGATATTCCTTCTTCGTTGTCGACCCGATATCCTTTTCCGATATCCCCTTATTTTTGCGCACGAACAACGCCAGACGAAACGATAGGCCAGCTATATCCCGCATACACAGTGAAGAGCGGTGCGGTGGGATTAACGCTCAGAGACACACCATACCATCCGTTGAGTGAGGAGCTGCACGCCACGAAAGCAGCGCACGGCAAACCGTTACCCCCCCCCCCCCCCCCCCCCCCCCCCCCATTCCCAACCCCCGCCCACGGGGCTTCGATATCCCACGACCCAACCATGTCCCACCCACCCCCAGGGCCCACCACCTCGGCCCCGTCCTCCATATCGCCCGCCAACAACCCCGGCCACACCATCATCCTCTCCTTCCCGTACGCCCTCACCCACTACACCTCGCACACCCCGACCTCCGAGATCCTCCCGCAAATCATCACAAAAGTACAAGCCCTCTGCGAGAGTGTCGCGCAGGAGACCGGGTGTGTCGTCACGTTCACGAGTCCGGAGGTCGGGGGGTATAGATCCCAGCGGGATGGGCGAGACAAGGGGGCACAGGAAGGGGGGCAGATGCCGTTCGAGGTGTTGATGAGTGTGACGGTGATGGGCCCGCCGGCGATGGCGGGGAGGGCAAGGAGGGGGATGTTGAGGGGGATCCCGACGCAGGTATGTACACCGTCGCGAGCGACCGAACGAGAGGGATAGCGGAGCGAGGGCACTGTCATACGCAGCGCGAGCAGCCGTTGGATCGCTTTGGAACGCTTCCGCGAGCGAAGCGAGCATCCGCCCATCAACACTACTACGTCGAGATCGTTCATCACCCCCAACCTCACCTTGACTCACCCCCACCTCTCTCCCCCCCAGAGCATGCTAATCATCCGCGCGCCGCACCCTTTCCTCCTTTCCACGACCTCGGAGATGCAACCGCACGTGCGGCACCGTCTGGACGCCATCATGAGCAGCACCCGGACGCACATCACCTGCGTCGGGCGGAGTAGCAACAACACCACCGAGGACCGCGGGGGGATGAGCAAAGTGACCGTGGTGGCCGAGTCCCCGTGGGAGACGATGGATCTGGAGGTCGTGGGCCGCGCCGAGGATCTGGAGATGGCCAAGATGGAGGTGTTGGTGTATTTGGATCAGTTGGTGGGTTGGCGAACATATTCTCGATTTCGGTTACATCATCGGAGTTGGAAAAAAAAAAGATGGACTTTGGACTAACGACCCAACGTTGATGATTGATTATTCACAGGCCGGCCTGCACATCGAAGCCCTAACCCTCCTCCCCACCCTGCACCCGCTGCTCGCGGGCCGCAACAACAAACAGATCGAACTGCTCATGCACGAGCACCAGACCAACATCTACCTCCCGACGCCGTTCGTGGGCGAGACGTGTAGCGTGGAGACGCAGGCGCAGGTGAATGCGTATGCGCGCACGGTGTGGGTGACGGGGACCGTGCAGGGGGTGACGAGGACGGTGGAGGAGGTTGTGGGTGTCGCGGGGATGCGGGTGAGTTCCCAAAAAAAAAAAAATCTCACAATCCATTCATGATGATATGATACAAGGTACTGATGATCTGGTTGAATTTTTTGCCCCCCGCCCACAGTCAAAACACCTGCAAACACATACGCTCCCCACCATCTCCCGCAAACTCGACTGGCTCCTCCTCTCCCGCACGCCCGCCCTCCTCTCCATCATGTCCGACAACGCCACCCACATCGCCCTCCCCGCGCTCGGGTCCACAGGCACCTCCGCCTCGCTGGTCGTCACCGCCGGCGACCGCGTGTACCTCGACCGCACCTGCCGCGCGGTGATGTACCTGCTGTGCGAGTTCTACATCGCCGGGATCCAACTGACCTCCAACCCGGTGCCCGCGAACGCCAAGCCCAGCCACCCGCTCGTGAACGCGTTGAGCATGCTACCGCTGCAGACGCACTCGGAGGTGGTGCTGGCGTCCCCGTACATGGAGATCTACGGGCTGAACCCGTTCGTCAAGTCCGCGTTCCTGGCGCTCGCTGGGCACCCCGCCATCCTCCCGTTGATCCGGGACACAAAGTTCCAGGTCGAGCTCGCGATGGAGCATAAGGATTTCATCAACGGGAAGAAGAACGGCAAGATCAACAAGATCACAAAGACATCCGGGTGTCGCGTGTCCTTCCAGGAGAACTTCAACGAGTGGAACATGCTCATCGATCTGTGTAACTCCACGCCGGGGAGATGCGTCGAGGGGTTGGGCATGCTGGAAGACGAGCTGCCGGCCGAGATCAGTTTCCACGTCCCCGAAGCGTTCCACAAGCGGATCATCGGGGTCGGGGGCAAGAACATCCAGCGGATCATGAAGAAATGGGCCGTGTACGTCAAGTTCTCGAACGCGGAGGAGTATGCGCAACTCGGCGGGTACTTCAAGAACATGGATAACGTGATTGCGCGCACGCCGGCGAAGAACAGCGCGAATTTGGGGCATGCCAAGGCGAGCATCATGGAATTGACGGGGGAGATGAGTAAGCCGACTTTGACGGTTGCGCTTAGCATACCCCGGCAATTGCATCGGTTTGTTGTGGGGCCGCGGGCGGTGTATTTGAACGATATAACGCAGAGCACGGGGGCCGAGTTGGCGTTTCCGAGAAGGGAGAGTGGCGCGGACGAGGTGGAGGTTGTCGGGACGGAGAGTGCGGTGATTAGCGCGAGTAATCGGTTGAGGGATTTGGTACCCGGGGTGCAGTTTTTCATTGTGCCGGGCGGCCAGGCGGCGTTTTATGCGGTTACGATGCAGCCGGATGTTTCGGCGTTGGCCGCGCAGTTGTTGCATGAGCTCGGGGTGGAGATGTATGTGTATCACCCGCCGCCGCCGTCGGCGGAGAATAACCCACAACAGCAACAGCAGCAGCAATCGTCGCCGACGAACAACGAAGGTAGCGTCGATTGCACGTTCATGCTCTATTTCCACCGGCACCATACCCCCCCGACAAGCCTCGACGCCGCCAAGGGTCTGATCACCGAGTACCTGACCACCCGCGGCGTGCCTCTGCAACAACACGTCCCGAAACAGGGTATGGGCGGCCGCACCGGGAGCTACGCCAACCTCCAACACCGGAGCTACGACTCCTTCCAGCATTTCCCCTCCAAGCTCGTCGTCGGGGTCAGCAGCGCGCCCCAGGGAGAAGCAAGCGACGCGGCGGCGGCAGCGTTTGCCAATTTCTACCCCCCGCCGCCGCACGGGATGCACCCGGGCGGGATCGCCAACAGCAAGATGGCGCAGTCGACACCCGATTTGCGACACTTGTTTGAGGATGCCGGGCCGTCCTCTTCGCCGGGGCGGATGAGCACCCTCAATGCTCCGCAGCATTTACTGAGGCGCAGCAAGAGCGGGTTACCGAACCCGGCTGACGCGCGGGATATGCTCTCGGTAACGCTCGAAGCGACGTCCATTACACCTCAACAACAACAGAACCCGGGCGCATGGCCGGTCCACTTCGCGCGGCGGCAGGGTTTGATGTCGATCGATACCGCCAACACGGGCGCGAACGAGGATAATGATTCGGGGATGGATGATCCGGCCAAGAACGCCGAGTTGCTTAAAGGGTTCGCGGGGATGCTGAGCCCCATCGACGCGCCTGAACGTGGGAGCAGTGGCAGCAGCCACACGGGCGGGGAGCACCAGTTCCATCATGGGCTCAAACTGAGTCGGAGTATGGGGATGTTGGATGATCGGGGCGGGAATAACAACGCGCAACCGTCCCGCGGGTCGTCGAATTTAGTCCCCGAGATATCAGCCAGCGACCCGCCGCCGTCGTTCACGGCGCAGACGATTGAGACGTTGTTTAGCATGGAGCGGGCTCACCCGAAAGCGTTCGCGCAGACGGAGTTCCTGTTGAGCAGTCTGGAGCTGGAGAACCATTTGGCGATATTTATTGAGCAGGAAGTGGATTTCCCCACTATCTTGCTGTTGGGGGACGGGGACTTGAAGGAGCTGGGCGTGCGCGCGTTTGGGACGCGGAAACGGATTTTGGGCGCGATCAGGCAGTGCAAGGATTGGCGGGATGCGCATTTGGGCAGCGTTGGCAACGTCGGGGGATCGCAGCAGCAGCAGCAGCAACAACAACGGTCGCATCCCCAGCAGCATGCGCAACAGCATCATCAACATCAACACGAGCAGCACGGCCGCATGCCGTATCTGATACCCGGCGAATACCACTCCTATTCCGCACGGGCGTCCGTATCGGGCGCCGGCGTCACCGGCGGCTACCACCCACACGCGCACCCACACCCCGTCGTTCAACGCTCGAGCGTCGGCAGCCGCCCGCAATCGCAGCAGTCGTCCCATTCGTCGAATTCGTATCAGGACCACGAGCAGTCGAGTAATGCGTTCCAGGGACACCCCTTGGCTGGCCAGGGTGGTCCCCCGCGGAAGGGGTTTGGTGATGGCCGCAGTGCTGGTGAGTACTGAGAAGGCTTGCTTGCTTGCGCCTGCCCCCCTTTGTATATAGTAGACGTTTCTCCTTTTTTGGGTCGGGGTCGGGGTGGGATCTTAGCGTATTTGTGTTGGACCGTCTGTTTCTTCCCCCTTCTTCTTTATTTCTTCCTTTCTTGGCGACCTATTTTCTCGTTTTTGTGATTGGGTCTCCCAACAATCATCCCAACCTTTTTATCTTTCTTCTTTTCCTTCTTCTTTGCTATTGCGTAGCGTGATGAGGTTGTCGAAAGCGAGGTCTAACGAGACTCTGACCGCACCCCCTCCGCCCTCCCCTCCCTCCCCTTCAGGCCACTACATCTACGCGCCTGGCTCTGACGGATCGACTTTGGGATTCTCACCACAACAAGCCGGGAAGCAGTCGCCGACGACGGGGGGTCGGCAACAGACGGGCGAACGCGATGGGACGCTCGTGAGCATGGCGCATACGCATCCGCATTTGGGGGGTCTCGCCAAGCGAGCCATGATATCTTCGAATTCGAATGCGGCGGCGATGCTTGATCGGCCACGGACGGCGCCCAATTCGGTCGATCCTAAGAAGCCATGAACCCAGTTCTCGCTCCTCGCGCACCGATTTCCTCTCTCAAGTTCCGCGTCCCGCGTTCGGAAGACATTCAAGGCTGATTCCTGCGATAGTGATTATTTGGATGTGCTTCCGCGTTCTTTTTTGGGGTTCCCTTTTTGGAGCTTTTGGGACTGTCGTTTGGTAGATCTTACAAGTTACCCGCACTGAGTTTGGACACTGTCCTCCCCGTGGCATTTACGTGCTGTTGCCGCTTGTCTGAAGCGCATTCCTAGAGATTTTCAGTTCAGTACACATTGCATACCAATACATTTCTGACATCCACACAATGGGGCCTTACTAGACTGGAGAGTCGTCTTCAGGAGGGGTATCCGCAGAAGGAGATTGAAAAGATAGCTGTCATGCATCCTCTCGCTCCGATGTGATGTTCGCGATTGAGAATACCCATCGCAGCCCTCCCTAGCCGACTCCGAGTATTCGACGGCGTGGGAAGACGATGGTTCCCATCTTGTCCAAGATCCCATCCATCCGTAAGACATGATCCGAGACTGATATCCCCGAATCGACAGAGTGTATGCCGAACCCCGTGCGTCCTGCTTCCGGGTTCTTGGTTTCAAGTCCATATCGGGTATTGGCTCTCGCGAAGCCCCAATCCCTAGTTCGTTTCCTGCTCCGAGATTGCCTCATCAGCCACATGAGGCAAGGAAAATGCTCGACTTACCCTGACTCTGAGGTCCCCTCCCTTTGTTGCCTTGCAACGCTTCACCTCACTATTCCACTCACTCACTCCCTGCCACTGCCACGCAGTGAGATGAGCAGACGGTACTGTATTTGCAGGCCTTGTTATAATATATCTGTCCCCTTCCCACTTCCACGAGTCCTTTCCTAAGTCCAGTCCCCATGTCCAGGAGGGCAGGGGGCCGATGTGGCAATAGGAAGAGCGATACAAAACGCACAAGTGAGCGGCCCCCCGTGAAGTCGCCCTGTGTCGCGTCGCGTGGGGTCCTTCCTATCGCGGCAACCGCCGGCGACGGAGCGAACAACGGCATAGTGGAATCGTTCAAAGAAGGTTCTATCCATCCATCCATCCATCCCCACTAGATCCAACATGGAGGTGCTGTCGAGGAACCCTTACGGTAAGGCTTCCATCCATCCGTCCATCACTACGTCCATCGACAGCAAGTCCCATCCATCCGGCGTCGATTGAGGGTCAGCGGTCAGGAGGTCGACATTGCGAAACGAAGGGCGAGCACTACGCGAAATCACGAGGGAACATGCATCTGGTTGGAGAGACTGTGATCCTGGAGTAGACAGAGGTCAACGGTGGGGAATTATGGAGTGCTGCGATGCTCTGAGGGTGGGAAAGAAGGAGCAGCCGAGTGCTTGCGCGGAACAGTGGGAGTCGATTGCGGCACCGAGGATTGCATCTGGATTGGAGGGAATGACTGTGATCTCGACCCAAAACACACCTCAACATGGGGCCGACGCTAAAGACACCTCCTCCCTCCCTCTACAGACCTCCTGGACGACGAGGGTGGCGACGCCCCCGTCGCAAAGGCTTCGCCTGCCAAAAAGGACGACAAGAAGGCTGCTCCCGCTGCGGCCAAGAAGGACGCTGCTCCCAAGAAGCAGACTGAGAGGGCTCCTCGCAACGAGTACCCCCGTCGTGGTGGAGCTGCTGGCGCTCCCCGTGGTGGTGCTGATGGTGAGTCTCAGAATCCGTGGAGATCATGGGAATTGCTGGATGTTGGGAGAGTGATCGAGGCCGAGCGAAGTCGTTGACAAAGGCGGGCGGAGGCATGACAAAGTTGAGGAAGGGAAGGCCGAGGTAATTGCATCGAGCGACTTTCAGCGAAGTGACGGGCAGGCATCATGAGCGATGGTGAACGTGGGAAAAATGGGCCATTCGTCGAACGAAGCGAGGTGATTGCATTAAGCGACCGCCTGTTAAACTGCGCCTACGAGCGGCGAGAGCTCTCGGAAACGCAACGAGCTATGGAAGTTGTGGGATTCTTGCGAACCATTTAGCCCTGGTGGATCGTCTCCTCGAAGTAGCATTGGGTTGTCCGGCTATTTGCATTTCGGATTCACACACATCGGAAGGAACGCCTCGTCACTCATTTTCTCTCTTTCTTCTTCTCCATAGTTGCTCGCCCGCCTCGTCAGAACCGCGACGGCGGTGACTTTGAGACTCCCCGTGAACAGCGCGTCGCCGATGGTGAACGCCGTGAGCGCGGTGGATTCCGTGGTGGTCGTGGAGGCCGGGGCGGCAGCCGTGGTGGCTTCCGTGGTCGCGAATTCGACCGTCACTCTGGATCCGGACGCACCGATGGTGTCAAGAAGGAAGTTGCCGGTGCTGGCTCTTGGGGAAACCCCTTGACCGCCGAGGAGGAGGCTAAGGTCGATGTCGAGCCCGTCGAAGGGTGCGTTCGCATTGAAGCAGATTTCGGTTTGTTTCGCCTCATTACGAATCTCTAAACTGGTACCCCTCTCGATAGTGCCGAGAAGAAGGAAGGTGCCGAGACGCCGGTTGAGGAGGAGACACCCAGGGAGCCCGAACCCGAAGAGTCGTACAAGACGCTCGAGCAATTCCTTGCCGAGAGGACCAAGCCCGCCACCGAGGCCAAGGTGAGGAAGGCCAACGAAGGTGCGGACGATGCTCAATGGAAGAACGCCGTCCCTCTCAAGAAGGAGGAGGATGAGGAGTTGTTCGCCGATCTCCTCAAGGTAAGAAAGATTCTCAAATTCGATTCACTCAGAATCTGCAAACTAACGCCAATATTTCTACAGGTGAAGAAGGCCAAAGCCGCCGCCGCCAAGGAAAAGGCACAAAAGACCTTTGTCAACATCGACCAGCGTTTCGCCGACGAAGGCCGCAACACCTTCAGCCCCCGCGGCGGCCGTGGCGGAAACCGTGGCGGCGAGTTCCGCGGTGGACGCGGTGGAAGTGACAGGAATGGTGGTGCTGGCGGCCGCGGTGGCCGTGGCGGTCGTCAGTCCGGTGCCGGTTCGTCCGTGAGCATCGAGGACCAGAACGCCTTCCCATCCCTCAAGTAAATTTAGCACCCTCACCACAAAGAGGAACCGGTTTATATATCGAACAATCACCCCCGCACTCTTTATCACCTTTATCACCTCCCACGTGTGCGCGAGCATCCCAAAATATAGGGTCTTTGAGAACCATCCATCAGACTCTTTTTGTGAAATTCGCACCACCCCACACACACCACCCCGGGAACAACCCCCTTTGCATCGAGTCGTATCTTATCTACCCTCTCGGCAATGAAAAGAAAACAAATATAGGGAAATCACCAGACTTTGAAAGTTTCGAGCTGAGAAGGGTGGGCCTACTCTTCTCATTGTTCGTGAACTCGGGCCCATATTCAACCTTCGGGGAACAAAACACTATGCCACGAAATGTGACTTGTGCGTTGTGTGTATATTTGCGATGCATACGCAGGCGGGAGATGCATGATGAAAGAGGGTCACATAAATCGGTCCAAATGCTTCTAAATACACGTTCTCGTCCACATCACACCGCACCCACCCCACCACTCGGCCCCACCTCAACACTTAACCTCGGCGCCCCTGCGACTTGTTCTCCTCCCAAATCCTCCTCACTCCCCGCAGCCGTTGTCAGCGCGTCGTAGTCGACGGACGAAGACGTCGTTTCGTGCAGGGAGTGCGGGCGCGACGGGTGTGCGTCTTCCCCAGCGTCGTTATCCTCATCCCGTGCATTCCCCGCCAAATCCGTCGCCGACCCCATCTCGGCATCACTCCTCCCTCGCAGTTCGTGTATCCCACTTCCACTTTGCTCGGGTTGCTCGCGGGGCACTTCAAACAGCAGCCTCGCGAACCGGATCAGGACCTCGACGACGGCGTTCTTGGCGGCCGACTCGGCAAAGTCCAGCTGCGTCTCGGCGTGCGGCGGGCGGAGCAGGGAGGGCCCGAACACGACGCCGAGGTTGGTTGTGTTCATGAGGTTTTCCGGGGCGTGGAGTTGGATTCTGCAAATGAAAAATGAGTGGGAGTGAAGTGGACCCCCGTGACCACTGCCCCTGTGTGTGTGGCGTGCATCCCCCCGTCCAGCGCCATGACCGCACGCCCCCACTCTCCTTTGAACTCACCGATGCAGATGCAGGATCAAATACGCCAAAGTGCTCAGATGCGCCGGCGGCAGCTTCTTCAACAGCTCGATGAACGCCTTGAGCCGCTCCTCATCATCTTCCGTCCGTTCTAATCAAAGGCCGCAAAAATGAAGGGGGTCAACCGCTCTCTTCTATATCCTCCCTCCCCCCCCCCCCCCCAATACTTACTAACAACCCCAACCCACTCCCCATACAACCCGGCCCCAAGCAACGGTTCCGGCAACTCGCGGAAATACTGTTTCAGCGCGCTCGTCACCGCCGCGATATCCACCTCACTGTCCTCAGCCGAGTCGGGGGATGAGAGGATGGTGTAGTCCCCGCGATCCAGGCACGCGATGATCTTGTTGGTTTGCGTCAACGGGCCGGACTTGCGGTAGATTCCTTCGTAGGTCATGCCTGGGGGATTTTATGCACAGTGAGTGACAGTCCCCTGAACGTCGTGTGAAGGAAGGGGGGGAGATGTGTTTGGTTGTTTGTTGGGCTGTTTTTTTTACCTCGCATCTCAACGGCGGCGATACACTCCCCCACCACGCGCGGCACCACCCCGCCCTCGGCCTCGACTGTGCGTGTGAGGGCGACGCCAAACACCTTGCCTTCGCCCGCCGTCGGCGTCGAGCCGTCTACAGATCATATGGATGTCGCACTGTGTCAGACCAAATGGGGAGAACGAAGCGGTCAGGGACGAGGTGCGATCACGGGACGTACCGGCGTGGGTATCCCCCCCGCTCCCCGCGGGACAGTGCTGGATGATACTCGGCACGCATTTCTGGTGGCAGTGATATCCGCATCCTCCAAAACGAAGGAGAAAGTCAGCAATTCATCCCCCCCAGCGAATAGACAACCCGTAACACCCACACCCCCCCATGATGCCGTCAAAAAAGAAAAAACTCACTCTCACACCGCAACTCCTTCCCCCAAAGCTTCTCATCACACAGATCGCATTTCCGCGGACTCCGATACGCATGGGTTCGGAACGCATGCGGTCCACCGCCTGCTCCGCTGGGGTACGTGAACGATCCGCCTGTAGGTCGTGAGAGATCGACATCTAAAAAAAACACGCACCATCCGTCATCAGCATCACAGTGATCTCCTACCGGGTTTAGAAGAACGCAAGCATTTCTTTTGTACGTACCGCTCTTCGAACTGGCTTTCTTAGCCCCCAACTTGAACATCGCCGACCCGGGGAACCCGTATCCGCCGGGGCTACTCGAACTGGCGGGGGGTGAATCAAGGTGGTCGGTGCTCCCCAAGGTGCCGCTGGCCGACAGCGGCTTGTTGGTGCTACTGCTGCTGCTGCTGCCTCCCGCCTGCGGCATCGCTTTCTTCAACTTGGTCGTCGTAGCCTTCAAGTTCGTTTTCCATTCCTTTGTCCATTTGTCTTTCTTGTGCTGCTGCTGTTGTTGGGTATGCGGGGTGATTGTGGGGGTGGGCTCCCCGGACGCCGACCGCTGCATCATCCCCCCCGCCGGCGCCGCAGCGGGGGGGTAATACGCCGCGTGGGAGAGGATATCCACACTCCCCTTCCTGGGTCCTCTCGGCCGAGCAATCCGTGGGGGTGGGAGGGGTGCCGCCTTGACCGGCGCCCCCATCATCCCGACCCGATCCGCACCCTCCGCACCCTCCTCCACCGTCTTTCTCAACTCCTCCATCTCCGGGAACGCCGCCGCCGCATTCGGAGAAAAGAGAGAGGCGTGGGACTCGACTTTATCGAGCATCTCGGCCGAGTCGATCAGTTCGCCCGTGATGCGGGTTTGGCGGGCGGTGAGGACGGTGTTTTCTTCGGTTAGGTGGGAGATACCGTCGGTGAGATGTTCGCGGGTGGATTCGAGGGTGGCGATGTCGGAGCGGAGGTGTGCGCGGTCGGCGTGCAGGGTGGAGAGGGTGTTGGTGAAGCGGGTGTGGAGGGCTTGTAGTTCGCGGGTTAGGTCGTCGCTGTTCAACCCACAAGAATGTGTTCGTTCAGTCCCGAGTGAATGTGGGAGGTTATGATTTTTGACGGTGGGTTTGTACTTACGCATCCCCCCCACCCCCCGCCGACGCCTTCGCCGCGTGTTTTTCAAACACTAACCGTCCCACGTCCATCTCCAACTCATCCCTCCTCCTCCCCTCCTCCTCAATCGCCACCCTCAAACTCTCCCTCTCCCTCCGCATCCCCTCAATCTGCGTGTTTAACGCCTCCAATGTCTCCTCCGCGCGCTCGCGGGCGGCGTCAGCACGGGCCATGTTGTCCAACTGCTCCTGCAATTTCGCGACGGTGGATTCGAGTTGTTGGCGTTTGAGTACTTCGGCGGTGTGGAGGGATTGGAGTGTGTGGAACTCTTCGACGGCTTTGCGGGAGGTTGTCTACCATATACACCGCGTGGTGAGTAAGCGAGAGTGTGGTAGAATGTGAGGATATGGGGATAGGTATCACACCTTGATGTAATCTAGTGTGGTCTCACAAGCAGATAACTGCCTACTCCGTTCCTCCAGCTCATGTTCTAGCTGCATCACGTACTCGTTTGAGCTGATTCCTGGTTGTTCGGTTAGTGCCGACACGTAGGAGTTGTTCGATGGGTCTAATTCCGAGAGAACGGGGGGTAAGAACCCCAAGTAACCGCGCAGCGCCCACCGAATGTACGCAAAGTAAGTGATACCCGCTCTTCCTCACCTCTCTTCAACCCCTGTCCAGCATTCGCAGTCGCAGTCGCATTATTCGACGCTATTGCAGGCGCGGCTTTATCGGGCAGGGTCTGAACTGCATCCTTCACTCGGGGCGACGCCACCGACTGCACCGAGCTTCGTGCGCTCGCCCTCGTTTCAGTGTGACACGACGGACATAGGAGTCTCTACATGGGCGAAGATGGGCTGCACTGTTTAAGGCATGCCTTCCCCCAGAAGATCGAGTATTCTCTCGCGTGAAGTTGGAGGTGGATGCTCACCCCATTGATGTGGAAGAAGCGCAAGTCCTGAATTGGGCGCGCGCATGAGGAGCAGTTGAAGCAGTGCGTGTGGTATGTGTCGTTGCCGGTTGTTATCGCTTCTTCCAAGATGGGGTTGCCGCATCCTTTGCATTTGTACGAGCAGTTTACACATATCGCCTGTGCGAGTGAAGGGAGGGAAAACGGGTCAACCATCGGTGTCAATGTCTCATGCGTGCAATGAGCGATGATGGGTGATGGATGGGCGATAGTTGCAGCAATGCGCTGCTCGCTCCGCCCGCGACGAGGATGTTGGGCTGCGGTGGACAGCTTCGCTGAGGCTCGCTAAGAGCCGTGATTAGGGATATTGCGCCTGTGGCGCAAAGGAACTCGCTCCCGTGCCTGCGGCAGAGTCCTCAAGCACCGTCCTCGCGGCCGCTCGAATTTCCAAGCATCCTTGCGCCTCCCAGCGCTCTCTTTCTCCTCGCTATCGCCCGGGCCCCTCCCCCCCTCTCGCACCCATACCTTCCCGTCCTCGCCGACGAGCACGACACTATTCTCATAGTCGATGGGTGTCCTACAGTTATTACAGTTGAAACACCCGGAGTGAAAGTAAGCGTCACTGAAATTGATCAAGTTCCCTCCGTCGGCGTCTGTTATTAGTTTGTTGCAGCCTGCACAGTGTTGTTGGGGTTCGTTGGGGGTGTTGTTGTTTGGGGGTATGCCTTGCGAGTCGGCCATTCTTGCGTAAGGGAGTGACAAGCGAGGGAGCAAAGGGGAGTGAGTGAGTGGAGGGGCTCCTGGAGCTCAGCTCTGCGCAAGGGGCGTAGGTTCTTGGGGGGTTGTTTGTGACTGCGATGGGAGCCACGATGGGAGGGGGGTTTTGCGGCGGGCGGGCGGCGTGGAGGGGGCGAGGGGAGAGGCCAAGCGAGCCGAATGGAAACTGTGAGCGCGCCGTGTTTAAACGCGCAAGCATCGTGTGTGAAAACTGATATCCAACCGTGTGGTGTGTGTGAGATATCGAGCGGACGCGTGATGGACGCTCTCTGATAGTAATAGACTATTCTCATCTCCGCGTGACGGCGGTGGTGGTTTGAGATGTTCTCTTGTATCTCTCTCCACACAAAAAGACACAAAAACATGGTTGGAAAAACGCACTCCAGACAAGAACCAAAAAACCCAACACACGGCGGTCCCCCGGAAAAAAAAACCACTCACAACCCCCTCCTCGTCCCCCCCGCCTGCCTCAAACTCCCCACGCCCACCCCCGCCGCGCCCCCCATCTTCCCCCCAACCACCAAGCTCCCCCCATTGACGCCCCCACCCAGCGACCCAGCAATGCCCTCATGCGCCTGATAGCTGAACCCCACAAACTGACTCTGCACGTCCTCGCCCAGATGCGCGCTCCCTTCAACCAGCGAATCCTGCGGGATCTCAGAGGTGAACTCTTCGTCAAAGTTGGACGTGTCCGTTGCGGAGAGGACGTTGGGCCGGAAGGGCGGCGGGATCTTGCGCGCTAGGAGGCGGGACCAGTTGGTTTCGGAGAAGAAGGGGTGCCGTTTGATGGCGTCCGCGCCCGTGGTGCCGAGGCGGCGCGTGGGGTCGCGATCGAGGAGCTGTAAGTCGGGGGACGGCGAATGCGGTTAGGTGGGTGTGATGAAGAGGTTCGTCGGTTGATTAAAGCCAACGCTCGCACCGGTGACCGTACCTGGCTTAACAGATCCCTGGCGACGGGACTCACATCATCGGGAAACACCAACTCCTGGCCCAAGATCTTCTTATACATCTCGTTCGTATTCTCGTCGTAGAACGGGGGCAGGCCAGTGATCATCTCGTACAGCAGGATCCCGATTGTCCACCAATCCACCACTTTCGTGTATCCTTGCCCCAGCAGAAGCTCGGGCGCGAGGTACTCGGGCGTGCCGCAGAACGTGTTGGTCTTGTTTCCGTCTTTCATGTTCAATTTGCAGAGTCCAAAGTCGCACAGCGCGATATGGCCGGTGAAGTCGAGGAGGATGTTTTCGGGCTTTAGGTCTCTGGAGGTCATCAGAGGGGGGAGTGAGTGAGGTGAAGTAAGACGTGTTTTGCATGGTCAGGAGGGTGGGGGGGTGAGGGCAGAAACACACACCTGTAGATGATGTTATACCCATGCAAACACTCCAACGCACACAACAACTCGGCAACATAAAACCTCGCCCTATCCTCCGTAAACCTCCCCTCCTTCTGCAAATGATGAAACAGCTCGCCCCCATTCACAAACGCCAAGACCAAATACAATTTATCCGGCGTCTGGAATGAGAACTTCAAGGGGACAATGAACGGATGGTTCAATTTCGCCAGCACGGTGCGTTCGGCGAGCGTGTGCGCCACCTCGGCCCGCTCGACAATGTGCGATTTGCGAAGGATCTTCATGGCGTAGATGCGGTTCGTGTCGCGTTTGCGCACCTGCATGACTTTGCCGAAGGAGCCTTTGCCAATGACTTTGAGGAGCTCAAAGTCGTCGATTGTTAGGGATTTGTTTTGCTGGGGGGACAAAATCATGAGGGGTTCACCGGAAATGTGAGATTTGAGTAGTGTGATACGCGGTTACTTACCACCTGCTTCTTGAAATGGAACTGCAGATGCAGCTCCCCGGCAACCGTCGGCGCGCCCTCTCCGTCGCTCTGCAAGGGGTACCACTGGTCCTGCAGTTTTCCGTCGATCAACAGCGGTTTGACACGTACGCTGCCAAGGAGAACGTCCTGCCCTTGCGTTGTACCCCGTTGCAGCACCGAAATGGTCACTTCGGCTTCGCGCGATACGTCGCTGTCAAATAAAAGTGAAGGAATGCGTGAGTGGGTGTGTCCATCGTCCATCGTGCCATCCATCCTCCGTGACGGAGAGCCGATCGTCAGCGAATGGTCGCTGGAGAGCAGCTCGCCGGTGCTCGCTGGGAATAAGTGACGGGAATCTTGCGCCTTTAGCGCAATGTACACCTGACTGGCGTCCGTCCTCGCAAGCGCTCCATACTACAATGGGCTCGCTTGCGCTCGCACTCTCTCTCGCCCGCGTACGCATTTGCGAAGG
Source organism: Fimicolochytrium jonesii (assembly GCF_025526975.1). NCBI lineage: Eukaryota > Fungi > Chytridiomycota > Chytridiomycetes > Spizellomycetales > Powellomycetaceae > Fimicolochytrium > Fimicolochytrium jonesii. The sequence goes on from NW_026515702.1 coordinate 71,239, forward strand.
TCGCGCTCGCAACCGCACAAACTCCCATCCCAAAATCAATCGCGGGGGTACCTACAAATTCGCGCGATGACCCCAAACCACGGTCCTACTCCCGGGATTCCCCTCCTTCGCCGGCACCATGATCTCATTCTTATCAAAATCAATCACACAATACGGCAATCTCGTGATATCCGCTCCCACGCCCGTCCCAATCTGCACCGCCGCGCCGCCATTGGGATACACCAGATTCCTGGCCTCCACAATCCGAATCAGCAGTAAACCCGACCCGCCGAGTTGCGAGGATGCCGGGTGGGAGATGGCCCCGGCGCCGGTCGGGGGTGTGGATGTGCCGGAGGTGATGTTGGGCGCGGGAGAGGGCGCGGAGGGCGGTGGAGGAGCCGCGGCGGGCTCTGTGGACTTTTTGCCTTTGAACATGGTTTGAGGCGATTGAGGGAGATTGCTGGTGCGTGTTGGCGAAGTGCCTTGGTTTCTCGAGTCCGCTATCTACCGTGCTGTGTCGAAGGTTGTCCTTTGTTGCAATCGAAACAATGCGAAACGCTGTTCTTCAACTTTCTATATCGCGGAAGATGGCCGGCACTGGGAAGGGCTGCACTTCGACAAATCGTTCGCAATTCCATTCAAGCGACAGCCTCCTCGCCGATATGGTTTTTCGATGCTTTCGAAGCATATTGTTGTCGTTTACGTATCGGTTGTGAAATTCCTTCTATTCCGTGACTATATTTGGGATGCTGGCGAGACACGTAACTTTAACTCTGAGATGCCGAGGGATGACTAATCCTGCAGTTGGTTTGGCCAAGGATGGCACATCTTTGATGCAGGTCTCACTGACGCCGACTTCGTCCTTGTTGCTAGTGGAGAGTTGCGGATATCCCGTTGCGGAAAACCCGGCCCAAAGTCAACAAAATGGTTAAAGGTCAACACCCACGTCGTCTTGTTACCCACGCCCATTTGACAGTAACCGTCATTTTCCATCGGTGAATGATCATCTTTCACGTATGCAAGTTCCCATGGTTGCAAGGAGAACGTACAAACATACAGTACACCAGAAATTCTGTGAAACTAGGAGATCACACGGAAGCCGACACAAGGGGAAAATCGTCTATCCAGCTACTTCCCACAGCACGGCAATCTGGGATGAGGGTGGGAGGGGGAGTTGCCGCCGCCGGGGTCTTCTTCCGAGCACAGCGGCGGCTGTTGTAACCCCTTCACGTACTGCCCTCATGAAGACCCCAGAGTGTGATTCCTTGGGAGCCCCTGCTTGCCGTTTGTGCGATTTTGTCTGCACACGAGTGGAATCGGTGCAGAGAGGTACTTTTTGCTCAAAGACAGTTGTCCAAGCTACTCAGTGCCCCTTCCAGGCACAACAGTAGATCTATGGGAATTGGACGCGGATAGATGTGGGTGCGGAGAGCAACCTCGGGAAGGGTGCGATCAACATTTCCCATATTCTTGTGTCTGAGGACAAATGCTCCACGGATATTCGGTTCTTTTTGGCGGTGTGTGAGCTTTAGAAACTTGCTGCGTTTGCGATGGCTACTCCGCAATCGCTTCCCCCCTCCATCCAGGGGATTCCAGGCGATGTACGCGTACACTCCCTCAGAGATCTTCTCGGTGTTTCTTATCCCCCCAGAACACAGAATCAGGCCACAGAGAAGAGTGGGACGATGTGTGGGCCGGTTTTTTGGATGTATTTGACAGAGGGTAAAGAGGAAAGGTACAGTGGTGTGCGATTCTAAGTGTGGGGATGATGATTCAAATGAAGCCGATCTGTAGAACACAACGAGAGGAGAGTCTAGTGTTAGTTCAATCGTGTCCGCACACGGTCAATCACACCATCTCCTCACATACACACAGCCCCCCTCGCTCAAACGCGCGCTCGTCCCTCCACACCGCCCGCACATACCTTGTTAGCAACGTCCAACGCATCGACATCCGCACTCAGCCTAACATAAGCCTTCTTCTTCCCATCCGGCCTAATCAGCGTATTCACACTCGCCGCCTCAACATCATATAACCGCTTCACTGCGTCCCGAATCTGCCTCTTGTTCGCCCTCACATCGCAGATGAACACCAGCGTGTTGTTGTCCTCGATCTTCTTCATGGCCGACTCGGTGTTGAGCGGGAACTGCACGACCTTGTAGGCATCGAGCGTGGGAACGCGCGGGACGGAGCGGCGGGGGTACTTCGGCGACCGGGGGAGACGGAGGGTTTTGGGACGGTAGAAGTGGGTTTTTGTGCGGATTTTGTGGGTGTGTTTGCCGTTGGTTCCTTTCAGGGCGGCCTTTTTGGCCGTGGTGGCTTTGGCCGTGGCCGCGGTCGTGGTGGCTATTGGGGAAGAAAGTGGTGAGATGATGGAAATGGAAAATCGGAGGTGGTGGGTTGACCATCGGCTGCCGCACATATGGTAATTCCCATATCTGAAAGGATCGCATCTCCGCCCGCTCAAATTCCGCCTCAGCTCTCCCAGCTCTCCAAATGGTCCAAACGACGAGGTTCCTGTCTTCGCCAACCCAGATTCCCACAGTCGAGTCGTGCGATTGCTAATTCCTACTTTCGACCCGCCACTATTCACAACCTGATCTGCTCCTCCCCGACTCTCCGCTCGAAACTCCTTCCCCACAGTCCTGCCGATCCAGCCCCCACCCCGTCGCATGTCGTCCTGCCACCCATTCCGGCCCCTCTTGTCGACTTCCCAAAAACGAGCAGCGATTCCCTCTGCAGGGCCGTGTCCCCAAAAATTTGACCGCCAACAGCGGGTGACAGCTACGTACTCTTAGCCTTGGGAGCCATTGTTGTGTTGCGCTTCCTGTGTCCTGTGAAGGGTGTTAGTGTAATTGCCTCCTCCGGTTTGGCTGAGCAGAGATTGAGGGTGTGGTTTAGCAGCGGACGAAAAGAAACGATCGGTCACGTGACGATCAAGAATGGGCAGGGAAAAGGCAAAAAGAGAGGTAATTGGGGCTCGGCCGGGAATCGAACCCGGGACCACCCGCACCCTAAGCGGGTATTATGCCACTAAACCACCGAGCCTTGGATGTTTTTGAGTCGGAGTATACTGCCCACCAACCATAACCTAATCTAGATCACCTGTCGCTCGTCTCACTTGAAATGAGACCGTTGCGGGAGCTTTCTGGGAGCTTGACATGTTCGACATCTGTGCCTTGCTTTCCCACCAACTCGTCTGGGAACAACTTTCGGTGGGAAGACAACCCCACTCGGCACTCTCAGTTACTATCAGCTACCACGACATAGAGCCCGGGAATTTCCGACACCGGTGCGACTTCCTCACGCCATCGACGCTTCCTCCATCTCCTTCGAGAAGTGAGGCAGAGAACCTTGATTGCGGGCATAGATCAACTCGAACCCATAGAGAGCCGGGACGTAAGTATGGGAGATGTCGAGAGTTTTTCAGGACGGGTATCCGCGGGATATGAGGGACAGGATGTCGGGGAATTGTTGATCTGACGTTTCGGGTCTGTACAATCGCGTGCGTTGCCCTAAGCGAGATTCTGCTGCCTGGTGTGAGAGAAGGAGAAAGGTCCATAGACTGTCTTGGCAAGATTGTGGTGTGTTGTCAGGCTTTTGAAGGCATATACGGAGCGTAGGCCATGAAGGACGGGTGAAGGGCTTTCCACATAATGTACGTATAAACTTGTTTTGTTGTTCTCCCGTTCGTCTATACTCCCCCATGCACTCCCTTCACCTCTCTGCCTGCCTTTTTGTCTGCTTTGCACACTGTTTTGTCAACTCCTCATTCACCCATGTGTAACGGTATATCTATTTTTCTCTTTGTGCAATAGTGCTTTCATCAGAAGACTTCTGAATCAAACTGTCTACCCATGGACGAATGCTGCTGCTCAAGGAATGGAGCGGACAATTGTGATAGGGTTGGGATGCAGAGAGTTGTGGAGGTCGGGGTGGCGAATTAGGGCCGCCAGGGGAGGCATCCGAATGTGGGGCAAGGAAACCCGTGCTGTATTATCATGGCACTTACCCCGTCTTCGTTCCGCCCACAGAAACTGAAATCCATACTGGACTGTTTTTACGTGGTAACATACCAAGCATATTGCCTATTCCGGAGATCTTTTCGGTGAACCAGGAAACATGGCGGACGATGAGTTCGATCTGTACGGCGACGACCATTATGATGCCAGCTCGGTACGTTAATAATGTTATGTGTCGGCCATCGCAGGGCGAGGATCATCGGAGATCATCCCGGTCCAAAGCAACATGAGTGTTTCAAGCTGAAGGCTTCCCGTTCTCATGCACATCCCGTAATAGAACGATTTGCTATACGACGACCTCCTAGCATCCACCAACGTCAAGCGAGAGACAAATGGCGGCGGGATCGGAGATGGTGGCAGGGATCAGAAAATGGACTTTTTGACGAATGACGAGGATGATGTGCTGAGTTTTGGGATGAACGGTGAGTTTCCGCGCGATGAAGTCCCTTGATACGACCATTGGACGGAAAACTGAAACCGTGATATATCGTCTCAGCTGAACAGGAGGACGCGCAAGCAGCGGCAGCAGCGGCGGCTGCAAACTCCTCACATAAGCAAGAGTTTAAAACCGAGCATGGAGATGGAGGTGATGTTCCGACACCAACCGGCGGGAATCTGGACCATGGGCCGAGACGTGACAGTACTGTGTCCATGGGCCCAGGGAGCGCTGGTATCATAGTTGGGGATTTGACCTGGGTGAGTTGAGTTGCATTGTTCGCAGTATGGAGCATCTCGTACTCATATAGATGGATTCTTTGGAAAAGTGGACGAGCGACGACGACCTCCGCACCGTCGCAGAAGACGCTGGCGTCGGCGACAAGCTCATCGCGCACGAAACGACCTTCCAGGAACACAAGATCAATGGCAAATCGCGAGGATCTGCGTACATGGCGTTCACGACTGAGGAGGCGGCATTGGCGGCCAAGCAGCTGTTGGAGATGATGTACGTGCCGGGCTCCCCTTTCTCATGTGTTCGTCCCCGCAAACCTGTACGTTTCGTCGAAGTCCGCTGATCCCCTCCACGTTCAACAGCGAAATCCACGGCAAAAAACCCACAGTCCAACTAGCCGACCCGACGTCCCACCGGCGCAACCCCTTCCGCACTTTCCCCAAAGACCCCAAAAGCACCACCCACCCCAGCACAATGCGCAACAATAACAACTCCATCAACGCCACCGCAAACCCGTTACTAGGACCCCAACCCCCGCTCCCCCCACTTCCCGTCGTCGGCGGCGTCGGACCGATGCGCAATAGCGTGATGCGGACGGGACAGGCTAGGGCTGCGCCGTATACCAAGTCTCGGCCTGGTGAGTCTCGCATCACTCCTATGCCATCACAACCCAACCCTACTTATACGTTTATGTGATTCTCTCCCCCAGTAGGAATGCCCCTCAACTTCCCCCCCAATCCCATGGGAAACCCCTCAGGCGGCGGCGGCACCCTCCCAACCCTCCCACCAAACGGATTCCCACGGCCACCATTCATTCCTCCGCAAATGGACTGGCAGCAGGAAGACTTCTACGGTGGTGGTGGGCGAGGGGGGCCGATGTATGGTGGTGGTGGGATGGGTGGGGGAGGTGGACCGGGGGGTATGGGAGGCGTGGGGAGGATGGGGATGGGGATGGGTGGGGGAGGGGGTGGAGGCTACCCGCCACAGCAGCCGAGGGGGTATCCTCCAGGGCCGGGGGCCCGGGGTTGGCGTTGAGTGAAGGAGTTTTGCGCGCCATTGCCGAGAAGCCATTCATTCTCGCGCACTTGCACGCTGGAAGGGCATCTCTCTACCGAACGCGCCTACCCACCACCCTCTTGGGTGTGATATACACGTAGACCCTGAGTCAATCCCGACCTCCCCCTTTTTCCCACCTTGGTGTATTTGTATTCATGTGTCGTTTGTCTTCTATGTACATATACCTTTTCTCCCCCCTCCACCTCGTACTGGATAGTGTACGTATGTGGGCGGAAATCATCTGTGCGGAGAAAGGAGTTAGAGTACTTCGATTGTAAACGACGTATATCTAACTCTGGTTGAATGCGTATACACATGGGAGAGGTAGTCTATCTACATGGACGGGAATACGCTTTTGACGCTATGAGAAACTGTCGCTGTACACCTTTTGATTTGTGAGAGCGCAAGCTATGGCACTACATGCAAGACGCCGGTAGGGTCTTGGCCGGGGAGCTGGGGAGGACCCGTCCCTCTCCCACTAACATAGTCCATGATCGTCTCCTCTCCCCCAAATCCACCGCTCACACAAGCACCTGCACAAACTTCCCCGCCGCCCTCGCCGCCTCAGCCACCACCTCCTCCGCGTCCTCATCCTCGCTCTTCACACTCAAAGTCAAAACGCCTCCTCCCCCATACCCCTCCAAAGCCTCCGTGAACTCCCTCGCCAGCACGCCCAGATCAATCACGGGCACGTCAAACTCATAGAACAGGAACCTGTTCTCCCGCGGGGCGTGCCATTCGGGAAACGCGGGCGGATTGTCCCCCCAATTACACTGCAACTCGACAACGGAGGGCGGGAGGGTGCGGATGAATGTGTACAGCGCCGGCACGTCGCGCGGTTGGAGCAGATACACTTTCGTCAGCGGGGACGTGGCGGGCAGGTACGCCACCGCGTCGGTGTCGGCGCACTGGAGGATGGACAGTTTGGGCAGCGGGGGGAACGTGATATGCGCGGGAAAGTAGCCGCCGCGGATGGCGAGGACGTCGGTTGTGGGTCCCAATGTGTACAGGATGGTTTGCAGGGCGTAGGCGTTGAAGCCAACCCATTGGGTGTAGGTTGGGGGCGTGTCGGTGTCTGCGGGGGTGTGGGAGCCCAGATCGATGGAGAGGGTGCGGGAGGGGGCGTTCCATAGGGAGGACCAGACGAGTTGTTCGGTGTCGTCGTCATGGATGCGGCAGCGGAGGTAGGATAACGTACATGATGTCAATACACTGGCCATGGCCGTCGCGGCCTCCGTCAAGGGGGAGTTGACACGCCATCGGAGGTGGAACTCGACGTGTTTGACGAGTTTGAGGCGGAAGGGGTCGCATCTGAACGCGGCGTTGAATTGGGCGGCTTGGGCGGGGTCCCGGAGGATGATTTGGGTGGAGTAGAGCTCGGTGCCCATGAAGGCATGGTAGGCTTGGCAGGCGCGGAGGAGGCGGCCGCGAGTTTGCTGAGGGCAGCGGCGGAAGATGTGGAGGACGAGCTCGAGGGGGAGGTGGGGGTTGGTTAGTGGGGTCAGTGGGGAGTCGAGAGTCATCTGGAGAGTGCAGGGGAGGTAGGAGAGGTGGGGAGATGTGGGAGGATGATATGTACTGGACTCTACTGTACAGCGGACGCTGTGGGGAGAGACAGAAAAAAAGGTGAGTGTCGAAGCGGAGGAAAACTGCTATGCCTTCACCTCGAGCCGGGCGAACAGTAGGCCGGGGGGCAGACGGTGGAAGGCAACCCTGCGTACCTAATGATAATGCGCCGTATCGTTCGACAAGTGTCCCAATCATATCCGGGGCGTTTTCTCGGCGACCCTCTCCTTCTCGGGGCGTTCGCCGTTGAGTTGAGTTGGGTTGAGTAACTTGAGTTGGGATGAGATCTCGCGCAACAAGTAACCGCGTACAAGGTCTCGCGTACAACCGCGTACAACTGTCACATTCCAACAAGAAACTTCGATCATTCAGAGAATCAGAGGAGAGTACTAGCACATTCACATCAGAGGAGAGAACTGGCTTCAGGTGATGCGCTTCAAACCAGATTATCCTTCCGCATTGGTATGTACACCTCCGGAGCCTTTCTGCTCCGTCCAGAAGAACCCGTACGTATGTACGTGTATATAGACCTATGTAGCACTCCCTATCCTCCATATCTATACCGACGCGGTAAGCCGTTTTCGGGAAACACGTTCACGATGTTCTGAAGGGTGATCACTAGATACGGGGCACGGACTCGTGGATGTGTGATGACGGTCGCCTATACGAGATCAAGTGAGAAACAAGGTAGAAGACAGCGACAAGAACACAACAACCCCGCAAAAGTACTCACATCCCGAATCTCCAAAACATCGCCAACACCCACACCCATCTTCACCACCGCTTTCTCGTCATCTTCTCCGTCAGCGGCTCGCATCCTCGTCTTCATCACCCCTGCATGCATCGCAGCGTCGACGACCACGCCTTTTCCGTCTTGCAGCTGCACGGCGATGTCGACGTCGGTTATGCGTAGGGATGTGAGGGTTGCGATGAGGTGGGGGATTCGGGAGGGTGGGGATGTGGTTGTGGCGCGGTGTGCGGTGAATGAGGGTGGGAGATGAGGTATGGCGGTTGGAATGTGGGCTGTAGGACATGTTAGATTGGGGTTTTGAATATGTGAGCATGTGCGCGGAGACGGACCTGCCATGTTCGTCCACGCGATTGAGGATGTTATGTAAGGGTGTACTTGTCGGGCAGCGGCGGATTCAAATGCAGCATCTTGATTTCTGTGGGGATTGTCGGTGGGTAGACCGTCGAGATGAATTTTTGTCGTGCGCGGTACAGGTTTCGGCATCAACACGGATGTGCTGCCTTGCATGAGCGCTGCGGCTTCTGCCGGTGACTGTGAAGCGGAAGACGGCCTTAGTAGACCACTCCTCATTGAACGCGAGTGTACGACGGCCTTTTATCGAATACACTCACCAACCGCTCCAACGCACCCGCAGGCCCAGGCACCGCTCTCGACCATCCTCGGCCCTCTGCCATCTCTTCATCGTCCCACTCCCGGCCACCAATCCCAAATCCATGGCGGTGGGAACCACTCGCAGTCTGCACAATCCCAACTCCATGCATCAGAATATCCCTCCCAAACTCATGCCGGCCGTCACCACGGCCCCAGGGCACATCCCCTCCTCCGTACACCAGAGCATCATACCCCAACTCAATCGCACCCGGAGGCGAAAACGAGAACAAATCCTCATCGACAAACTCAAACTCGGCCTCCTGCAATTTGTGTGTCGTGGGTTGACCGTGCGCGACTGTTTCGGATGTAGTAACACCATCGGAGTTGCATGCATAAGGAAAATGGCTTTGCACGCCTGCCAACGAAACCTCTCTATCTACATGCAAAGTGTCCGGTACGTCCAAACCGCCGTACACTGCCCGGGTCCATTCCGCGCTCATATGTTTTTTCGCGGGTGCGAGCACAGCAGCACCGCCAAAGGCCGCCGTGTCCCGTTTTCCCAGCAGCTTTCTAGGCGCTGTTTGCTGAGCCGCCGTTGTTGAGGGCTCAGCGGTTGATCCATGCTCGTTTGCGATCGTTGGGCTTTGCTGGCGGCCGTCTGGCTGCGGGTTCACCTGGTGCGGGACGGTTGGCTTTACAGTGACTGGGTGGGTACGTGCGAGAGAGTTGGCTACACTAACGGAAGAGTGTAATTCAAAGTCCAGGAGTTTGTCGGTGCCTTCGTCGGCGTCCCATGTGAAGCCGTCGTCTGCGTCCATGCTGAGAATGGAAACACAGGGTAGTGGTAATCTAGTGCGAGAGCACGGATGAAGGAATGGGAGACTGTGGTTGCAGGGCGAAAAGATTACTGGCGAGGATGGGGAAGAACATACAAGAGCACAGCAACCGCCAGCACAGCGAAGAAGACTGACAGGAAATCGACAGCGCGTCCGACTGCATCCCGCTCCCTCAAGTGCATCCAAAAGTGCGTCCAAACGCCCGGGTGGGATCGACGCGACCCGTGATGGTTTCTGTGGGAGGTGAACACCTTGCCATTCAAGTTCGTCGGAGTCTTGGCCCATGCTTTCAGCAGACTTCAGCACACTCTGCTCGTGGGGAAGCAAAGATGCCAAGAAGACCCAGTTCTTCCCCACTCTTCCCCACAGCGGGGCGGGGGCCGTGGACGTGGCGAGTGTGGCCTTCTTGATGCCAGAGGGACGCTATAAAGGAAGGCCCGCAGACTTCACGGACGGAAGGAAGGATACTACACCACATACATACAATCCACACTCAAGCACCCAACGGGGAAACAGCCAGCCATGACCCAAGACGCCGCCTTCTTCTCGGCCGTCCTCACCAAGCCTCTCAGCGCAATCCCCTACACAGCCCACACCCTTCTCACGCAACTCACCGGCGGCAAGCGGCACATCATCCAAGGCGCCGACAAGCTCTTTGACATCCAACTATTTGCGTCCCTCAACCGCTGCACTCTCACCCCGCACCCCAACATCCACAACCAATCCTCCTTCTCATGGGAGCCGCGCACCACCGACGATTCCGACGTGCGCGCCCTCCGCGCACGCGCGTTTGGCCATGGCGGGATCGACTCCATCGATGTAGCCACGGGCAATGCGGCCGAAACGCTCAAGGAGACCATCCTTGCGGGGTGGTACGATGTGCAGTGGGAGGGGAATGAGGTGGAGGTGGTGGTGATGCGGGTGCCGAAGGAATATTGCGAGATGCTGATATATTTTGTGGCGGCGGAGACAAAGAAGATTGGGGAGCGGTTTGTGGTTGCAGTCGAGAGCGCGGCGGCGGAGTTGGGGGAGCGGGTGTGGGTATTTGAGAAGGGGTTTTGGGAGGCTAGTTCTGGTGAGTGTGCCGAGCGGGATCGAGCGCGATCTGGGCGATGACCGTTTACTGACGTATCCTTCCTAAACAGCACTGTACAAGGCTGTCAAGGGCGTTACTTTCGATACCCTCATTTCGACTGAGAACAAAGCTAGAGCCATCAAAGAGGATCTTGAACGATTCTTTGACTCGCGGGAGCTATATCTCGAATACGGGCTGCCCTGGAAACGCGGCTTCCTTCTCTCTGGGCCACCTGGCAATGGGTAAGCTGAAGCCGCTCCGCCATCGGGCATCGAAGAATCGAACATCCCTAACCCGCCCACTCCCTCCCAATCACAGAAAAACCCACATCATCAAATCCCTCATCAACCACTTCACCTCGACGCACCCCACCATCTCCATTCTCTACGTCAAATCCTTCAAAGCCGAGCGCCTCCCAGACGAATACGCCATCTCCGCCGTCTTCAAGCGCGCCCGCAGCAACCCGTGCCTGCTCATCCTCGAAGACCTCGACACCCTCATCACCGACGCCAACCGCGCGTTCTTCCTGAACGAGATGGATGGCTTGAACACTAATGCGGGCGTGGTTGTGCTCGCTACTACGAATTACCCGGAACGTCTGGACCCGGCGATTAGGGACCGCCCGAGTCGGTTTGACCGGAGGTATGAGTTTGGGCTGCCCACCGCGGGAGAGAGGGAGATGTATGTGCAAATGTGGGGACGGACAAAGGCAAAGAAGGGCGTCTGTATCACCGATGAACTGGCGAGGGAGATTGCGGCGGACGACGTCACGGGTGGGTTTTCGTTTGCGTACTTGAAGGAGTTGTTGGTGTCGTCTGTTATGCGCTGGGTGCAGGGACAGGTTCAGGACGGTGGTCATGGTGGGAAGGACTTTGGGACTGTTTTGAGGGATGAGGCAGCGGTTCTGAAGACGTATATTAGGGAGATGCAGGCTAAGAAGGAGACGGGGAAGGGTGAGAAGGAGGATGGGAAAGTGAATGGGGTAGTGCATAAGTAGAACTTTGCGATTATATGTAGGTATGTATGCAACGTTGGTTGTCCTTTGATCATCAGTATACTATATTCAGCGTAAGAATGAGCAGCAAGTTATCCTTGTGCGGCAGAGCGACCGGAGTTTTGGCAGCGGCATTTGCGGCGGCAGGAGCTTGGATCACAACTCCTCCCATGATGCAATTGTCTGGCGAGGCCTTTCCCGAAGGAATCAGTGGAAAGTTCTAGGTAGTGGCCAAGTTTACACTCAACAAAAGTCTTACTGTCCACAAGCTCGTCCACATTGAAATAGACTTGACCCTCTTGCTTGAGCGGCAAAAGATTCGTCAAAATAGAAGGGATATGATGATCCTAAAATGCCGTCCGATCTTGTTTTCTGAGAATGTGCCCCATTTGGTCGAGGTCAAAGATGATCTGGTTCAGGCGAACTTCCCCTTACTCCACACCATGGCCGCCAATCACCAATTCCTCTCCGTCAATTTCACGACTGATCTCGTGAAATCTGTCAGTGTCGCTGATGCAAACCACTACTGACCTTCAAAATGGACATGCGAGCTCTGGAGAGGAAGGTGGACCGCGGCTTTGCCACTGTGAACACCCAACTCGCCGCTATGAACGTCACTCCTGCCATGGTGATGCAGCAACTGGCGGCCTTGGCGCCGACTGCCGCACTGCCTGCTGCACCGCCCGCTCCCGTCGCCTCGTCTTTTAGTCGTCGCCTTTTAGTCGAGATCAGATTGAGGCCCAGCCGGCAACTCCTTTTGGGTGTCCCAAAAAGGGGAGGACAGCCAATCCATATGTACAGTGCGCTGGGTTATGGGTTTGATGGTGGCGGTGTCCGTTGTTATCAGCTGGCCTGGCCGGCCTTGGGTGCGTACGTCAATTCATATGTGCAGGGCGCTGGGATATGCGTTTGACAAGTGCGGTGTCCGTCGGGTGCGGGATCTGGTCCGTTCTGGACCAAGATTTTCTGACGGTTTACATCGCGAAGCGTGAATGTAGGGCCGGGATCCAGAACGTACTCAAGACTGCCGTCCGTCATCAGCTCGGGATAGATTCTGCTAAAGGGGCAGAAGTTGGGGTCGGAGAGGGCGACGTGGATGACCACCGCCTTCAGATCATCGGCGGTGATCCAGGCAGTGGTAGACAAAATTCGGTTCAGCTCGAAGATGGCTCCTGCGCCGCCGACCACGGTGTCCTTGTGCGCCCCGGCGTAGCCGTGCGGCTGATACTCAGCCACCATCGCTGTACAGTACTTCCGATCTTGAAGCATTACAAAAGCACCATCTGAGCGGCTAGAGCCCCCCCAAGCATCCTCACAGAACCGGTGCGGCAGCTCCCGCTGGTAGACCAACGATGGAGCTCTCCCACTCTCAGTTGCGGACACCCAAAGCAGTTCCTCCCACAAGAGCTTGCTGTTTGATTCCTGGCGGTCGAGGACACTCTGGCAGAGTTCCTCTCCACCACGCCTACCAACTTTCCGATTGTTCTGTCGCTGATGGATGGTGTTGGCTGCAGCCAAAAGAGTTTCCAGAAAATGTTGCGTTGGGGCAAAATATCAATGGCTCCGCTGGCACGGGATTGGATCAAGGGGTGCTCTTTGATGGCGCTTGCCGAGACTGAGATATGGCCAAGTTGATGGACTTGGGCTTTGCTACGCAAGCCACTGGCGGCGTGGGAGACCACCTGGGCGCGTTGGGCATCCTGGATGGCCGCGTTGACGAGCTGGTCTAACCTCGTAATCTTGGCAGCGGTATTCACGATCATTGCCCGTACATTTGCCGATATATCCAGCCTACTTGGGCGTCCGACACATCCATCGTCTCAAACATAGCCCTCCAGCTGTCGATTTCCGGTGGAGACGGGCCGCATGATAGCTCCTTGCTCGCATCCGTGTCGGCGGTCAAATCTTCAAACGAGCTGCGCCCGCTAGTCCTTCCACCTCTTCAATCAAGCATATTCTTCCGAGCTCTGCAATCGTCGCTACTGGGTGCTCTCCACGCCTTCAACATTTGGACCATCATAAGAAGCCTCGGAGAGCACCCAGTAGCGAAGATTGCAGAGAGCGCTACGGCGTCTGAAGGAGGGGGTGGTGCGGGCCGCGCCGGCGGTCGAGGTCTGCGCCGACGGAGATGCGTTCTTTTGTCATCCCTCCTAAAGGTATCACAGGAGGGGTTAGTATATCGAAGTAGTGAAAGGTCGTGGAGGGAGGTGGGGAGATCTGTATGTTACGTACCAGATTCCCGCCAAGGGACCGAGTCCTTTGCCTTTCCAGAACTGCTGCCGAACTGGCAGGATAAAGTGCGAGTGGGTTGGCGAAAGGATAGTGCAGGTACCAAACTGCTAGGACGCTGGGAACTAGAGTGCGAGTGGCCGAAAAGAGGACGGTGCAAGTGGTGAAGGATAAACCCAGATTCTTTTCGCCATCTGGGATGTCGCTCTCAATAAAATTTGGGTAATGATTTTTCGGATGTTGGCGAGTTGGGAAACCTTGCAGAAACGCCTTCGGTGCTTCCCCACAAACGTGTCCGATTCGAGACGCGCTGTCGATTTCCTGTCGTTTCGAAAGAGAAATGCCGCTGATTCGACAGCGCGAATTGAAACCTCGGCAAGCGGACTGCAAAGAACTTTCTTTCGGGGGAATGGAGTCTGAGCAAGGTTTCTAGACTCTCCTGTCTCTGATAAATCTTTCTGACGAGCAACACAAACCGACATACACCATTGCGCCGCTCTTTCGTTCTTGCCAAGCAGGGGGAACCTTCAACTGGAAGCTCAACCCGTCGTCCACATATCCGTCGTCCCCCTCTGGCCCCCTTTCGGCTTCGCTACAACGCTTTTCAGCGGTTCTTTCGAGTCTCGGTATGAGTTGGTTTGCTCGCTGGTATGCCAGTGCGCGCACTTCATCCGATCATTCACACACTTCCCCTTCTCATTCAACCCACTCTTCGCAGCAGCCAATACATCACCGCCGGCAAAGCGTCTCCCGTCATGTTGCAGGGCGCGGACAGAAGCGATGACATGCAGTGGAGCGAGAGGAGCGGCGAATCTCCTCAACGTCGTGAAGAGGCCGGCGAAGCTTTCCTTCTTAACAAGATGGATATTTCAGCGCTGTTGCAGCGCGTTAAACGCTATAAGCCGCTACCGCGCACTGAAAACCACAACTTGAACTGGGAGGATGTGTGCAAGGATTATCGCAAATTTTTGGTACTCAAGCTTCTCCACCATGATACCGATGCATTGCTCTTCATGCCACCTGAGCACGTGGGGTTCGTTTGGGATTCGCACATTGCCGACACCAAAGCATACAAGGTAGAGATGGGCAGGGTTCCCTTAACGGTTCTATTAGCTCATCAATCCTCCATTATAGATCGCCATGGATACCATTGGCATCTTCTTCAACCACAATCCTGATTGCGTAGAAGAATCGGACGAGTACCAAACACGCTACAAGACAGCGGTCTGGGCTTACGAGAATCACTTCAACTGCAAACCTCCTGCCACCATCTGGCCGCAGCCGCGCACAACAACGACCACCACCTCGTTGGCAGCTTCCCAGAATCGAGATCAGTCCAGCCCCGCGGCGCGCCACGGGAACAAGAGCGGCTCTGGATTCGTCCTCAGCTCGAACGATCGCACAGAAGGACCGGTGATGATTCTCATCGATACGGCAACTAAAGCTCTGGCCATCCAAGTGTCCGTGCGAGAGCATCTCAGCGATGTAAAACGCCGTGTGCAGGATGTCACGGGAATCCCGGTGAGCGTACAGTACTTTATCTACAAAAACAACCTCTTGCATGCGGATCAAACGCTCGAGGAAGTTGACATTCTAATTGGAAGCACTTTCCATTTGTTGACGAGGCTGCATAAAGAACGACTTCAGGTTCGTTGCTCTTAGTTTTGCGCGCCCATCTCCCCGCTTCTGATGGACTCGATAGCCCTTTTCAAATAAGGTGGAGGGGTTGACAAAGTCATTTTTCGACCTCAAGATCTAGCACACGGTTCGGGCATGTTTTCAGCAGAGTTCTTATCAGCCCTACACTTGTAGTCAGTCCTCTTAGAAAAACATGAAAACGGGCCCGCTTGTAGTTATAGTTATCCCAAGTTAGCGTCCCCTTCCAGCAATGAATCCCCGGCGTGGGGAGTCTTGTAGCGGCGTGCGCATATCACCCCTATCTTTTTTCTTTTTGCATTACTCCGCGTATATGTAGCTAGCCGCTTCTGCAAAAAAACATTCTGCGCGGCATGAATGAAAAGGATTCGCAGCGAACCCATCTCTTGCCCTGTGGTTGCCTCACTGTTGCGTCAAGCCTGAAAGCCGGCCTCGAGCGTGATACGCAAACCCGTCGGCTTTCACGGGCACCGAAAACAACGAAAATCAGCTGCTCTGGGAAGGTTTCTCGTTTTGAAACGTCTCCAGAACGATCTGAACGCAAGCGTTTTCTCGCCTTCCTCGCTTGTGGACGCAGTGTGGCAGAGTCACATCTTGGACACTAGAGGGTACGCATTCTGTCATTCTTTTCACTGTGGATGACGGGATGACGTGTTAAACTGATAGCCTTATACACCAGGTACGCTGCCGTGGTGGACGCCATTGGCGTGTTCATTCACCACGATCCAGACGGCGGGCACGATAAGACCAAGCGTCAAGCTCGTCACAGTGAGACGCTCTCCGCCTACGAAACGGATTCGGTGTTCCCCCGGACACCATTTGGCCACCTCAGGGCAGCGGATTGTTGAGGCCACCTCTCCGCAATGACCGGACGATTCATGAGAAGAGCGAGCATTCTGACTCCGACGGACGGTTTTTGTGAAAGACCTGTGTGGAAGGACTGCACCTGTACAAGTTTCGCAGTCCAGTGAGCTCGATTTAAAACTGGCCATTCTCAAGCAACGAGGGTTCCGCCACATATGCAAACGCTATCGTGCACTGGGATATTGCTACAGGAGGACGCGCGGTCCCTCGCACGCTACAAGCTTACACTTTTGTATTCGGTGATTGATCTGCGCGGGTGCTGACTACGCAAGACGGAAAGGTCACATCTCGCAGGCGCGCTCACTCATGGAGACACCACTTTCCAAAGCGATTCAACGACTCAACGATTGACCGGCTCCAGTGCCTTCAACTTCCTTGCCTTTGATGTCTCGCTGGAAGATCGGGTAACTGCCTTCGGTGACTCCAACACCATCGCACTTCGAGATCGCTGCTGACGTGAACCGGCACTGGCCACTTGGCCCCTCACTGCTTTCGCAAAGTTCGCTATCCTCGGCGTAAGTTTTCATCTTAGTCCTACCCACACGTTAGTTTTAGCGCATTTTCTCATTTCATGGCATCGTCATAGTTTAGTACCACAAACTCCTAGTCCCGGCGGATGTGCCCGATACAGGTTTTCCTTCAGGACCGGGTGTCCGACGTTATGAAGATTATTCCGGAGCGTTTCTGATTTGACCCAGTCGTACACAGGCCTATCCAGTCAAACTCGCTGCCGGTCTCAAAAATGAGAGTCGCCCTTCACTCGTCGGTAGTTTAGCAAACGTTCTCGCGTAGTTGGGTCTGGTCCACAAAAAGCAATGTGCGGTACTCTACTACTGTTTTCGATGCAGTGAAAAAACACCAGTGTTTTCTTTAGCCCACATCAGTTCCTGTGTCTCTTTTCTTGATGCTGGCGGCGCGAAGTTTCCACACATCGAACGTGTCATGCCACAAAGACAGAAAGCTTCTTCCATGACCAAACACGTAAGAAAATCGTCTGTCGGGGCATCCTACCTCTGCAACCGCACGATGGCGGCTAACTTCAAATTTACCGCCGACCGTCGAATCTTCCTCATCAAGTGCAGCTTGTTCTAGCAAGCTTCTCTAAAGCCTCAGCTCGTTCCACTTCCGGCAGCACAAGTTGGTGGCCGTGACCTGTCAATCCTGTCACTCGTTCAAAAATCGACAGCGCGTTCCCCTTTCCTCCTGCTGCAACTACAAGCCATCTTTATGACGCGAAAGCTAGGTGAGTCTTGGCTTCAAAAAATCCTCCAAGCCCATCCTAATCTCGCTCAGAATCCAACCTCAGTCAGCAGCAACCAGCAGGTCCCATACCTGACGAGCCTCGAAGGATGTCACGCCGAACCGATACATCCATGCCGGCAACAAAGACCGGCACCAAGTAAAGCGTGAAGTAGGGGACGACGAGGACTGGCTCTTGACCTTCTTCGTGAAGGCAGAAAAATGGATACATCCGCATTAAGGATTAGTCTGATGCACGCTTAGTACGAGCGAGACATCGTTGACTCCCAAACGGGCAGCGGTGCTGAGACGGACAGCGACTCGGAAACGGAGAGCGACACCGAACTGCGTTGGGATGCCATTCTGTTCGAGTACCGCCGCCCGACCGAGCGTACATAAACCGATCTTTGCTGCCAAGGTCTTGGAAAACCATCACACGCTCTTTGATTGCGGAATCGGAAACGAAAGCACCGTATGCTGGGTACATTAACTAACAGGGTGCTGAGTAGTTGACATCACCCATCCCCAACGCTTGTGCGCCATTCTTCACAACGAGAAATCTATAAAAGCACCGATTCCGTTGCACTTGTCATCATACGGGCATTAGAAAGGCTTGCAGAACCCTTTATGCGTTGCCTTTCGGCAAAAGAGGTCTCGCGTGTTCGTGTCTCCCGAAGTCCGTAGTGTAGCTGTTTATTCTCCATCGCCCTTACATTTCTTTCAAGTTCTCCAGTCCATCCTCGTCGTAAAAACTTCAAGCGATGGGAGAATACGATAACAGTTTCCTTCCGCTGTGATAAAAGTCCGGTCTGGCTGTGGTTATATCACCGTGTGTCACTCATGTCACCCTCCTGGCTTGCCTACGATCCCTCCTGACAACTCAGAAACCGGCTTTTTTTCCCGGGACTCCGGTCATGAGATGCACGCGCAGCCGTGAGGGGACTGGGCTCTGAAACCTCCCACAGACCCCAGACAAACTCGTCCCAAACGCATCTCTCCTCTTTTCTCTCTCTCACCCACTCCCCAGAACTCCTCAAACGAACGCGAAGCCCAAGCCCAACCTTCACCCGCATACATCCCAAACAAAGTTTCCAAGAACCGCCGACTCCTGCGTATCAACCCCCCACAAAATGGCTCCTCAAACTCCTCAAATGACCTCCGCCGGCAAGCAGACCGAGCCCGACAATACGAAAGGCCGCCTCTTCGTGCAAAACCTCCACTCCAAGAAGTTTGCGGTCGACCTTTCTCTCCGCGACAAAGTGAGGGACGTCAAGGCTCAGATCCGCCACCACTGGGGACTCGCTGAACACACGCAGGCGGTCATTTTTGCCGGGAAGCAAATGACCGAGGATGATCGCATGTTGTTTGAGTATGGGCTTGAGTTTGGGAGCATTATGTACTTGGTTTGTCCGCTTCCTGGAGGAGTTTGAGATGTATGTGTTCGTCGTCGTACCGCTCACATTCTTGGCCTGTACGCTGACGATCATCTCTGTCCGTTCAATGTAGATGGGGAACAAAGCCTCTTTGCAGGAAACACAGCAAAAAGCATGCTCTAGCTATTCGCAATCTCCTACTATTCTGATATCCACATTATCTTTTTGGCGTCGTTGTACCATATTCGCGGCGTGCCCATCTCTGTGTTTTTTGGGCAATCGGGCATATCCCGTCATTGCGTCTACCTCATAGCTCAAAAGAAGTTATAGGAAGCATCCCCCTTTCCTTTCCTCGTATCAGCGGGATCAAATCGTTGCTATTATTGTATCTTACAAAGTGCATGAATGTAAAGAATATATCAACGATATGTCGAAGAGCTCGAACCAGAACCCAAAAAGGTGCTGGATGTGAGCCGGTTATGAGGCATTCGTCGAAGACAGCGAGTTGGGCGATTATGGGGATACACCAGCGACGCTGCATCTTCTGGCACGCCTGCATCACAGCGGCAAGGCGAGGAAAGAAGGATATGCGACCATACATGGCGCCCAGTCTCCTTCATTGGATCTAGTGCCGGAACGAGCTTTGCCCCTGTAAGAAGCGGTTTTGGCCAACTTCCGCAGAGGTGCTTGCTGTTTGATCAGTATGAAACGTCTCTTGTGTGGGTGGTAATCCACGCACTGAATTTGACAATAATTTGACAGCGTTATCGTAGATTCCGGCACGCTGTCAAATTCAGGTCTTCCCATGCTTTGCCTGGCATGGACAAATTCAGGTATAATCACGGGAAATGAAATGACATGGACAAAGAAAGAATTAGAATGGGATGGAGACATCCTTGCTGGGAATGACTCGGACATGACAGGACTTGGCTTGCCACGCGAGCGTAGGGTGGGATGACAAAGCTGTTGTCGCTCTGCTCCAGGTGACCTTCGACTGTGCTTCAACCATTCCGTGCCGACCCTATAGTAGCTTTGGTGCACCAGAAGAGGCTGATGCTGTCATGCGAGGAAAGGTTGAGAGACGAAAACGAAGACTGGCGTTGGAGTGCTCGTTCGCGACCAACCTTGTCACGTGGTATTGAGGTCTGGCTTTCCTGTCTTCGAAATTCATTCTTTCCCGAATTGGGAACATCGACAATGGACCATTCAGGATGGTATAGGCGAATACGGCAGGCTAAGATGGTTTTATGCTTTACTTACTCTCTGTTGGAAGGAGTTGTGTTCCCTCTCGTCTTCGACCAGATAAAATGGCAAATGAGGAACGTCCAATCTGCAAGATGGGAGGGCGAAGCAGGGAAGAAAGTGGGCAGCCATCTCCAGAAAACTGCCGTGGGAGGCAGACAGCGTTTGTTGAGGCAGTTGAATCCCAGTAAGTCGTTGGATACCTTCCAGATCCATTTTCGGGATGAAGGCGAAGTGGTCCAGAATGGACCGCCTGATGTTGGCTCTTGGGTCATGGCCTACGTGAGAACTTTGCAGGGATATGCCTACGGACAGCTGATGTTCCCTTCCGTAACCCCATCGGCTCAACGCTTGATGGCGGCCACCGCAGTCCCTCGCTCCCACGACCCATCAGATCAATAACAACCGACAAACACTCACAATCCAAAACGTAGATTTCAATCCGCTTCTTTCTATTCACCATCGAATCACGAAAGGGGGGAAATAAAGAAACACCCATATAGGGAAAACGCGACAAAAAAGGTGATGTACAAGAGACGCCAGGTGCCTACCCCGCACGGTGAGTTCAAGGGCGTGGCGTGGCCGTCTATAACAAGGGCACGCAAACCCATCTTTCCCTTCCTCTCCCATTCTGAGAATTCGCTACAACATCAAGGAGGTCTTCAAAATTGATATGGAACGATACTGTGCAAGACGAGGGCGATTGGGTGTGGGATGTTGTGATGACGTGTAATGTTCTGGATGTTAGCCGGTGGGAGGATCCTCGCTTCAAGCGAGAAGGTATCGGGCTGCCGAGATTGCATGCGGGGAGGATGTGGTGATATGATATGCGTATGCTTCAGGAGGATGCTGAGATTTGCTTAACCGGACTTTTTGCGGAACGAGCATCCCTCTGTTAAAAACACACAAGAAGTTCGTGAGTTTGAGTTCCATATCCCGTTGTCGCATAAAATCTCCGCTCCGCAGCTTTTCGTCCGATACATACCAGTCAATCTTGCCTTTCCTCCCGTAGGCTGGCACAGAACAGTCGCGCAGCTCCCGCAAAGGACGACGGTTTGAGCGTGGCTGAACACGGTCGTGATGTTAAAGCAGCCCGGGCATTTCACATCCATGAAGTAAGAGTTGGGGCTCTGTACGAGACGTTTCAGCTTGTGGCGACGGGCCTCGGACGCGGCGCTGGGGTTAAGAAGGTCGACGGCGAGCTATAGAAAAAACATGAGAGATGGGAACGTTAGTTATTCGCGTCAGAGAGTGCGTGCGAGTATGTTGACACCAGGGAGGTAGCAAGTCGCTCATTGCGCCCCTGGATGCTCAAGATCACATGGCGGGATCAACGACGGGAACAAATGCCCCAAAAAGTACGGTGTACTGCAGCATGAAGTGCGCGTGGCGCATAGTCACTAGAGCAATAGTGTACTTTTGTTCCAACCATTTACGGTCATATTCCTACGTGCCCGTAGCGTAGATTCTATAGAGCGCCTATGTACTAGGTACGAACGATTGCGAAATTGCGGGATGCATTCGAACGCGGAATGACCGGCCAGCAATCGAGCATAGGTCTTGTACGATCGGGCGAATCGCTTCCCCAGTCTACGCATGTGGTCGATATCCCCTCCGGAACTCAATGCACCGTCGACCCACATTCCCGCGCCATGCGGAGTGTCCACCTCAATCCCGCCAGTTGAGTCGAAATTCGGCACGGATACTTACAGTCATGTTTGTTCGTTCCTAGATTCGTTGGATGGAGGTTGCGTTGGTGTGTTGTGCTGTGTGCCTGACGATGCGATGTGCAGGTTTGAATAGGATGGATGGACGGATGGATGGATGGATGGATGGACGGACGACCTTTTCAACGTCGAGCTTGTCCTCCAAAGTCGCCGTGGGAAAGTTTCCAGCTTGCACAGCCACCCACGCTAGCCATTACATATCGCTATGCTATGTTGCTTATTTGGGATTATATTATTTCAAATCGCGCCATGGAATCCAGATGTTCCGGAAACGCGGCGAGTGGAGCCGGCAGCTTGGTAGTTCAACATTTTTGGAAACCCATTTCGATGGCGAGTGAAATTGGGCGACGACACTCGTCGGTATGGAAGAGCTGCATGCCACTTGTGCCAAGAGAAGTTGCCGTGCCTTTATATGTATGAGGAGTCTGCGACGAGAGAGTTGATGCATGCCTGGTGAAGAAAATCTCCTTGGAAAGGATCTCCATGTGGTATCCTTTCGAAGCTTGAGGCTCATACCTCTGTGGTCTGTGGTTCTTCGGGAAAAGAACAAAGCAAGGGAAAAACAACTTCCAGCATTCTCGTCGTTGGCGAAAGTCATGACCTTGTATGGTCTAGGCATCTTCACTCTTTGCGCGCCAGGCGGAACACCCTACACCACAATGTTAAGTGGACTGACATCCTTCACCTATCCTCACATCCGTCGTTTCGACCAATTGAATGCTCGAACGCTATACTATGATGATACATCATGCTAAGATGGCTGAGAAGTGCCTCGAGGCGGTCGGCTCTGAAGCGACCGAAAAGGCAGCATGCAGTCAATCCACGTATTGACAGGATGTCGGTGACTCATCACTCACCGCGCTGTCGATTTTGCGATGGTGGGAAATCTCCGCTTTCCGATCACAAGAGCTCAGAAACGACACAAAAATCGTGGAGGCTGCAACGCCAAATTCCAAGTTCGAGAAGCTTGCGAATGCCAATGATGCACGCCCAGCTATGGCTGATGAAGGTCAGAAAAGTCTTGATGGTAGGCTATACGATATTTCGCTGTGCGGCTGAAGGCAAATGTCCCGAGTTGAAGTTCGGCAGACACCGGAATAAGCGAGAAACGAGCAAAGCTGATGTCCTGCCTGTAATCTCTGCCGCCAGAGCGCTAAATCCGTAGCTGACAAACCCCGCTCGAAAGTTTATAAGTATTGAAAGCAAAACTCCGAAATCCAAAGAAACCGTTCAAGTCCACTCCGCCTCGCCCCAACTTCTGTGTGCGGACACTTAATCGGAAACACAGCGTTACGCCTATCCTATTTTGACATTCCCACCCTTGAGGTCCACCCCACTATTGTGCCAACAGGGTTCCATCTCCACCTTCCATGTCCCACCCCCGTAAAACTCTTCCAAAAAAGCCGTCACGCGATTGCGCAACTCCATTCTCCCCCGCGCACCCCTAGAACCCAGATCCTCTTACGCTTATCCCCACCCTCCACCTATTCTATATCCACTCCCAATGCGGTACGGCAATGGAAGGAATGGAATGATGTCAGAAGAAAACCTCCGGGGAGGGTTATTCGTTCTGCGAACCCCGACCGAAGTGAACAAGGAGTCTGGGCGGAGACGGAATTGGCGTGGCATCGACAGTGGGAGAAGAAAAGCTTATTTTTGCGATTTGAGACTTTGGGACGGTTTCTGTGTTTTGAGATTTCTGTCTTCTGCGCTTTTCCGTTTGCGATTTCGGTGGTGCTTGGGTTTCCTTCTTATTTCAGTGATTCTTGCTGTCGCGCGAAGGTTCTGAAGACACTGTTTGGGTGAGACAACGACAGACGAAAAGGGCGGACCAGCGCACAGAGGCTCTCGTAGTGTTCCGAATCGCTTCCCCGACCAGTCTGTGCGTTACTACGAGGTACGTCGGATGGACTGAGAGGCCTGACGAGGGACGACGACCTTGGGCAACTCTGTGGATGCACAAGGGAATGGGCGAAGATGACAGGGATCGAACCACCCCAGCGGCGGGAATACAGCCCCACATCCCCACACGATATTCTTGGCACTAAAACCGCAAGCTCTCTATTTTCTGCAGGCTTCACAGGGCTCAGTTATCTTTACAGTCCGGTAACCACTCCCGTCGCATGATATACCCCACACTTCTTCCCTGCCCCGCGTCGGTACGCTTGCATCCCCACCGATCGGAACAACTCTACAATCTGCATCTCAAGTTCTCATAACGCCCAGCATCCCATCCACTACCCCGAACACCCGCACAAACATGTCCCACACCTACGCCTCCACCTCCCGCACCTCCAGCGCCTCCACCCGCCCCTCCCCATACCCGAGCTCATCCCCCCTCTCCATCCCCAACTGGCGAGCCACAAGCATCAACACCAACACCAACACCGACCCGTCCACGACCGCAACCGACACGAATACCCCGGGGTCAGTGTTGACGACACTCAGCGCAATGGCAGCTCGACGCGCGAGTAACTATCTCCCGCGGTCGTTCTCTAATCGGGGAACGGGGACAGGGAGTGCGGCAGCAGCGGGTGATGCAGCACAAGGACCGGAAAGAACGCGGAGCTTGAGGGCCATGTTGGCGGACGCGAGGGCGGAGTTGGCGAGTAGGGAGAGGGGGAGGGGGTTGCTGCCGCCGCAGCCGAGCGCGCAGACGGAGCGAGTATGGCAAGCGCCGCCCACTCAACAGCAGCAGCAGCAGCAACAGCAGCCAGCTCCGTTCGCGCGGTACCTGAACCAGCAACACAGCGCCTCGCTCGCCCAGCCTCCGTCCACAGCGACGCCGTCGACCACCGCCACCCCTCGCCATCTGCAACACCAGCACCAGCACCAACCGTACCTGTTCTCCAACACCCCGGCGTCCACGGCGCATGCGCCAAACCCTTCCTCGACTACCCAGACATCGCCCGCTTCGACTACACATCTCCCGACCCGCACATCCGGAACCAACACCAGCACGAATACATCAGTGAACGTGAACGTGAATGTGAATGTGAATGGGACTGGGAGCGTGAACGTAAACACGGCAACCCACCACCACCCGCATTTCCGCAGCAAGCGCGTGTGCACGCTGACCTGCAGGCATTGCACGAACGAGGTGTGCTCGAGGGGGATGAAGGCCATTCTATTGGGGGATTTGAGGGTACGTTCGTTCCCATCCCAAACCCCACTTTCCTTCTTCTCGTTTCGTAGGTTCCCTAACCGATCTTCCGATACCTCCCCCCGCACAGGTCGAGCTCTTTTCAACCGACTCGCCACCATCAAAGTAAGCTTTTTCGTAACATACCGCCGCCGTTATTCCCGGCAGTGTCGGAATTTTAATTGTTTTTTTGTTTCTCGCATCAGGGTTCAGTTGGTCGAACTGGACTACATGACCCGCAACTGCAGATGCCGGATCCGTGATGTCGCTTGTCTAGGCTGGTACGTCGTGCTATTCCCCCTTTGCCCGTTCCCCTCCCTCTCACCCTCCTTCTATTCTAACCCTCTCCCCCCCCCCCCCTCTCCCCTCTCTCCACCACACAGCGGCAACGTCATAGGCTACCACGTAACACAACCCTGCGACCGCTGCCTCGAATCCTGCAACAACGGTCATTTCTGGATGTTCCTCTCCGAGGGCGTGACGAGCACGGATCGGATGGACCTGTCCGGGACGAAGCACCTGGTGTGGGCGCAGCTGCCGGTTGTTGAGATGGATGCCGGGGGGGCGGGAGCGAGGGAGAGTGTTGGGGAGGAGGTTGTTTGTCGTTGATGGGTGGGGATTGGAAGGGGTGGGGTGATGGGAACACTTTGGCTTTGGGGGGGGGGGGGGGGGGGGGGGCAAAATAGGCGCGTCTGATACACACATTTTCACCCTTCTCGCTCATGTCGCTTTTCTTTCTTGTAACGTAAAAGACGGGCCCGTAAACGGCTGCGACGAACAAAGGACACCCGTAACAGAGCGACTCGTGGCATGTGCGCAATCCTGGTCTTGTTTCGAAAATGCGATCCACAGCAGATGTGGCATATTTCTCTTACGCTTTCGAAAAGCACTTAAAATATCTGATCAACGACTGCTGATGCCGAGTCCGCAAATGTCTCCATCTCAGATCGACAGGGAAGGTAGAAGCGGAGGTAGTGCAGCTGTGTTTCGAAGTTCGTATATACCAAAATGTTGCGCTACCCCCACGTCTACCTTGCTGTCTCATAGCGACCCTCTCCGAAGCCCGCTCGCTCGCCCGCTCGTTCACGCGATCGCCTAGCCATATGCTGGCCGCTTTAGCCTCCCGTCCCGTTCTTTAATCCTTCCTCCGTTACACCGACTTCCCGGCACTTTCCTCAGCAGCTGGCGACATATCAAACACCACTACCGCGGCCGGAAAGTGTTCCCTAACTTGACGGTTATATCGTCTTTAAGGGCTAGCAAGTCCTCATGAACGGCGAGGAAGGAGATGTTGGTGTTGTCGCGGGTTCGCCGAGCGGTTCCGCGCGCGGTAAAGTGCGTTGTTGCGTCGGAGGTGTCGATGTCGATAGCGATTTGGATGAACATGGCTCTTTCCACTTCGTCGTGTGCGTGCTTGAAAGAGAGAAGAATATGGAGACCTTGTGTGCATGGAGCTGCGTGTATCCTCACCACGAGTGAACGATAAAGGAAAGAGGGCAAGTCCGCTCCATTGGCCAAAAATCGACCAAGAAAAGAAACCGTTGGGGCTCGGCCGGGAATCGAACCCGGGACCACCCGCACCCTAAGCGGGTATTATGCCACTAAACCACCGAGCCTTGGATGCTTCGGCTAACAACTTTTACGTATACAATCGTAACGCGTGTGTCAGCGACTTCGGACACGAAACGCGTCGGCGACGACCTCCAATGGACCAGCATCGCGATTCGCCACCGATGCCTGCCTTCAGAAAACGCATTCGGTAACCAGTTTCTGCGGCGTCCCTGAATGCGAAGCCGCCATATCGCGTTCACGTTGACTGGACAATCGTGAGCAGGATTCGTTGTCTCGAAGCATTCACTTGACCGGCGGCGTGCGCTGGCCTTGTCAGCGTTTCGGAGGTTTGAAGCCTATCCTTTCTCGAATCGTTACTATCCTCAGGGAGGGGGGTCAAATGACGCGTTCAGAGGAAAGGGCCGTCGCGAGCGTACGAACGAATGCTCCGATATGGCCGATATTGCGGTTCCAAAAGCTCAGAGAGAACCGCCGCCTTCGGCGCAGACACTCGGGTCAGTTTCCCGGTATCTGCTTCTCAGAGGCGTGCGCGAAATCGGGGTTCACTCGAGGATTTTCATTGCTATAGGAAACCCTCCTTGGGAAGCAAAAGTCTTTGCAGACTTGGTAGCAACGGGATCCTTGGCTTAACATCTGTCCCTGTCCTTTGAAGCCTTGACCTTCGAACGTGGGTGCGGAGATTCTTGCGACGCGTTCCCCTTCCCCCAACCTTCTTTCAACCTTCTGTCGTTCTTTGCGACGCACAGCAGCCCAGACAATCGAGGCCTGAACCATTCCCCCATAGTAGCAGTGCCCACTCCCAACAGTGCATCCCTCGGACTCCAGCACCGAAATGCCCTCCAACCCCACACCCTCTGCATCCGCCGCCAACCCACCTCCTCCTTCAACCACACCCCGCTTCAACCAGTGGCACAACACATTCCCACCCATCAGACCCACCGCCAAGACCCGAGCGTCCAAACGACCGCGCGACCGAGATGATGCGCCCTCGCAGGAGACACGGGCTGGAAAATCTATCGCGAGGAGGGTTGCGGATAATGGGGTGATGAATTGGGATGCGTGGGATATGGATGCGTGGAAGGGGATGAACGCCGGGTTTGATATTGATAACGAGAGAACAGATGAACAGGTCCGTCCCACCATCCGCCCGCTTTGCCGACATCCCAAACGGGAACTGAATATAAGACTGGGGCATAGGAAGCACCAGAGACGGACACGACAATGGTCATGCCATCGAACCCCATCACGCAGGACAGAAGCAATTGGCTCGTCCCGCAGGTGGTGAAGATCGGGGCGGTCGTGGCTGCGAGTCAGATTACGGTTTGTTCTCGCTTTTTGATCTCGCATACCGCCGGGCGTCTTATTTTGTTTTTTGTGGAATTGTTGGGTAGTGCGTGTATGGTGAGTGGGGATATCGCTAGAGATGGAGACGACTGGGGGTACATGGGCTGAACGGTATGTTTTTTGCATGCACAGGCCGGATCGTATCCATCGGAAAAATCTTCCATTGCAAACCGAAAGGTAACGCACACACCCGGCATCATACATGTCGCAAACATCCAATTCCCCACCTATAGGAACAGACCCCTCGCCCGTCCTGCACACATTCATCGTAAAAGACGACGTAAGTTCAGCACCGTTCGCATTTTAAAAGTTCAGGGCAACAACTGGACCCTCACAAGTTCGTCATGCAAAAAGACCGGGTTAGCCCTCGTGAAATGCTACGCGAGCACTCCAGAACGCGAGCAGGAACTGGCGGGTATCTCTGTACGTTACCCCATGATTACCCATAA
This sequence comes from Fimicolochytrium jonesii, assembly GCF_025526975.1. Taxonomy (NCBI): domain Eukaryota; kingdom Fungi; phylum Chytridiomycota; class Chytridiomycetes; order Spizellomycetales; family Powellomycetaceae; genus Fimicolochytrium; species Fimicolochytrium jonesii. Next base: position 99,616 of record NW_026515702.1, read on the forward strand.
CATAAACCCACAAACCTCATACCTCCCCTATACAGCTTAACGCAGTCGTCAAAGGTAACGTGCCCTCACTGCTCTCATACCCTCATCACCAGCATGTCATATATCCTCCCCAACAGTCCAAGCCTCCCAAACCTACCACACCCACCGGTCCCCATCCTCCTTCACTCCGGGGCCCACATATGTATCCCAGCAACAGCGACGACACACGCACACCCAACCACAGATAGAATTCAGGATAACCAAAAAGGACCCCTCGGCGATGTTTGAGCGGGTTGGGGAGGGGATCGTCAATGTTGGTGCCGCTGTGGGTACTGGGGGTGGGAGGAGGGTATCCGTGAAGGATATTTGTTTGGGCGATGGGGGAGAGGGTGGGGGCGATATCGTATTGCTGGGTTTGGTCGTGAAGGTACCTCTTGACCTCTCAGTTGTTTCTTGGAATGACTCCACTCAGCTACTAATCTGAACGCATGGACATAGATACGCCCACCCGCTGAAGATATGGGTCATGATCGACCGGTGAAATTGGAGAATAGGAATGGGAATGGGGAACTTGGGAGACGACCGTGGGTGGTCACGATGGCGGACGAGACGGGGTCTGTTGAGTTTTGCTTGTACGTGATTTCCGCCCCTTTGCATGTTTCTCGGTGTCTTCGCATTTGGTATTGGCCCGGCCCGTTCCCTCTTCATTGTATCTCTTCTGTTTTTCTGCAGATGGGATGACCGCTGGTGTCGCGACTGGATACCCTCGTCAACCGTCCTTTCGATCAGCGTACGTCCTGCACAATCCCCCTTCCATTTACCGTGTCCAGCACCCCACGACGAATTGACGCTCGCCAATAATACGACAGAATCCAAAACGAACAACCTTTCGCGGCCTAATACAACTAACACCCTCGGCGACGACCATTGTGGATGTGCTTGAGGGGGTGTGTGATGCGAGCGAGGTAAGGTGGTGTTTGTCGCACGCGGCGCATCCTTCGGACCTATACAATGGAAGGGTGATATATTTTTTTTTTACCAGTCGCTGAAAGCCGCGTTGGCGTTCGTCGAGGGGTGTGACGTGCTGGAGGAGGATGGGGAGGATGTTGTGTGAATGACGCTGAGATGCTGTGATACTTATGAATGGGAGGGGACAGGATGGGCTCCCTATTATTCGGAGTAACCTATTTGGGATTGTCGGAACGGCGTATCCGTCGTGCCCTTCTCGTCCCGCCCGCAAGTTCACTTTGTATATACATTCATGAATCCCCGATGTAACTCTTGTTTGGATGGGAATATGAAGCCGACGGCATCGTTGGTACTTTGAGTTTGCGGGCCCCCCTTTTTTTGGACGTATTCCTAACGACAGGGGTTCAGCAGCCCTTGTTTTGTGGTGCGATTGCGACGGCGACTGGCATTTGATGTGCGGAAAAAGGTCCGAGATGTCCGGAAACTTCGACGCGTCACGAACGCGTTTTCCTGTTTCTTGAGTTTCTGGGCACGCGTTACTATCCAGCTTTCCAATGCCCCTTAGTGAACGAACGAACGCGTTGTGTCCTCCATTCGGACAACGCGTGAGATGGAACGACATGTGAACATGAGCTGCATGTCCGAACAGCCGCGTCACGTGACTGCTAGCTTCGATGGGGGTTGGGCATGACATCACGGAAGGGGGGCGAGCACCAGCGCACGTCATTCTCTGACAACTTGCAACTTTCACATGCGATAGGGCGCTCTGTGTGAGAATGCGAGATGCGCAACCTCCAGGAATTAATGTCAATGCGACGGCCGGAATGAATGAATGCGGGGACTCCCTCTGTTTCCTCACTCCAGATCCACACAAAGAACTCGAGGACTTCCTCCCTCCCCCCCCCTCCGCCGCCAGCCAACCGCTCAGAAAAACTACCCCGAAAATGTCAACAACACACCAACCCCCACCAACAGAGGAGGAGGTCCCCAAAACAGCCTCACCACCACTCTCCCCATCCTCCCCAACCGACAAGCATGCCACCAGCACACCCACCGCCGATACCGCCAACACGTCGCTCACTGCTGACGAAAAGTTGCCCGAGAAACAGAACACAGCGAGTTTGTTGATGCCGCCCAGTCCGAGATCAGTCGTCCCGCCGACCCATTATGTCCCGCCGGCGGTTGAGGGCGATACGCTTAGTGTTGGTGAGAGGTGGGTAGTGATGGGAGGAGGGTGTGGGAGCGAGGAAGAACTGGGAGGAGGAGAAGGAGGAGGAGGAATGGTGCTTGGATTGAGAAACGCGAGTGAAGACTAGATAGGAATGCGGGCGTTCGCGAGTTCTAAGCTGCGAGCGAAGCGAGCCTTGGTTTGCGATGAAAGCCTGAGCGAAGCGAGTTCTGCGCCACAGACGCAGTACCTTGTGAGCGATAGCGAACAATAGTTGTTTCCTTATGTCTTCGCACCCAACATACTTGTCGGGGGCGGATTGAGCACGCTGTTTGTTGTCATGCATCAACCGACCAACACATCAACCAGAAAAACAACCATCGCGCTGATCAATTCACCCCATTCATTCATTCACTCACTCCATCTCCCTCCCTCTCTCTCCAAACAGCGCAGCAACAACAATCCAACCCCGCCCCTACCCCACCCGCAAAATCCGCCGCCCATCCCAAACCAACTCCATCTGCTCCGAAGTCTCCCGCCTCTCCTACATAACTCTCCCAGGGTCCGTCATCGGCGACGACGGTTTCGCCCCCGGCGTGCTGTTCGAGTACTTCAAGGGCGAGTTCACCGGTCTTCCCGATTTCAATACCCTGCAAGCACATTCGGCCGGCGTGATGAAGAGTATTGCGGTGGATGGGGAGACTGAGAGGGAGGTGTTTGATCACGGGTTGAAGAGGGCGAGGCCGACCGAAGGTATGTACGGGGATGGATGGCATTTGCTGCGATCTCGCCGATGATGTGTTTTTTCTCACATCGGATTCATTTTTCAGTGGGAAACTTTGCGGTGCGGTACACGGCCCAAGTGAAGATCCCACACGCGGGTCCATGGACATTCTACCTCGCCTCAAACGACGGGTTAGTTCTCGTCTCACACAGGGCCCATTTTCTCGTTCTTCATCTCTCACACCCATTTCTATTCCCAAAACGCCATCAACAGAGCAGCCCTCTACATCTCAGGCAAAAAAGTGATCGAGAACGACGGCTCGCACTATGTAACCGAGAAAGAAGGATCGATCAAGATCCCCGCACCGGGTTACTACACCTTCAGCGTGTGGTATTTCCACAAGAACGGGAAAATGATGGAGGGTGTGCGGACCGGCGCGTACCTGACACTATCCTACTACTTTGCCGGGTCCGGATGGCTCCCCTTCCCCACCGACCGTGTATCCAAACAAGTCATCCCGGACTCCGCTTACGTGCATAACCCGGCCGACGAGCGTGTTGTGAGGATATTGGATGCTAGTCGGGCTTTGGTATGATGATCTCTCTGTCTCCGGTGATGGCGGGGATACTGTCTTCTCCCCGTTGCTGTTTTTGTGCGGTGTTTGAGCTGATTTGCGTATTTGCGTATTTTCGTTTTTTTTTTTTCCAAGACCTGGGACTTACCCGACGCGACGGAAGACGCCGAAACCACCATCGCGAACCTCGAAAAGGACCTGCGGGATATCTCCGACCGCCTCATCACACTCCAAACGGCCCTGGAGCACTCCCGCCGGCACACCGCGACCCTTGTCCGCGCGCTCGCTACCCAACGACTGTTCCGCCCAACCGAGCAAATCCTCGCGGACTTGGACACGAGACAGGGGGAGGATGAGTGGGAACTGTTGCATGCGCGGCAGAAAGAGTTTGTGGAACAGCATGTGGGGGATGTGGCGAGATTGAAGACGGGGTACTTTTTTGCGTTGGGCGTGCATTATAAGCTGCAGAAGGGGTGTTTTGGGTTCAGTATACAGGTATGAAGCGGGGCGCGCGACCAGTGAAGCCCTTCGAAGCTTGTCGTTGTTTGAGGTTCTGATTTAGTGTATTTTTTATGTTTTTTTTTGTTCAGGATGCGTTTGAACAATGCACGGCGAAGAATGTGGGCGTGCAGGATTGGCCCGGGTTTTTGAGGGGGGCTATGAGGAGTCCCGGGGATGATACCACGAGTCCTGGGGGTGTCAAGAGCCCCGGGGTCAAGTCGCCCAGGGTGGAGGTGACTGCTGATGTGGATTGAGTGTTGGATGGCGGGTGCCGAATTCCTCTGGAAAGGGGGATACGTGCCCTGTCTTCGTACAAGTGTATTCAGCACACGGGGGCAAACCGGCACCATTGGGGATTCATTTTTCATTTCACATACACACGCGCCGCTTTTGTCGAAACACCTACCTGCCACCACCCCCCCCCGGTCGAGGTTGTCTTACTACGATTCCACACACCCGACATTTTTTCACCGAAACTCTTGAACAGAAAAAACTAACCACCCCGCCTCCCTCCGCGCTAAGTTTTGCCCCCCCCTGCCTTCCCGAACTCCCACCCATCGCAACGTGCACACCTACGGGACCGCAACGAGGGTTGTTCGCCCCTGTAACCCGAGTCGTCCCGGCCAATGCAGGAAATATAGTTTGGAGGGATATTCCATTTCCTCCCGTCAGGTCGACGTAGCACTTCTGTTTTTTTTTGTCTTGTGCGGGACATATACCATCTGCATTGCCTTGGGATATTTTTTCCTTCGTTGTGGGATTCAAGAGTTTGCGGGAGGGTTGATAGCACATCAGGGAAAGTCTGAGGGAAATGCATCCGCAGTGCGCTTTGATGAGATGAGCGTATGGTTTCCTAAGCAGCTTGTGTGCCAACACCCATAGTGGACACCGGCCGCCAACGCTCGGCCCCCCGTGCCAACTCAGGCCATGGGGCAGTCGGAGTTCACAAAGGTAAAACGTGCAGCCCTCGCCTCCAATGCGCTCGTCTCCAGCAGCTTCCGGTGTCCGCACAGCTTTCCGAACATCCCATGAGGCGGTGGTGAGTGATGGGATACCGGGCAAGAGCGGGCGGGAAATGGGTGGGTCGGTGGGCGTGTGGATGTGGGCGGGTGTTTGGAGCGGTGGGGAAAGGTGGGGGGGAAAGCTGCGAGGATGACGGGAACCAGTACTGACCGGACGGATACGATCCCGCTATGCCTCCGCCCGCCGAGTTGCACCCGTGATGAACGACCCGAAGGATTCCGCACCCCGGCCGAAAAGAATCGCACCCATCCCCTTTTGTCCCGAGTCCCTCGATTGTTCGCTGAAAACAAAGGACTGTTCAATCGACGACCCCCCCGATTGTACGAAAAAAAAAAAGTGAGGCCCGCATTGTTTGGTTTGGGAGAAGGATAGGTTTTGCATTCCTTCGGGCCTGGGTTTGTGGATTGTTTGAAAAAAAAAAAAGGTTGCAATCCGCATTCTTCCTTCGTCGCTGATTGTTTTCAGTAAGGCTCTCAGTTGCCTGTCTGGCGAACGCGTCCCCAAACGCGTTACGTACAGTACCTACTATGTACTGTACAGTACACGAGCCGCGCCCGCTTGCGCCAAACGGTGATGCGAGCCGGGCATCGAGCGTTGTGGTGTTCTTGAGTTTGAGTAATTCTCTGGGAGATGAGAGCACATGGTAAGTTCAAGGTCTCAATGGTTCGAAATGGAAACGGTCAAATCGGGCAGCCTTTTCGCCACCCACCGGGTCACTACAGGCCACGAACAAGAGGGTTTCATTTCCTAGGGCTCGCGGTTAGTTGTGCAAACTGGGCTTTTGATGATACGTTATGACGATAGCGCTGTGGTCTTGGGAGTCTCACTTTGCCACCCAGACCGATGATGTGTAATGGACTGGATGGTGGACTTTGGCTGACCACGGCTTTCAACGCCCGCCGGGCTCTGCAGAGGGTCACCTTTCCTTGCGGTGTGAGCACTTCCGCGGCATATGCGACTTATATGGAACATGCGTTCGCTCCGAAACAACTGCCTCCGTCCAACTGCTAAGTAAGAAGTCAGGAAAGTGTCGCCGAGTAACTCGGCCCAGTAGATCGGCAGTTGTGACTATCTCGCCGGACGTCATCCACGGAGCTCTACTCGCCCACGAAATGGTCTAGATTCAACAGCCTCCTTATTGGCTATCGACTGTCGCGTAAGGAAGGCGGATTGGCGATGAGCGCGGGGCCAGAATATCGCCGCGTGCTATGGGATCCGGTTCAGCGCAATGGGAGCCCACACCGAAGAAGGAGCAGCAGCGCGAGTGTTGTAGCCGTCGCAGGCCGATCTCTCCGGTTGGGGCAACGCGAGGATATTTGCATGCCCTTTATACATGAGCCGAATTTGTCGTTCCATCGCACATCTACGCGCATATCATCCCGGGGAAGAGGAGGTCGGCTAAGCACAGCGCGAAGGGCTGACGCACGATGCAAGTACTCTTCTCCTGCAGGCAGCAGAGGCGTTGGAGAAGGTATCACCGCGAAGAGCGCATCCACTCTCGGCGCAATGCCCTGGGAAACGGCAGGAGAGAGTGCAGCGATACCCATCTCCCAATCAGACAGGTCCTGGTCAATCTTTGTTCCCCGGATTGTTCGGAAAAAAAAGGCCGACTTGGTGATATATTATCCTTTGTCTCCGCATTCTTGCATTCTTGCATTCTGCCTTTGTCTCGATTGTTTGCAAGGAAAAAAAGAAATGAGATGAATCATGAGATTTGATTGTGTCCGTTCTCGCTCCGTTTGCTTAGGAGAGCCCTTTTGTTATTGTGCATTCTTGAAAAAAAAAAATCACGCCCCTTGCCTGTTGTCGCATTCTTTTTCGACTCCAAACCATTGTTGCATGTTTGGTTGTTGGCCGGGTCCGGAAAAGGTTCAGAGGAAAACGCGTTACACAAGTAGATAACGTGTCCCACAAAACGTCTTTAGATTACGACCGCACAATTAGAGACAGAAATATCCAAAGGCTCGGTGGTTTAGTGGCATAATACCCGCTTAGGGTGCGGGTGGTCCCGGGTTCGATTCCCGGCCGAGCCCCAATTACGTTTCTTTTTGTTTTATCAGTTTCCAATGTTTCTGAGCTCACGCGAATTGACAGCTGTCGAATCTTTTTGAGACGACGAGGTGGAGGAGGAAATGGCGCTTAGGAACAAGAAGCGAAACGGGCCGAAGAGATGTCAGGAACAACTAGCGGGCGGGTTTCGTTTTCTTCAGCCCGTTTAGGCCTTACGTCGTTCAAGCGTATTGTCGTTTGGAATCAAGCCAGGCTGGGAAAAGAAGACGGGATTTAACCTCAACTTTAAGCTTATAGCCGGACGGCGGCGTCAAAGGAGGGCGGAATCTTTGAAAGTGAATGTGTGCGGGCGGAGGCATGGCTTTTTGATACTTTTGGATGCAGAGTAGCTCCAAGCGGGGTCGATTTCGTGGCAAGACGCAGAGTAGGAAGAAACTCCCGCTGTGGGGGCAACGTACCTAGGAACCTCGGATTAGAGTTAGATAGGCGAGAGAGAGCATCCACATCTGCGTTATTGCGATACCAGTGGTGAAAACTGAAAACCCCCATCGACCCAACGGACCTTCACCCGCGAAGCGTGACCCAATATCCCGCATCTCATCAGTGCTACCCCCAAATCAGAAAACCAAAACCGGTGCGCCCCACACCCCAAATATGCCGCACCCCAAATCCCCCACAACGTGGTCCAGCGACGTCCCCGCTTACACCATGCCCCTCAAAGGCTCGACCGAGTCCCTCGCCGACACGCTGGACGACGCGTTGCGGGCCGCAAACGGTGAGGACCCTGTCTCCTCCCCCACCGACGACGACGAGGACACCGCGCCCCATCACCCCACCAACAGCGTATTGCGCCCGGTATCAAGCGCGCACCACAGGAGTGTGGGAACTCTCACGCGGGGAGATGAAGCGCGGCGGGGTCCGGGGAGTGTCGGAATCCTGATCCACAGCGATGCAGGGAGAGCGAGCCTCGTCGGGGTCGCGCGTGGCGGGGGGTCAGAGGTGTACCGGAAGCCCTTGCACGCCGGCGACGCGCACAGCAAGAGCCTGGACAAGATGACGAGCCAGCTCGGGGACGCGCTGTCCAAGTCCGAGCGGAACCTGTTTGCGAGCACGGGATACCTCGCGCAGGCCAAGCTGGCGGCGATGAGCGGGGGAGGGTATCAGCGGGATGCGAGGGAGGAGGCGGCGGCGGGGGAGGTGCCGGCGAAGAGCGGGCGGAAGGGGGGGAGGGGTGGGAATACCACTACGACCACCGCACAGCAGAATAATATGAGCAGTAACACGGGGCTGCCGCTTTCGAACCTCACGCCCAGGCAGCAGCGGCAGGAGACGGAGAAACTGACGCTGCCTGATATTGTGCCGGCGGCGCGCGGGGCGCGGCCGGATTTCGCGATGGTGGGCGCTGCGGCGGTCAAGGCGGCGCAGGCGGCGATCGCGAAGGGGGAGGAGAGGCGGAGGAGGGGGGAGGGTGGCGGTGGTGGGGAGCTGGTGAGGGCGGGGCGGGGAGCGTCGTCGACGGCGAGAGAGGAGGGCGAGGGGGCGTTGACAGCGAGAGCGAAGGTTGGTGCCTCTGATTTTCGTTCAGTTCTAGATGGCCCGTCTCCTTCTCTGGGGCGTGGGAACTCATGCCCTATTCTTGCCCTCATGCCTCCCAATAGTCAATAACAACCCTGACAACCCGCCTAAACGACCCCTCCCACTTCCCCGCGTCCTACAAGCAACGCACGGAAGCGCAGCGCGAGCGGCGGGAGAACGTCGCGCGCGCACAGGCTGCAAATGAAGCGCTGGCTGACCGGTCGCGGCGGAGATGTGATGCTGGGGGGAGTAGCGATGATGTGAGAAGTGGGAGCAAGAGGGGGTCGAGTGACGATGTGCTTGTTGGGGGGGCGGAGGTTTTGTCCAAGGTTTGTTTGGGTTGGTGAAGGGGGATGTGGTGTTTGATCGAGGAGGGAATGGTATGATTTGACTGAATCGGGACGTGCTATTGACATCGTTCTTGCCATCGCAATGGGGCAGAAAGCGGAGGAGGTCGTACGCCGCTTGACGGATCCCAAGTAAGCTTCTTACCTCCAACATTACCCGCGCATAAGCTCAAGCTGACCCCCCGCGCGCCGATCTTTTCCTTTTCAAGAAACTACACAGGCACACAGCTACGGCGCTCGCAACCGGACCTTTCTGGGGCAGGGGGAGGAGGTATGTGTAGGGGTTTCGCATTTTGTACGTTCGTTCATCGGATGCGGCGGGGGGTCGGGGGGGTGGGGGGGAGAGAGGGATGAGATGGAACACGACAGGAAAGGACAAGGGAGACGGGGGGTAGTCGCCAAGCTCACTCCTATATACCCCGTTTACTCCTCCTCCGTCTCCAACATCCTCCCACGACCACTGGCCAACACCCCCCCTCCTTCTCTCGTTCCCCCAACAACCAGACGCCACGTCCGCCCACACATCCCCGCGCTCGTCGCTCACACTCCACGACACGACCAACATTCCAAAACATCGGCCGGCGGGCAGGCCGCGGATCGAGGTATGTAGGGGTGTCATGGGTCATCTCGATTTTACAGCAGCCTGATAATGTGGGTGTTGTTGGTGCAGTTTTTCAACACGTTCCTGAAACCAGGCGTCATGCCGCCTTCGGCGTCGTTGCCGAAGTTGTCTACGGGAGGGTGATGGTCAGATCGACCTTACTTCCAACTCCCAACCGGACTCCGGCCCTGCACGACTGCACGACTGCACCCCCCGCCCTCGCCTTTTCGCTCAACTCTCCTGCCTCCTCACCCCCCTGTCCTTTCCCCCTCTCCCCGTCCCATGAAACCACTGTACATATCATCTTCTACTCCATGATATCTCCGCCTTACGATTGAACCCAACGCAAACAAAAAAGTGATCGCGTCACACACGCGTAAATAGGGATTGACTAGAAGTGGGTAACTCGTGCTAAATGTGAGTAACTCGGGTTAGGGTTAGACTAGTTAGACAGCTGCCGAGCGGAGCGGGTAGACCCTGATTGTAGGAGGCCGGGTATGGCCGACTCACCGAAGGCAAAGGGGTTAGGTTTGTTAATCAAATGGTTCACTTTGGCTGTAAAAAAGTCTTATTCTGGAGGTGAGCTACCCACATTTAGCACGAGTTACCCATTTCTAGTCACGCCCGCGTAAATAGAGAGGATTCCGTAAGCGGACACTGGACTGGACGCGTTTGTTTGTCCGAACGCCTGAGGGAGAGGGAGCAAGAGAGGAGGCTGGAGTAGGGAGGGGCGAGGGAGCGGGGGGTTCCAATGCAAAAGGGGAATACCGGCATGCCCTCGTGTCCTAACACCATCGGGCACTGGCAGCGACGTCAACGACAAAAACAGAAACCGGGGGTGGGTGGGACTCCAAAGAATAACACGGGTCCTTTGGCGCAACACTGTATTCGCGTCTCCGAGTCCCATTTTCACACATGCACAGAAACGAAGAGCGAGATGCACAGAAACGAAGAGCGAGAAGGAAGAAAAAAAATTGTGCGAATTTCTATCCAAACAAATCCTAAGATACACTTCCACATACACTATATACAGGCCGTTCCCTATCTCACGAAGTCGGGGGCTTCGAATTCATATCCACCACCCCCACAGCGCCCTCGCAGCCAAAAAGCCGGCCGTCAGCGTCGCGAGCAGGGCAAGGAAATCGGTGGCGCGCGGGCGGGGTTTGATTATATGTTGGCGGTGGTCGCGTAGCTTGGGTTGTTGTGACGTGTGCGTGGGTGTGAGACCGGCCGAGGTTGTGTGGTCCGGAGAGGCGGCGGTGTGAGAAGAGGCGGCGGCATTCGCATTCGTCGTCGGCTCGTCAACATCGTCCCCGCCAAACCGCCCATCCCGATAAAACGCGCTCATGAGCCTATCCTTCCTCAAGAACCTCTTCCGTAGCCATTCGCCGAACCGTTTCGCCTGTTCCTCCTCCTCCACCTCCGTAATCTCCCCGTCTGCCTTTTCAAACCCCGGTAACCCGGCTACCCTAACCCTCTCCACATGCACATGCACCCTTTCCGGCCCCCTGGCCTCAAAGAACACCCGACTCAAACTATAAACCTCATACGGCGTCTGACTCGCTGTCAACCCTTCATACCCAATCGTCACATCATAAAGATACTCACATCCGGGCTGCAGATTGCGTAAGCAGAAGAACAAACCGGTGGATTTGGGGATCAAAACGTGTTGCGGGTCGTCAGGTAGATCCATCTTTTTGGCGTACGCGCGCGATTTGGATTTCGTATCGTCGGTGATGACGGTTCCCTCCGGGAAGATGACGAGCCAGAGTGGGAGGGCGTCGCGGGAGGCGCGGTGGAGGATGGTGGAGAGGGTGGATTTGTCGAGGGACCATTTGCGTGCGAGGAAGATGAATTCGAAAAATTGCATGCCCCATCCTAAAAATAGAGGAGGGAGGGTGTGTGAGTGGGGCGGGTGGTCTTTAACGACGATATCCTGATCTGAAGTGGGTGGTGGGATGAACAACAATACCCTGCTCGCTCCGCTCGCGAACCTTACCAAAGACGGGAAAATACTTCAAGCTCTTCTTCAAGATGATCTTCAAGGACCCATGAGCCCCACAACTCCAAGCGACAATCCAAAGCCACCACCAATCCGAATAGATCTGATGATTCGCCATGATGACCTTCATCTCGGGAATCGCGCCACCCCTCTCCTCACTCAGTGCCTCCCACTCGCCCGTGACAACAATCTCCACCCTCCCCGTAAAAACCCAGGTCAGGAGCACGATCAATTCCCCAAAAAGTTTCTGAGTCCACTGCATATACTGTCGATAGACTCTTCGCGAGATGGGATGAAGGATGAGACCCGGGAACTGGAGGAGGTTGATTGAAGCGGAGGCGGAGTCCATGAGGAGGACGAAGGAAAAGGTGCGGAGGTAGTAAGTTGCGTAGGAGGCGAGGAAGGAGGGGAGGGTGCGGAGGGTGAGGGGGTCGTGTTGTTGATGGAGGGCGGAAGTTGAGGTTGGGGTTGGGAGAGATTCGGGAAAGGCTGTGGAGTTCTTCAGGGGGTGGGTGGTTTCGGTGGTCGTGTGAACGTCGTCGTTTGCGTTGGATGAGAGGGAGTGGGAGTGGGAGTGGGCGTTGGGATAGGAGTTTGGAGGAGGGGCGTCGTCGCCGCCTGCGGTTGTCGGATCTCCTCTTGCGGTGTTGTCTCTGCGCGACATAGTATGTGTGGTGGCGGTGGCGGGCAGGGAGAGGGAGTGCAGGGAGGGGAGGTCGCTCAGTGAGTGAATGAGTGAATGGGTGAGTGAGTGCGCTGTCCGTTGCCAATGCCCGGTCGTTTGCTGGTTGGTCTGTTGGGGGGGATGAGGAAGTTCCCAGCGCCAGTTGTGCGAGACGGAGACAGACAGTTGTTGGGGGAGGGAGCGACTGTCAGAATCCAACTGGCATGCGCAGAGGGAGCTACTATATCCACTCCCCCTTGCCCTTCATCACACAAGGCATATGCTTGCTCCCTCACTTCATATTCATGCTCCGTTCGCTTATTCCGCCTCGTACCCATGCGCACGGATAGGTACTACGCCACTTGCACTTGGTTTATTGAGATATGGGAGAGGATACAGATTGGAAACGTCATTTCTACAACTAGGACTGACTATGCGTTTGGAAGCTACCTTGTTCGAAGTGATGCGCGACTACGATTTTGTCGATGGTGCTTCTCATCCCTGCGTCCATGGCGGAGACTATGCTGCGATATCGGCCTGCGTGAGACCTACGTAGTTTCCCTTTCCGTTCTTTCTTGCTTGTTGCGTTGCTTTCTTCGTTTCCCTTTCTTGCTTTGCTTTCCAATAAAAATGACTCGCTGCACTACGGGAGACTTGCACCATCACACTTCTCGCAACCCCTTGCTCTCTTCTGTCAACCGCTTGTACAGTATATACAGGAAGCTTTCGCTCCCCCAAAAGGGAATATGGAGAAGAGGAGGGGAAGGGAAGAAAAGTGAATATCCTGTCAGTCGATGAGTCGCGCGATCCTGTCAAAAGAACACTCTTCTCCCGCGTCTCCCCCCCTTGCGACTCGGCCTACAGCACTCCTACTGAGGCCAACGTCTCATTTAAGTGGAGTCACTCCAAATCGTGGGAACCCGGTCATATCCGTCACATGCGTCAGCCAAAAAAATGTGGAGGAGTCGCCGCGCCGCAAAATGCTGGACGGAGGCTTCGAAGGTGGGACTATAAAAAGGACGTGTGATGCTGTAAACGACGGGGACCAGGACGCCCCGATATCGAGAGATACTCAGGGAGAGCAAGACAATAGAACATGACGGTCGACCACACCCCGCAGCCCAAGTGCCGGATATCCAAGACGTACCAGGGCTACGTAGCCCGTATCGTCTTCCCCGAGCCATCCACATCCTCCCTCACCAACGCCCCACGAAAAGATGCAACAAAACCCACCCTCCTCCCAAGCCCCATCCTCATCATCGACACCTCCCTCTCCATGTCCCACCACGCCGCCCGCCTCATTCGTCAGATCCTCTCCACAACATTAACCCGACTGGGCTACCCATCCACCACGGACGTGCACATCCTCACCTTCGAAACCACCACACACCACTCGCTCCTCCTCCTGTTCTCCCTCCCAACCTTCCCACATTTCGGCCAAGGCAGCACCTACATGGCCCACGTTGCTCGTGCCCATCCTCACCGCCGCCGAAAAAAACACCAGTTCGAGTTATATGATACTTACGGTGAGCGATGGGGATGTATTCGACCAGGAGCGCACACTGCACAATGCAGGTGCGCTGGTCGAGGTGCGGGATCCGTTCGCACGCGGTGGGGTTCATCACGTTTCGAGATGGGCTGCCGGACACGAGGGCGTTGAGCAGTTTGCTGCAGTTGGATAATTCGGGGGGGGGGGGGGGGGGGGGGAGCGAGGTGAGTGTGCGGGATATGATGTGCGGGTGGGAGGATGAGAGGATCGTTCGGGAGATTGTCCAGGCGGTTGGAGGCGCAAGAGGGGTTGGGATGGGTGTGCTTGTTGTGGAGGGGGCGAGGGTGCGGAGGTGGCCGTGGGAGGCTGTTGGGGACGCGGAGTGTATGGTGAAGCCGGAGGGCGAGGAGGTTGTGTGGTTGGATGCGGTACCCACGAGGATGACCGTCGGGGGTGTGGAAGTAGCGGTGGAGGTTGCGGATTCCGTCATGGACCGCGCGGGGTACGAGATGGCGTTGGGAAGACAGATCGAGGCGTTCCTGCAGCGTGCGCGGGTGTTGAAGGTCGTCGACACCGAGGCGTCCCAGCAGCAGCTGCAGAAGATGTTGGCCTATTTCGACGAGTTGGACCGGGCGTGGTTCGCCAGCGAAGAGAAAATGGCTGCCGAGAAGGAGAGTGAGAGGGGTGAGCAGCAGGTGAAGGAGCCATTAACCCCCCTGGCGACCCGCTCGCAACGTCTCCGCCGCCTGCTCACCAAGACCATCGGCAACCGCCTCGCATCCGTCGTCAACGACACTCGCGTGGGTGCCATGAACGCGGCCCAGCAAGCCGACTACCTACGCACCGTCAGCGTCACCAAGACCACAAAGGGGCTCGCCAAACGTGGCGCTACTTCCTCATCGTCCTCCTCCACATCAACAACCGCATTCGACTTTGACACCATCGCCCGCGCGGAAGTCCGCGCCATGCACGCCCACATCGCCTCCCTATCCTCCATCGACGACTCCCACCACGCCGTCTCCTTCTACTCCCGCGCAACCACCCTCGACGGCATCCGCACCGTCGCCTCCCTCGCCGACGCCCCCGAATGCCTCGACACAGCCACCACCCCGCAGATCCTCGAACTCTTCAACATCGTCGGCGTCCCCTGCGCCGCGCCCGTGGGGGACTACCCGGACCCAATGACCTACCGCATCCACGAGATATTCCCCGTGTGCATGGTCAGTCTTGCCGACGTACTGACCTACAATTTGGAGTCCGGCGGCGAGGACCTACCTGACACCCGCGACGAGCAAAAGAATCGATAACGTCGTCCCGGTGTACGAGGACGCGCGGATCGTCGCGTTTCTTCGGAACCATGCCCCGACGCTGTGCTCGTATCTCGCCAGCGTCGGCATGCGGCGGATGGGTCGTCGACGTGCCCAAGACAGGGGCATCTACCCTGCTCGGCGGAGTGTGGAAGCTGCTGGAGACCCCGGGCGGCAGCGGCGGGGGGGAGACGTCCTCGGTGGTTGCACGGCTGTTCCTGGACATGGTCGCCCAACTCCCCGCGTGCGTCGGCCCCGCGTTCGCACATACCCTCCCGCTGCTCACCCACCCCAACACCGACGCGCGCGTGGCGTACCATACGCTGCATAACGGGGCCACCCACATGCTGGTCGCGCTGCTCCACGGGATCCGGGAGGGGGTCCCGTTCGACATGGCCAAGATGCTGCGCGCGCTGTACGCCTTCGAGGTGTGGCAGGCTGTCCGCAAACGGTACCGCCACACAGAGGGGCGAGGCCGAGCGGATGGTCCACCGGTACTGGGGGCGTCGACTTTGCCCACGTGGAGGATCCCGCTGACCCCCGCTGTTTGACACCCGACACGCCCGCCCGACGACATCGTGGTGGAGGCGACGACGTGGCCGACGGCGGTTTCGCAGCGGTTTGTGAGCGAGATGTGCCGCCCGGTGCCCGTACTGTACGTCGACGTGACGACCTACGTCCCCGCCTTATTCGCCATCGCCGTCTCCCCAACGCTCTCCACCCAAGATCGCGGCGTTCAAACACCTGCCCACGCCATTGGACGACACCCACAAGACGCGCGCGCTGGGGGTCAGCGATCTGCACACGTTCAGGGAGACGATGCTGCTGCAGGCCCTCGTGTACACGACCAAGAAGAGCCGGGTGGACGAACCCACCCATCTCCCCATCCTCGCGGACCCGGGGCACGAGGCCGAGCCCACCGCGCTCGCACACACGACGTTACGGCGCGTCTACCTCCGGCGATACAAGCTCGATCTGCAGGCCAAAGCCGCCGCGGAGGACATAGTGCTGATGCGGGAACGGGCCGCGGCGGTGATGGACCCACCCACGATGGATGACTTTGTGCGTGTGGTGTCGCAGGGTGTGGCACGAGGCCCGCGACGGTGTGTGCTGGGCAGCGCGAGTTGGGGGCATCGTGTATGCATCGCTCTTCCCAAGCACGCCCACGCGGCCGGTGATGTGCCCACGCGCAGAAACTGGAGTGGTTCATCACCGGTGGGGCTGGCGTAGGAGCGGCGGAGACAACGACGACGACGACGACGACGACGACAACAACAGCAAAATGGAACAGGGGCAACATGCTCACCCCCTTCCGCCGCAAACTCTGGTATGCGATCTTCGAGACCCTGGAGGGTGGCGAGCAAGTTTGGAGGTATGTGAGGAAGATGCAGCGGCGGGAGAGGGTGCATCGGTATCGGGGCCTGCAGACCGTCAGCGGTGATGGGGAGGAGAGCGACATTGGGAAGCGGAATCGACACGGCCATGGGAATGATTTGCCGAGCTATTGGGCGATGGGGTTTGCGACGATGGAGGTGATGAAGGCGCGCGTGGATGCGGCGGCGTGGGAGGCGTATCGGAGGGAGCATTGGAGGTGTTGTGGGTTTGTTGGGGGGGAGTTTATTGGATAGTTGATGGCTTTCGTTGTAGTATAGAGCTGGATTATGTAGTGCATTCCCTTCGCCTTTCGTAAGAATATGAGAAGAACATGGGGTTTCTCCAACATCGAAGGAGAGTGGGGGGAGAGTTCCCTATTCCAATGTATGCGGCTAAAAGCGTATGTCTTGTTTGTTGTTTGAGAGGGATTCCGGGCATTAGAGCATGCACATACATAGGCTCCATATCAGGCACATTCCATATGTGGCACTCTGTGAGAGGTGACGGAGAACCAGAGGGAACAGAACGACAAATACGACGTTCGATTTCCTGAGAGCAGAGAGAAAACAAAGAGCCGAGCACCTCCTTCAGAAACATAATTTACGACTCAACGAGAGCGGCCTCTCAGAGTGATTCTTGAATACATCCCCCTTGCTACATGCTATGCTATATACACCCTAACTCCTCCAAATCATCCCACCCCCATCTCAGCCCCCCTCAAACCCCCTTCACCAACGTCCCCATCATCACGCCATGAATCTGACTACACGCATCGACACACACCTCCAACGCCCTGACCGTATTCGCCGTCGTCGTCTCCCCGCTCTGAATCACATGCGTCACCTCGTTCAGCGACGGCATGTACGAAAGTACCAGTGAGCCCGCCGTGTGCGGTTCTTCGGCGTCCGTGGGGTCCAGCAACACCGTTGTATCCACATATGCCTATCATACAAAACATGAATCAATTGAGGTATGCGAAAACGGAGAGGTATGGTTCTTTTCTGACGTACAGCAGCACACGCAGCAACGGCATCCAGCATCTCGATCCCAGCATCGGCCAGCGCGAGGGAGGCGCAGGTGATGGCGGCGGCGAGACAGGCTGCCGAGCCGTCGGATTCGAGGACTTGGACGAAGATGTCGATGGAGGATTTGGGGAGGAGGTCGAGACGGACGGCGGGGGAGAGGGCTTGGTCGAGGATGAGGGAGTATTCGCGTTCTTGGGCGTCCTATTCGCAACCATGATTGTGAGTAGGGGTGGGGGGATGGACATGCGGTATGATACATGTACGGAACCTTCATAAACCCCTTCCGCTTCCCCAACGCAAACGGCGAGAACTTGAAGTCGCAGTTCAGCGCGCCTTGGGTTGATACCTTGCTTTTGGAAGTTTGCCGGGGCCCGTATCTACATGGATTCCCATATTGACCCTCGTCAGCCGCCGTTCTTTCGATGGCACCCACCGATAGTACTACTTTGAGTCCCGCACTCACACTCCACAAGCAACCTTCAACTTCCCCGCCTCCAAATACGCACTCCCGTTCGCTTGTTTGCCGATCCCCGTCTTCATAACTGTGCGAAATAAAAGGTCCGATCAGCACCCCGCCACAACCCATCACCCAAGCATTCCAACCCTTCACTCAACGCCAGCCCCCAGCCCACTTCCACTCCTCCCCGCCCCGCTCTCATTCACGCAGTCAACTCACAAACAGGCCGTATCCGGTCCCCATTCCGCCCGTCCTTCCTCCGCTCCGGGTCAAACACCACCGCCGTTTCGGCATTTGCGAGTAAGGGTACGACGGATTTTTCGGGGCCCTGTTTTAGGGAGGAGAAGGTGAGGGGAGCATGAGTTTGTGAGATGGTTGTGGGAAGGGGGAGTGTGGTAGGTGTGATTTCTTTGGTGATCGATGCGGGCATGGGAATGAGTGATGGTAGGTCTTTGACGGCCAAGACCGTTTTACAAGGCGGGCTGGAAGTGACCTAAGCTGGGGATCAGTGAGGGACGGACACTATGGTAGCGTACCTGGACTCTCTTCCTGTCTGCCATTCTGTGCTCGTGTGTGTGGTGTTGCTGTCCCAAAAGGCCTTCCGACTTCAAGTGTGGAGTCTATTAGACGTCGCCCCCTAGTCCCCTCGCAGCCCTCGCGCGTTTCCTTTTTCTCGCGGGGGCCCTGCGGGATCAAGCACTCCGCTCTACTATTGTACTTTCTGCACATCCTCCATCCCCCAATCTCATTCCACCCACCCATATATATACACACACCCGGCCCGTTCCTTCCCATCCATGCCGGTCTGTTTTACAATCTCCCCAAATGTATCCAGTGAATCCGGTCTCCCATAATCCGGCGGTCCCTACGACCCAATGCCTCCCATATCGCATGATTAGCCATTGCCTCCTTCCACTATTCTCTCATCGCAACCCATACGCTCCGCTGCGTTCCCGCGTGCATCCAAAAAAAAATGCGTGCCTTCGAACCCGGCACCTCCCTCCCCGATGCCCCATTCCCATACGCAACCCTCACCCCACTTCTCCCACCGGCACAAAACAAAACCCCTCGCACGTCCCCCATCTACGAAACAAGGGCAGCAGCCCTCGGTGCCACCGCGACGCCCGTCTCCAGTTTCGTCACCCATCTATCAATCAACCTACACAGGAAGAAGCCAACCCCCCATCAGCCTCGTTCGTGCCAGTCGGATGATAAAGATGACGATGCAGACGTACCGCAGATTCCGCCACGTAGGCCGGTAGATATTCGCAATCAGCCCGCCGACGAAGGGGATCAGGCCTAGGGCGCCGCCGAGGACCATGTCTGGGGTAACAGAGAGAAAGTGTTATGACTTTTGAGGGACGAAAACGGGGGGGAAGGTGTGACGACGGGACTTACTGAACATCATCTTCGGCACGACGTCCGGGGGCAAGTTTGGGACTTGGGTTGCTAATACGAGTGGGTAGAACTAGCGAAAAAAAAAAGCACATATCAACAAACAAGGAGACGGGAGATGGGTGAACTATGATTTAGTTTTTTACGCACGGCAACAGTAGCGGTGATAGCGGCCCCGACGAAGGGCACGAGGCCGATGAGCGTGCTTAGCCCGATGCGCACGCGGATGTAGGGGATGCGGAAGATGGTCTCGAGGTAGCGCACGGGGACTTTGTAGAGGTTTAGACGGTAGCGGACTTGCTGTGGGGGATGAGAGTATATTTTAGCTCCATTGGGGGTTGGCGGCGATTTGATGCGAGGATCCATGTTGCGGTGACGGCTGATGCAGCCATACGGTTGTGCTGCCCTCAACAGTTTCTCATTCAGCCCAATCGGGCTCGCCCCCGACTTCCAATCTTCACACCCTCTTCTACATTTCTCGAAACCCACCTCCAAACTTAACGGCGTAAAAACCCCCCTCAACACCCCCATCACAACCCTCACACCCCCTGCATACACCTTCCGCACGAGCCCGAGGGTGTATGCGATGAAGCGGTAGACGCGGCCGGTGGTGTAGATCACGCCGTGGCGGGGTTGTTGTTGGGAGATGACGGCGGCGGAGGAGGAGGCGGTGAGGGAGGGGCCGGTGCAGTAAAGGGGGCGGTGGAGGAGGAACATGCTGTTGTGTGAGTGGCGGGGGTTGGCGTGAGATGGGGGTTTGGGATGCGTGTGAAGACGGAGCGCCCTTCTCGCCCTTTCGGTCTCCTTTGGGAACTGCCAGCAACTGGCGGAGGTCTCGGAACAGCTGCAGGGCAACATCCCCCCAGACCCATCCCCATCTGCCGCCCTCCACAGTCATCCCCCGTCCAGACCACAAGCAGCTTCTCTCAAGTGGCCCATCGTCAACAAAATACTCCCCAACACAAACAGACGCAGCAACACTCCCCAACGCGCCCAAGATCATCTCACATCCCACTCAGGAACACATCCCCAATCGCCATCCCCATAATGTCACTCCTGCCCCGCCTCACCCGTGCCTCGCCGAGGGGTTCATATCCATGCAGCAGGGTGAGTAAAGGGTCGCATATCCCCGCACGACTCCGCCCTCGCCTTCATAACCAACGGTCGGGGCCGTTTCACACCCCGTCGCTAACCCTCCTCCCTTTTTGTTTCCTTCCGATAGACTTTCTCAACCACGCCCCATACATCATCCCCCCCCTCATCCCCACGTAAAATCTCCCCTCTTTCACCTCCCCTCCAACCCCGTCTAAAAACCCCCGTCTCCCCCCAGCAACCCCGACCCTCAACCGCATAACGCTGCACGCCCGCCTCGGCGCCGACGCAACCCTCCACCCGCCGCCCACACCCACCTCCACGCACCACCGGATCACCTTCCCCCTCGGTTTGCGCCAGAGTCGCAGGGACAAGCACACGGGGGAATGGCAAACGGATCTAAAGTGGTGTAACGTCGCTGTTATCGCGCGGGTCGGGAGGAATGGAGCTCAGTGGGGGGAGTTGCGGAAGGGGTGCGTTGACTGTCTATGCTTCAATGGGAAGGGGGGTGGATGTGTACGTCCGATCGGGGGGCCTGACGCATTCTGGGTGGGGGGTTGTGTTTTCTTTTATAGGGCGTATGCGCTCGTGGAAGGCAAGATCAGCTACTACATCACGAACGACGGGGTGATGAAGACCGAGATCAAGTGTTGGGGAGGTAAGAAAACAAACAAAAAGCCCGGACAGCCACATCGCCCCTGTATCACCCCCCCCCCCCCCCCCCTTTTGCTGTTTGTGATTTTTCTATTGTTTGGCTGATACTTACGGGCATGTTTTTTTTCCCCCCGGTTTAGATGATGTGAGGGTGACGCGCCGCGCGGAGGAGACGACGTGGCGGCCGAGGGTGGAGGAGGGTGGGGAGGGAACGGGCGGGTAGCGTGACGGAGGAGAGGTTGGGGCCGTCGGATGGGGGGCCGTCGGGGGACGAAGCATCCAGCTGCGGATAGCTGAGAAGCATGCGATGTAGAGAGGTGCGGATTCTGCGAAGGGGTATCCGCAGAATGTGCGACTGGTGGGAAATCCACACCACCATACATGCGTACATACGTTGTGGGAAGGGAGAGAATGATGTGCTGAATGCACCCGGGATATGTATGTATGGGTATGGGTGTACAGGAAGATTGGGGGGATATACAGTACGTCGAAGTGGACCCACCGGCTGCGTATGGAAAGCTATGAGGAGACAGCGGTGCGTGCATGTGCGGTTTTTGATGGTGGGAGTGTTTTGCATATACATCGGTGGAGTGTACTGTAATGACATCGGCGGGGTGTCCGCATACACCCGCTGCGTACCACCAAAGTCGCCACACCACAGGCACGAACACAATAACTTCATCGAATCACTCGCATGTACTATTAAATAAGGAAAAAAAGGAGGTCCATATATACAACACAAGAAGTGGGAGGAGTAGGCGGGTTAAAACTTGTATGTAACAGTCTCGCGGGGGAGGGGGGGGGGGGGGGGGGGCAGCGGCCGGCCGTGCCAGATGGTGTGTGCGGAGAGGGGGGGTATGTGCGATGTAGTAGGAGTAGTAGTCTACCGTCCGAATAAGTGATCAGTGGGTCTTATCGACAGCCTGCCCCGAATGCGCGACACCGACATCCCTCCGCGTCGTCGCATTCTCATGCATCTTTTCCGACTTTGCGCGCAGTTTGATGTAGACGAGCCACGCCGCCACGGCGACCCAGTACAGGCAGTACGCCGACACGCTCCCCTCGGTGCCGACATTATTCCACCCCACGATGGCCTTGAAGATCGTCCACCCTTTCTCCTTGGGCTTACAGCAGTCGAGGTACCACACCGCGTGGTTGATGTTCACCAGGATCGCGTCGCCCTCGTCGCCGCTTCCGGAGGGGAACCAGAGGGATTTTTGGAAGGCGTTGATTTCAAACAGCAGCACGCCGTTGGCGAAGAGACCGGCGGCGATGATCAGCAGGAGCATGGTGGAGGCGAGGAAGAAGTAGTGGAGGCTCATGCGGTTCCCGCCGACGTAGATGGAGTAGCCGACCAGGCCGCCGGTGAGGATACCTGTGATGGCAGCCAGGGGGAGGGCGCGCCATTCCTCGTTGAACCCGATCCCGCCCATGAAGATGACGGCCTCGATGCCTTCGCGGAGGATGGTGATGAAGGGGATGAAGAAGAGGGCGTACTTTTCGCGGGTGATTTGGGAGAGGAAGGTGAGTTTGAGCGCGCGTTTTTCGTTCGATGTGGGGGTGACCGGGCGGGCGGTGAGTTCGGTGGGCAGGGTGGTGGTGGTGGACGAAGAGTCGACGCGGAGTTCGTCGTGGTGGGTACCCTCGACGTCGGAGTAGGCGGGGAGGTGGGAGCCGGGGAGGGTGGATTTCGGGGCGACGTTCGTGTGCCCGACGAGCTTCCGGCGCCATTTCTCTTTGGCGTCGGATTTGGAGGATTTGAGCATGACCACCCCGACGACGGTGATGAGGAAGGAGGCGATGACGGCGAGGGTTGCTTCCCAAACGAATTCGTGTTTCTCCCAGATGTTGTTCTTGAGGACCCAGTAGACGGAGATGACGATGGCTGCGATGATGAGTGTGAGGAGGAGACCGAGTCCTGTTCCAAGCCAGACCTAGATTACGCGGGGGAATGGAGAGAGTGTGAGTGGATGTGTTCAACAACGATGATCACCAACATCAACCTTCAACATCCCATCAACCGTCAACGAGATTATTAGAACTCGCGGAGCGAGGTTCCTCATCTCTCGGGCTCCCATCACAAATCAGAAAGCGTTTCGCTCTGGTCGACTTATCGGTCTCCCAGACCGAACCAACCCTGCACCTCGCTTCGCTCGTTGCAGTACCACACCCGCGCTCTCGAACCTCAAGCGTTCCTCGCTACGCTCGGTTCCCAATCCCACATCCCACTTCCCACTTGCGACTTTGCGAATCGCTTACCTGCTTCCTCAACCTCCTATAAGTGACCAGATCATCGGCAAACATCTGGTGACACCAAGAGAGCAGGACCCCAATCACGATAGCTGCCTCCGTTGTCTCCCTGAAGAGGACAAAGTAGGTGGGGATGGAGAATACTGAGCCCATTGTTGCGGGTGTGTCGTTGGTAACTTGTTACGTGGGGACGAGGGGGGGGGGGGGGAAGTTGAGGTAGTCTCTTATAACGGAGTGGGGAATTCCGTGGTGGGCGGGGGAGAGTGCGCGGGAAGCCGGAAGCCGGAAGACGGAAGTGACTGCAAGTATTTGCTTTTCTCCCGGGAGTGAGTGCGCCTGCGGAGTGGAGTGGGGTGGAGGTGGGGTGGATATGAAAGTTCGCTGCTGCCGGAAAGAGAGCACCCGCTTGGTTTGCTGCTTTTGTTGTTCTGCCCACGCCCGCCTTTCCGTTGTGCTTTCACATCTCACACCTCACACCCCGCCTGTTCCTGTTCCCATTCCCATTCCCATTCCCATTCCGGCGGGGCAGCGCGTTTCCTTCTTGCAAGTTGTTTGAGGGAGCTTCCTTTCCGGAGACGCGCGTCTCTCTTCTCTCTTCCGCGTCTCTCATTGGCTGCAATCTCCCGATGTTCCTAACCGCTTGCAACCACACACAACAGGGAAGGAAGAGAACCCCTGGATCATCCCGGATCACCTCTCCCGCCCAGCAACAACTTGCACCCACGCGACTGGCTGCGTGCTTCTAAATACTCTAAAACCTTCCCGCTTGGCGAGAGGGGGGGGGCGGGGGCATTCCGGCGGTTTTGCACAGGGGTTCCGGTTTGCGTGGGTTCATCGGAACCGGAATGGAAGGGAGCGTCACGTGAGACTCGGACGGTCGCAGCCAGTGGGGGGGCGAGGGATTCAATTTGCAGCGGAACTCTCTCACAATTGAGAATCGGACTCGGACGGAAGAGCGAGCGAGCGACACGGCGGGCGAAAGGAACACCCGGAAAGGGGACTGACTCTTAGGGGAGGCGTGGATGTGGACACCCACTGGCTCTCTGCACTCTGCACACGCACAAGTTGATTCCGCGACAACGCCCCCGCCGGTTCCGGTTCCTCAACCCCCACTCTTCTCACTCTTGCATAACGCCAAAAGCAGCGGGCGAAAAAAAGGTATATATCCCGTCCGACCGTCTCGCCATTCCCGCCCGCCCTGCCGACCCCCAGCACTCGCTCATTGCAAAACACTCCCACCCCTCAACCACCCCCAAAGACGCTGCGAGATGTCCCCAATAACGCAGCTCCTGGCAGCAGCCACCCTCGCCCTCGCCTCCCTCACACCCACCCTCGCCGCCGCAACTTACAACTTTGACATCAACTACCTCAACGACGTCAACCCCGACGGCCTCTACCCGCGCAGAGTCATCACAGTCAACAACAAGTGGCCTCCACCGCTCGTTCTCGCCAAAGTGAATGAGACTCTGAGCATTAATGTCAAGAATTCGTTGCCTGTTCCGACGTCTCTCCATTCCCATGGATTGTTTTTCAACAAGACGAATTGGTTGGATGGGGCACCCGGCGTCACGCAGTGTGGCATTCCAACGGGGAGCGAGTTCAAGTATGAGTATACGCCTGCTCAGCATGGGACGTTCTGGTACCATGCTCATAATAGAGGGCAGTATGTCGATGGTTTTAGAGGTGAGTACCGGCTCGATACGTGCGCGGTAGCGAACGGGGACTGCGGCGAACGCGAGCGGAGCGAGCCACACTTGCGCCAAAGGCGCAAGATTCCCCTAACCACGGCTCTTAGCGAGTACTGGCGAGCGTTGTCCCGAGCGGAGCGAGCAGGATGTCATTCATCCATACATCCAACCAACCGTCCATCGCTTCGCATCGCGGTCCGTCAACCAACCTCCCTTCATTCACACTCACTCACTCACTTCGTTCGTTCGCTCCGTTCGTAGGCCCCCTGATCATCCAAGCCGCGCAAGAAGCGTACAAATACGACCACGAGTACGTCGTCATCCTCCACGACTGGTACCACAAAGAGTACGAAGAAATCTACGTCGACTACGGCGGTGTGCGCAACCCCACCGGGGTCGAACCCCCACCGGACAACACCATCATCCTCGTCCACAATCTCTCCGACTACGTCGACAAGATCTCCTTCCTCCCGGGCAAAACCTACCGTCTCCGCTTCATCAACATGTCGGGCTTTGCCATGTTCCACGTCTCCCTAGGCGGACACTCCATGGACGTGATCGAGGTCGACGGCGTCGACACGGAGCGCAAGACCACGAACGGGTTCTGGGTCTCTGTCGCTTCCCGCTGGTCCGTATTGGTCGACACCAAGAACGCCACGGACGCGAACTACAACATGAACGTGATCGTCGACAACTCCATGTTTGTCATTGAGCCCCCATCGCTGAAACTCAACGTCACCCACCCGATCGAGTACTCCCCCACCGCCACCCTGAACGAGACCGTCCAACCCTACGAGGAGCTCAACGAGATGGAACTCTCCCCCCTCGTCCCCCTCGCCGCACCGGAACCCGACCAGGAACTCACGCTGGAGATCACCCTGGCCACCCTGGCCGACGGCGGGAACCATGGATTGTTCAATGGGATGACCTACACGCACCAGAAGGTGCCCACGATCTTGACGGCCATGACCACCGGCGCGAACGCGACGAACCCCACGGTGTATGGCGAGACGAACAGTTATTTGTTTGAGCGGAATAAGATGGTGCAGGTCGTCATCAACAACAACGATGGTGGGAGCCACCCGTTCCATTTACACGGGCATAATTTCGGTGAGTTTTGCCTTGGGGTTCGAGCGCGGGACGAAAGGGCGTAAAAACGCGTATTCCCCTCCCCCTCCCCCTGTCGTCTTGGCCCTCCCCCCAAACACCCAACTAACCCCTTCCATCTCCTCCCCAGCCATCGTCTACCGCTCCGCCCAAGACGCCGGCGTCTACGACCCCATCACGACCCCTCTGACCTCGATCCCCGCCAACCCGGTTCGCCGCGACATCATCCAAGTCCCCAAGTTTGGCCACGCAATCATCCGCTTCCGCGCCGACAACCCGGGCGTGTGGCTCTTCCACTGCCACATCCAATGGCACATGGACTCGGGCCTCGCCGCCACATTCGTCGTGGCGCCCGACGCCATGCAGGCCGAGCAGAACATCCCGCAGTTTGTCACCGACCAGTGCAAGACCCTCGGCTTGGGCGTCGAGGGCAACGCCGCGGGGAAGATGGGCGAGAGCGTGGGGGATCTGACCGGCGCGAATGTGGGCCCCGGGAATATCGATATGGGCTGGACGGCCAAGGGCAAGGGCGCGCTGGCCGGGTGCGTGATTGCCGCGCTGGTGGGGTTGGGGACCGTTGTGTGGTTTGCGAGGGAGTAAGGCGGTGACCGATGGGGTGGTTTTTTTTTTTTGTCGTACCGACCGACAACTAGGCGTAGAGGGCAAACGCACGGCAGGCTTCGTTCGTCGGCCCCTCTCTTGACGCGGACATGTGTCTGTTAGCCCCACCTCCTCTTTTCTTTTTATTTATGCAAAACTCCGGACCTAACGCATGTATATACTACAGTTACATTACACTCCCTGCTTCTCTTGATCGGATGGATCGAGAGTTTTACCTCCAAGCTCCCCGCGTGTGTTTTGCTTCTTGGATTTTACAGGAATCCCTCGGTATGCAAATGACTCGTTCGAATGTAGCTACATTAAGGACGTCTACGGTACATGGGGAATTCGGAGCAGAGGGGCAGAGCACGGCCGGTAGCAGGAAGTCCAAGGAGGATGTTCTACGTTGCCCAAACCCACACTTAACTGTACGGCAACCATCTACATAACACACGTTTCATCGAGAGCAAACGGTCCGAAACGGTAATCACCTAATCCATTCAAAGCCTCTTGACGCCCCGCTTCACGCCAAAACCTCCTTCAACTCCCCCGTCTCCACCATCTCCTTGACGATATCCAGGCCGCCCACCAACTCCCCATGGATGTACAGCTGCGGGTATGTCGGCCAATCCGAATACGTCTTAAAAACAAAAGCACCCCCAATGGGTCAGCATGTGTCACCCGTCATTTTCCATCCCCCCAAATCCACATATGAATCCGATTGTGATGAATCGGGGCACCCACCTTGAGCCCCTGCCGAACCTCCTCATCCTCCAAAATATCGAACGTGTCATACACCACCCCCTGTTCCTTCAACAGCGCCGTGATCTGGCGCGAGAAGCCGCATTTGGGTGTTGTTGGGTCGCCCTTCATGAATAACTGATAGGAGAGTGAGAGCGAGGACATGTGTTGATCAAACTGCTCACGAGATGGGGAAGGAATTCGGAGGAAAGGAAAGGGGAGACTTACCATCACTTTGCTTTTGTTGATGCTGTAGCGAAGAAAATGGTAAGGGGCGCCGACTCGATAAGCGGTGAGGGGGGGCAGAGGCGAGAGCAGAACTTACAGCTTCTTCAACCGGGTGTTGAGGTCTTCCTCTGCGGGGGCGAGTTTCTGGAATTCACCGGATTCGATCTGCGAAAACAAAGATATCAGACATCGGGTGTTATCATACCAATCCGACGCAACATGGGGCGGGAAATGCAGTGTATGAGGGCCATACTTCGACTTACCATCTCTTTAAGAATATCCAACCCCCCAATCAACTCCCCATTAACATAAACCTGCGGGTACGTCGGCCAGTTGCTAAACTCCTTCAATCCTACCAAAAATAAACACCCGCATTAGCCTTCACCCAACTATCACCCAACTATCACGCCCACCATGTCACATCCACACGGGCCGTAAAACGTCCCCCACACAGTTACCTTGCCGAACCTCCTCATCCGCCAAAATATCAAAACTCCCATACTTGACCTCCACTTTCCCCAACAGCTCCACCAACTGTCGCGAAAACCCGCAACGGGGCTGTTGGGGTGTTCCCTTTATAAACACCATCACCGGGTGCGCTTTGATCAATTCCTGTAATCTCGTTGTCAAATCCTTCCCCTTTGATGTAGTCGTTGGGGTGGGAGGAAATGACGTTGATGGCGTGGTGGAGGTGATGGATTTAGCGAATTTGGCGACGGCGGCGGCCAGGGCGGGTGCATTGGCGCCTTCGATCCGTTCGATGGGGGTGCCGGATTTGAGGAGGATGAAGGTGGGTACGGCGGCGATTTCGTAGTGTTCGGAGATATCTGGGAAAGACTCCGCTTCCAACTATCATATCATATCACAGGGGTTTAGCGGGGGTGACTCCGACTGGGAAATGACATGGAATGGGGAAGAGGGAAGCATACCTGAATGAAGTGCAGAGAAGGGTATTTCCTTGACAGCTCCTCGAAGACCTGGTTCATGTCTTTACATGGTTCTGCCCAGGATGCCCAGAAGTTGAGGACGGAGGCTGATCTGCCTTCGAGGAGCTGTTGGAAATGGGCGTCGGAGGTGACCTCTAAAGGAGTGTGGCAAAGAGTTAGGAGGCGGCTGGTGCGAGCAAGGGGGCGGGAGAGGGGCTGCTTACCGTTGACGTTGTGCTTTGACATTGGTGCGACTGTTTGTATGGGAGTATGTAGTGCTGGGTGTGGGTTGATGCTGTGCTGCTTCTGAGCTCAAGTCTGCGAAGGCCCGCAAGTGGACGGGGGTCTCGGGGTTAGCAGCAATATTATAACAGCAAGGGACCAACTGCCGGACGCTTCCGGAGATCACCGCCTGGGAAAACTTGCACAAGGCGCAATCTTCTCGCCATATAACCAACCACCTTAGATCTCAGACCTACCAACCTCCTCGCACTCCCGCTACTCTCCCTCTAAGACCGCAACAATGCTCGCCGGCTCAGCGCCAGGCGGCACAACCGCCAAAGAGCTCACAGACCACGACGTCAACACCCTCCTTACCGCTCTCCGTGCCAACAACGGCACCCACGGCCCCTTCAAACTCAGCCCCACCATCGACGCCAAGACTGCCACCGACGCCGCCATCTTCTCCGCCGTCGAACACAGCGTAAAGACAGGGATACCGCTAATCATAGAAAACTCGCTGGACGGGTGGAAACGTCTACGCGGCGACGCGGATAAGGAGGAGAAAGACGGCGCCGCCGGGGTTCCGGATGAGCAGCTGTTCAGCCTGGGGTGGTTGAAAAACCAACATGGACCGGAACACGTGCTGTTGAGGAACGTGCATACGAACGAAGATGTGGATTCGACCGTTGAGGGATATGTCGATTTCCTGAAAGATGGGCAGCCGACCGAGAAGAGCGTGGAGAACGGTGCAGATTCTATGGATGTGGTGCACCGCAAGACGGGGGATGGTGGGCAGGGGGTTCTGTATGGCAAGGATATCACGTGTCCGCCGGAGTGGACGCAGCGGACGATGGCGAGGATACCGGGGTTCTTGCGGTACAAGGGGGAGAATGACCTTGTGCGATTGCTTCCGGAGAGGCTGCAGAGTGAGAACTTGATGATCTATGTTGGTGAGTGTTTTAACTCATGTGTTAACGAGAACAGTGGACATTCACTAACGCGTATACTCTTCCCTTAGGAAATGAGGGAACGTTGACCCCTGGTCATACGGACCTGTGTGGATCTGTAGGCCATAATGTCATGGTAAGCCTGCCTCGTCCACCGTCCCGCAAACCGCTCGGACCTAATGCTAACACTCTTGCTATCCCACAGGTACACGCCGACGAAAACGCCCGCGCCATCTGGTTCATCGTCAAATCCTCCGACCTTGCTCGCGTCTCCGCCTTCTGGCAAGAACAATCCCACTCCCTCTATCAAGACAACTACTTTGCCCCCATCTCCATCCTCTCCAAAGCCCCTTTCGACATCTACGTCATCGAACAAAAACTCAACGACTTTATCATCGTACCCCCCGAATCAGCACACCAGGTCTACAACAAAGGCGGCGTCAACATCAAAGTCTCCTGGAACCGCCTGACAGTCGACTCCCTCTCCCGCTGCATTGACCACGTCTTGGAAGAGTACCGTACGCACATGCGACCAGAGACGTACCGCATTAAAACATTGTTGAACGAAACAGTGCTCCACTTCATTGACCGCGCAGCGCTCATCGACGACCCGACGGTGTTCCCCACCGCTGAAGAGAAACAGCGGTTTGTGGATGACTTTCATACAGCGGTGGAGGCGTTTGCGATTATGCTGAGCGACGAGTGGGTGGAGTCGGACGACGTGGACCCGCCGACGATTGGGATGCCCACACCCTGGCCGGATGTGGATAGGCCCCATGAGAGGGTGTGTGATTTTTGTCGAGCGGAT
Source organism: Fimicolochytrium jonesii (assembly GCF_025526975.1). NCBI lineage: Eukaryota > Fungi > Chytridiomycota > Chytridiomycetes > Spizellomycetales > Powellomycetaceae > Fimicolochytrium > Fimicolochytrium jonesii. Next base: position 130,063 of record NW_026515702.1, read on the forward strand.
ATTTGGAATCGAGGGTTTCATTGTAGGAAGTGTGCGGCGAGGGGTCATAGTCATGCGGCGGCGACGGCAGGTGTCACTCAGTCCAATGGCGTTGCAGCCGAGACACTAACAAACGTCACGCAGGCGAACGGCACTGTTGGGTTGGCCAATGAGACTGTGGTTGAGACTCCCGTGGCTAGTCAGCCCGATGGCGATGTGAAACAGGCTTCGTCGGCGGTGTTCGAATCTAGCAACGGGGTTACCGATACTGTTGAGAAAACTGAAAATGGCCTCCTTCACCCGTCGACTCCCGCGATTATCAGCAATGGCGTGGTTAATGGCGCTGATGCGGCTATTGTTGCGACAGAGGCTGCAGCGCAGCTGTCAGCTCCCTTGGTCAGCAATGGCGAGGTCAACGGTGCAGAATCAGCTGTCCCCGTCACGGACTCTTCATCTCATGTGCCAGCCGATGGGCCTGCGAACGGCATTCAAGTCGTATTTAGACAAGCGCCAGCCGATAAGCAGGCAAATTCAATCCAAGTCGTAACCACCCAAGCGCCAGCCGCCGACATCAAACCAGCCGAACTTGTCAAGACCCCAGCATCCATCGAACCCACATCAATCCCCGCCCCAATCATCTCAACACTCAATCCCCCGTCCGCCGCACCCGACTCAACGACACCCACCCTCCCCTCCTCCACCGGCGAAGACGACTTCGACGTATGCCTCGACTGCTACTCCCAAGGCCGCAGCTGCCGCCACGAGCGCGACATGGAGTTCCACGAGTACATCCCCATGGGCGTCCTCAGCGCGCAGATCAGAAAAGCTGTCAAGACTTATAACGATCTCCTGTCGAGGAAGGGGTTGAAGGGGCCTGGGTTGACGAATGAGTTTTTGCATGGGTGGGTGGTCGTGAGAACGCCTTGAAGTTTTTGGATGGTGGGGATATACTGACTGTGGGTGATTTTTTAGGTTATTTGATGGACATACACCAGTTGTTCCGACTGCTAGTGTTGCGCATCAGTTGTTTGTTGCGCGGACCAAGGTTTGTGGGAATGTACAACACGACGATTCGGATCGGAGTCTTACCCACCTTTGTTACAGAAAGTCAGCCTGTTGTCCAAATGCTGTCATGCGTGCCGGTCGTCTACTGCGCCTGCTTGGTATGTTCGATTTTGGAGTGTGATGGGACTTGCGTGAGGTAGGAAGGACTGAATATTTGGGAATTCGGGCAGGTCATTTGTGTCGGATGCATGTGGAACGCCGTATTGCGCAAGATGTTTGTGGAATAGGTTTGGGGAGAGGCTTTCGGATGTTAAGAAGGTTTGTGGTTCGCTTCTGTGGTTTGTCTATGTGGCTTTGCGGTGTTCTGATCAATACACCTTCCGTCGTTTGCAGAATCGTGATTGGAAGTGTCCCAAATGTCGAGGTAGAGCTCTTCTTAGATGATGATACCACAAACCACTGTTGGATACGCAGCGGACTTATCATTCTGAATCCATATCTTCCCCACAGAGGAATGCAACTGCCTCAACTGCGTGCGCCGCTTTTACTCCAACAAACCCGTCCCCTTCCCCATTCCCAAAGGCGAAATCGTCTTCCTCGTCGAACAATCCCACTACGTTGAAGACCGGCATGGGAACGTCCTCGCTTCCGATCGGCAGTTTCCGACGGGACCGCTGTTCAAGGATGCGCGGTTTAAGGTTGAGCCTATGCCTGTAAGTGGCGGTTCATCGTAGCAGATGAAAATCGTGGTTTTTTCTCATCAACTGTGGTTTATTTGAACAGGATGCCTTCCGCCGCGAAGTCTACGGCCGCCACCGAGGAATCAAACGCGCGCTAGACGACGATCTCGCGCACAACACGCCAGCTCCCAAAAAGAGCAAAAAAGCCGCGCCGCGCCCACGATACGACGACGACGCGATGCTCATCGACTCGATCCTCCCCAACGGCGAAAGGCGGGCGAGCGCGAGAAAAGTCACAAAAACCAAATTGTTTGAGCCGGAAGTAGGGTTGGGATGGGGTGAAGAGAAGGTAATATTGTGGCCGCGCGGAAACCTTACATAGCAACTGCATATGCATGAGAAGACTTATTTTGGGTGTTATTTTTGGGGTTTGGTTAAGCCGAGAAAACCGAGTCGCCGGGTTTCGCTTACGACGCCTAAACCGGAACACCGCCACCAGCAATCGGATTCGGAATTTTATGATGATGATGAAGAGTATATGGATGATGGAACTTACGGCAGCCACAGCAGCGCGCCGTCCTCCTCGAAGAATGTGAAAAGAAGCAGCAGCGGTAGTCATCATAAACGCATCCCGATCGGAAGCAGCAGCGGAAACGCACGGCCCAATGCCGCGGGACTCGCTAAACTCGTATCCCCGTCGTCTGGTCATGCGCAGAACGGCGGGCGGAAGAAAGTGGTGATTCCACCGTCTTCACTCAGCTACTCCGCAAAGGACCCGGACGATCGTCGCATGTCCTCTTCATCCGCGGCCTCCCAATCTGCACCGCGCCGTCCCTCAACCACCACCAACAACGCCAGTACGTTCACACCCCTCCCCGCCTCCACCAGCACCACAACCTCCTCCCTCTCAACCCGCAGCAAACACAAAGCACCCCGTTTGAAACTCACCACAGAAGACGGCACGCAACGTTCATGCCGTGATCTGCTGGCGAAGATGGACGTCGACCACGCGTTCTTGAAGGAGTTTTTTGTGGAGTGTATGGGGGTTTGTCAGGAACGTGGGGGTGGGCTTTGGGCGGGTGTGCATGCTGAGGAGGTCTATAAGGGGATGTTGGGGAGGTTTGCTGACTGAGTACAAAGAGGAGGCGAGCGGATTGGAGCGAGATGAGAGCTTAGCGAGACGAGATCGGCGAAAGGGAGAGACGGAGAGTGCTGGTATGCGTGGGCAAGGGGAAACAGCAGGAAGTGTTGGGGGTTGTCATATTCTCGTCCCCCCTTCTCTCGCCGCAGAAATAGGTTGCTAGTTTGTAGGTCCTATTGCGGCTTCACGATTTGGGGAGAAAAATCCCCCTGGGTTGGCATATCTTGGTAGGCAAACTGTCTGCGCATATAGCTGGGTCATGTACTGTGCATAAGATCCATACACTGGGTTTGCCAGACTTGGGTGGTGTTGAGGGGGTGGTCTGTTTCGCAGTGGCTGTCTGATTGCTTCGCTGTGAACTGCAGGTGAACAACGAGGAAGTGAAAAAACGCGTAAGGAACGCGAAACTGACGCGTTATGTAAGCGAGCAGCATATACCAAGTCAACTAAGGCGTTGCACACGTCGGGCAAACACGGATGCATGTCAAGGGAAGTCAGCACAGCAGTAAACCATTTTCAGGATGTTTCTCCGTCAATAGCAAATGAATAAAAACAATCTGGATGTGGCGCTGCTGAGATGAATACCAGAAGCGGCGCAAAACGAACCAGGTCAAGACATAACGTTTAAAAAGGTCACGAATGGGCAGTCTTCAACGCGTCCAGGCAGCGAATCGGGATTGTTGGGCCAAGTGCCTTCCGTACGCCCAACGGTGAACCTGCTAACTCCCTTTTTTTCATGCACGAAAAACGCGAAACTGACGCGTCATGTAAGCAAGCAGCACTGCCGGGCATCGCGAAACTAACGCGTGCCCAACACCTAGCTGGTGATGAAACGCTTATGCCGAGCTTAGGAGGCGCAATGTTCCGTTCTGTCCTGTCAGCGAGGTCAGCTGCATGCAATATGTTCAATCCTCGAGGTGTCTCCAATATTTGGTACGGTGATTAAGAAAGCATGATAACTGCGGAGAGAGAACGCGTAACGGCGTAAGTGCGCAAGGCAATACGTTTATTAGAGACTCGAGAGTCGCCCGTTGTTGAGGGTTAACGGAAGTACACGAAGGAGGGGCTAGTGCGCCGGTGCATTCCTAACACTTGACACTCCCCTTTCTGAACGCGAAACTGGCGCGTCAAACGAAGTTTATGTAATCACAAGCGCGTAACCAAACGCGTTACATCTAGACACGAGCTGTACCACAAAATGAAGCTGTCGACCTCGTCCGTTTTTTTTTCGGTTGATGGTTGCTCCTTCGGGACAAGATCTTGGTGGAATCGGGTGCGAAGGAGGAAGTAGTCGAGCGAATTTTCATCGTTATCCATATCAGTCTACTGCTGAAATTGAGGAAGTTTGAAGGTCGAGGAGTTACCCAGAACCCCAAAAAAAAGTTCGATTGTGAGGTCGAATCAAGCGTTTTGCAGGGCGTGTCAAAAACAACTATCCAAACGCTTATGCGGAGCTTAAGGAAAGATCGACAGGCGCGTTGTTCTCTCCAAGCCTGCGATATTTTGAACTGCAAGAAATTTCAACCGTTTTTCTGATATTTGTAGATAGTATCAGGGTAGGGAAGAAAACACGAGAATGAGCGCAATTTCTTCCATGAGGAAAGATTACTTGCCGGTTGTTGAACGGCGATGGAAGCAGCGCTTCCTGAGCGTTGCTCCAATGTCACTGAAGGATGTTGCCTCCACGTTCCTGCGTCTGTCGCTTTGACTGATAAGCAAAATGACAGCATTCTGCATCCCGAAGCAACGGACACGCGAAACTCCCTTCGGACGCGTAGAAGCGGACGGACGGCATTTGAGCTACCTTTCGGTCATCGCTCGTTACTCTGTCGTCACATCAGGCAATGAACATCCTTTCCCTCACTTCGAGAGTGGTATGCATATAAAAGGCGGGGCGGCACGGATGTCCTGTCCCTCCCAGCTTTTTAGATGTCGTCCAATGTTAGACCGCCACATTCTTGTACATCATCCATCTTGCGTTCCGCTTCCTCAAATTCCCCTATCCTTTGTTTCCGCTGGAATACTCTCCTTAGAACACTCTCTGTCGTTTGCGGTCCAACGCATGCATTCCACAAATCCGGGACGGTTGCTGTTCTTTTGCTCGGACCCAATGAAACCAAAGCACAAATGTGCGATAGATGCTCCCAAGGCGCCGACAGCATCCCACACTTGTAACCTTTCACAGAGTAAACTGATACCCATTCTGCGTATTGCCAAGCCAAGAAACGATGCGAACTACGAGTTGCCTGTGTGGCATCCAATGCATCACAGCTCCTTGATCGTCTCGGGATACCAAGTCCGGGCCACCTCGGAATAGGCGAACAAGCTCTGTACGGTGAATTTCATGTACCGGTCACTCAATCGGCATCCGGGAGCATCTTCATACCGCCCTTTCGGCTATTCCTTATGCCAAGCCGACTCACTGCAAGCCACGGTCATTGTACACCTCTCATGCACTATCACCCAGGATGCTTGCCGTAAGGATACAAGCATCCAGTTCGATGGTGCAGAGAAGCAGTACAACGACACGCGCTGTCCTCGCTCAGGGTTAGTCAACCACATCCGTTGTGGGGGCATAAGGATGAACCTTTTTCATTCGATACGCGTCCACACCTGACCGGCAGCTTTTTTGACTACTTATCGACCCGAACGATGGGTCGGGTTACAAAGCTTTCTTGTGCATGACAGAGTTGGCATAGCACAAGAGCGAGCGCGAAACGAACGTTGATCCGCCCCAAAATCGGCTGGTCCGAGGAAGCGAGAGACGGAGAGAGATGCAGCTCGCGGTGGGCCAGAGAAGGCCTGTGCATTTCTTTGGTCCCTTGAAGAGGGCCATTTTGTCGAGGACAGTCACCTGCCATCTTGCTTGCGCTTCATTCGCGACGTCATACTGGACCAGTATTGCATTTGGAATGCTGGGTGAAGCGCCGCGTCCATCAATATCTTGGCTATCGACCAAGTGGTCCTCCAAAGATCGTGTTGATTGTTTCCGGGGACGGGACAACCGTGCCAGCGACCATCACCTCATCCACATTCACGCCCACACCCTATGCGCCTGAGGGTGATTTGCACGATAGAGCTTGAGCGCGTGGGTTGGGGTGTGCCCGTTCTCATTGAGGTCGCCTCGAAAGGCCACCAGCCTCCGTTCCGGGATAAAAAGCGGAAATGGTAGGGTATTTATCGGCGCCAATCTTCCCGGTCGCCACGCCACGGAGTAACAACAATTGGTCGCCTATCATTGAATCGAGAGTTTGAAGGGTCCCAATCATCTGGAACATGTCCCCATCCCTGAGGATCTTTGCCCGGCCTTTCCACATTTCGTGTTTGGTGATGCGTGTCTTGAATACTTCATCTGCTTGCCTTTCCGTGTTCCATATCTTGGATGTGAGAGTCAGGTGGTAGTTTTCGATGCATGTAAGTCGACCAGTGCAAGAAAAGCTGGTGGGCGCAGAGTCGTCGCTTCCAAGCATGATCCGAGTCATGGTACTTATGCGAAACGATGGCTTGGAGGCATCACGGAGCTCGGCGGTGAACGCATAACAGTTGTCTTTGACTGGGGCTTCTTTGACAAGCAATTGTTTTTCGTCGTGAAAGACTGAGGCTTCAGTGGCAACGGTGGTTTAATCGGAAGCGGGGAGCTCGATTTCAATGGTGTAAAGCCTCCCTGTTTTGCCAAGGATCGAATTGACGCCGCAAATTCCGGAGATGGCAATCATCTTGATCTCAATTTGTTCAGTGGCAGCGTGCTGGGCTGGCTGTGACTGGTGTGATTGCAGTGTTGCTGATGACGGGCGTGCTGATGCTGATGGTGGAACGAGCAGAGACTGAAGGAGGGTTGATGATGATTGGTGCGGCTTTGTGTTTTGCAACCAACAGATGTGTCCACTTGCACGCCCTTTTTGTAATTGATGGATCCTTTCTTTTGCATGCAAGCAGACTGCTCAATCACCTTCAGCTGCTCCACGTTGATATGAGAGATGGCCCTTTTTGGGTGTGTGCAGGCAACGCTTCGATACCAGTTTCGCATCTTATCCACGAATCGTCTGTGGTTACACTCTGAAATCGGTTTGACGCCATGTCCTCCGAGTTCCCAGTCAAGCTTTCAGAATGGTCCCGAAACTTGTCTTCCCGCTTCCGGCGTCCGCGAGCAAGGCCTTCCATTGTCATTGACCATTTTCGAGACCCTTCTTGAGCACCAATACAGTCTCTCAATCCCCTTTCTCTGATGGTCACCCGAGATGACGAGCGAGACATTGTCCACGATGTATCGGTGTTGTGTCAGGGGAAGGTCCCGACGGCTGGGCGAGGATGTGGTAACCCAACCGGCGATCTTGCTGTTCTTGATTTGTTGGCGTGTGCATTTGGCGTTTATGATCCTTGCTTTTGCCTGGACGCTTAACAATAGAGCTTGGTCCGGACCAAGCCGCATGGCGTGATACATCACTGCCCGGCGGCAACCTGCAACGGTCTGACATCGACCTCCGGTTGTTGTGAATTATCCCGGGTCACTTTAGAAGTCCCACTTCTGGAAACTCATCGAAAGATGGCTTCGCCCAATTGCCGCGGGCTCTTCGCTTCATGGAGGCTTTTGAAGGTGACGATAGGGCATTTGTGGTCGTTGCGGTACAGAGTGTAGAGCTTCACGTCTCCAATCTTGCAGCATTTACGTCGATTGTTTTCCTCCCACTCCTGGTCGACAGTGTCTCTTGTCGACGAAGCCTTCCAGGCCGCTTGGAACCTCTGCGTTTGATCTTTGCTGCGCCTATCGACGTTCGCCTGCCAATTGAGGGCCGTGGCGGCGGAAGGATCGTGATTGATGTAGTAACCGAGGGCTTTTAAGGGCGATCCCGCAACCTTGGTTCGGATCCAGAACGTAGCACCCCCTGAAATACTTCCAGAGGTGAAAGGAGGACCACGCTCGTCATTGTAGTTGGTGCGCATTCGATCAGTTTGCTCCTAGTCACCGATTCAATTCACATTGTGTTTCTCCAGTCGGATGTGTGTTCTTCAATCTAAGGGTCGGGCGTCAACGTTAGGCTGCCAGATGGCCCGGCGTGAGCCTCAAGTTGCCGTCGCAACTCCATGGTCGTCGCAATCGCTTCTCGAAGCTCTTCGTTCTTTTCCCGCATTTTGATTTGTGCATCGTTCAGTTTCAGGTCTCTTTCCTGTAGGCATCGTTCTAATACGGTTCTATGTGCCTTCCGGCTCTTCGCCCGCTCTAATGCCTCGTGCTCCGGTGTCTCAGCAGAGAAACCCCTCCGGCAGTTCCTACGTCGCTTGCGCAAGGTTGCGGTCTCTTTGATCAGCTCCAAGATTCGGATCCATCCCTTGCCCCGTTTCCTGCGAAGCCTCGGTGTCCCATGTCCCATCGGACTAGTAATGTGGTCCTCAACGGACTAGTAATGCCGCTAGTGGTGTGATCGGTTAAGCGAGAAAAAGGCACTGTCGTTGACTCGTGGGCATCTTTGCGGTAGACACGGAACGCAGATGGGCCAGGTCGATTTCGAACCAGCCCGCTGCGGTGAACGACCTGCCATGGAAAATCCACTTCGATCATGGCATACCCCTGGTCTCCAAAGACGATATCCAAGTCCCCTTTAATGTTGGTCCGATGTCGTACCCATATTTGGAAGCTTTCCTAAAGGGCTACCCTGGTCAATTTGTTCGGCCAGCGCCCAGTCTTCCCTTGATTCCGCTGCACGCCGCGGTATCACTCTCCTGCAATACCGCCCCGGCTGCATGCGCCACAAAGAACACAGACATCCAATTCGATATTGCAAAGGAGGTATGTAGCAAAGCGCACGTTCCTAGACTTCGCTCAGCTATCACGCTCGTCGGTATCTCAAGACACACCGCAAACACTGACCACAACAGCACCGTCTGAGCGGCTAGAGCCCCCACGAGCATCCCCACAGAACCGGTGCGGCAGCTCCCGCTGGTAGACCAATGACGGAGCTCTCCCACTCTTACACCCAAAGCAGTTCCTCCCACAGAGCTTGGTGTTCTCTTCCTGGCGGTCAAGGACACCAGAGTTCCTGTCCACCACGCCTACCAACTCTCCGACTGTTCTGTAGCTGATGGATGGTGTCGGCTGCGGCCAAAAGAGTCTCCGGAAAATGTTGTGTTGGGGCACAATACCGATGCTCCGCTGGCACGGGATTGGATCAAAGGGGCCTCTTTGATGGCGCTTTCCGAGACTGAGATACGGCCAAGTTGATGGACTTGGGCCATCAGCCCCACGCACTGCTGGCGCCTTCCAGCGAATGGCGCGTATGTGCAATTGTAGCCTTTTTTCAAAGTGTACAAGATGCGGCCCAACTGGCTACATTCCGGAGTGGAATGCTCCATCATTTCTTTCAAAGTGGCGAGATCATCTCGCCCGGTATAAACTCGGTGATGTGAATTTGAAGGCGTGTTGGAGCAGCCGAGGGCGGTTGTGTTCGCGAACGTATTGACGGAAGCTTTGTCTACGAAAACCGGTGGCATCGCTTTGCTCCTTGCCCGCGGTGAGGACGCATGAGTCATTGAGGGGGTGCCCACTCACGGCTCAAGAGCGGGCCATGCAATAAGTGGGTGGTGGTGGTCACCCACCATATTCTGACGGTGAAACCGGCGTTGCAGTCTAGCAACCAAGATACCCTTTGCTCTGGGCGGCGCGCTAGCATCGAGCCCCGCTTTACTTTCACGGTGCCGGGCCAGTTTCTCGCTCAAGGCGCTCAAGGCGATGAGACAGTGCTAGCTGTTTACTGGATGCGGAGTTTGCGCGTCTGCAAGTCGGCATCGAACGGAGACTCAAAAAACCAAGCGGTTGTCGTCGGTATCATCCTCTTTCCTCTGGCTCCATCTTTGGCCAATCCTTGGCATCCTCCACCTCCCACACCTGATCCCTGGGTTTCTGCCGCAACCAACCTCGGGTCCACCGGTCCATCTTGCACTGATCCCATGCCCGTCTCCCACGTGCCCGTTCTCTGCACGACAGTTGATCCTGCAGGAAGAGGGCGTAGACCCTGCTCGAAGGCAGATGTCACCAGTTTTCCGCTGTTCGCGGGGCCGACTGTATTTACAGGAGCAGCTATGGTGCACTCCCCCTGCCTCCCGGCCACCCGTTGGGGCAGCTGGGCAAAGGCGCTTTGGCACTTCCTTTATGTGCATTCTGCCCGTGTTGAGGCCTTCTCATCCAGCATGTGCTTCATGACGTTGACCCTGGATACATTCTCGACATCATCTGACCATACATGCATATCCGTCGGAAGCAAGCTTGTTGGTTGACTGGTGTTAGGGACTAACAAGGCAACCTGTGGCCATAGTAAAAGGAAGTGTGAAGTATGCTGTGTGCGTGGACATGCAGAAACAAATGGACTTACACCGGACGACACATCAAAAATGCTCTTCCCCATTCAGTTTCAGTTTTTGTGCTGGCCCGGCGCAGGATAGGGGTTCCCGTGCGAGCAGTGGCAACTGGGGCCGTTCCCGCAGCGGGAGTACTGGCTGCCGTAGTGGTGGGGCCGGCAGCACCTGCACTGGTAGGAACTGGTGTCGCAGTGACGGAAGCGGGAGTCGTCTCCGCAGCGGAAGTACCAGCTGTCGCAGTGGTGGGCAACCTTCCTTCGACTGTGACGCCCGCGATAGCTCGTCCATCGCCAACAAGCCCACCCAGCCACCGACAGCATGGCGATCGTTATTTCCGTCTGACATCTTGTGCTTTGCTGGAAGGCAACCTTCCTTCTCCTTCCTAGCCAGCTGGAGAAGCATTGCAAAGTGTGTTTGGAAAGTGCCAATCTTACGGAAATGAAGAATGGTGTTTGCTGTACCACGTCTCGAACCCGGCGCAGGCGCTCCAGTGGTGGGTGCCCTTGCAAGCGGATCGGCCGTTGTTGACGACGGTGTGCGGCGGATATAGAATTCTCCTCTGGCATGGCGACAATGCTCCATTCGTTTGCCGCCAGAATGCTTCCGTCAATAAGGCCTCGGACTGCCTCGGAAGACTGCCGATGACGTACCCCTCCTGCCCAACCTCAGTGTAATTCAGCCCTGGATTCAGCCTGCGTGTATGTACTGTACATAACATACCAGGTCTGGAAGAACGTGTTGAGCTCCAAGGTATCGTTGGTGATACTCGATATTTCCTTCGTCGGCCCCATGCAATTTGCCATTGCAAAATATCCCTGACTTCCACTAGGGGCAGTCGCGACAGGAAAAGCGGGCATGTAGCCTATTCAGGCCTATTCCGCAACGCCTCCTTCGCCTCCTTGCCCCGGCGCCTCATAAACCTGCGTAAGCTGAGTCGAGCCGTCTGTTCTGTCCGTTAGAAGCGCTTCACCCTTTCCCTCGCATCGAGTCTTCGCGACAAGATGAGAATTATCATGGAGGATATCGTTAGCTACATAGGCGCCATCAGTCAGCTCTAAAAGCAGAAGGGTTGAGAGCTTGTATCGCGGACGAAGACCGGTTGACATTCGAGATTCGGGGCCCGTATGCACTCATGGATAGAGTGTTGGATCGTTCCGTTGGAGCGAACATCGTTTCTTCAAGCAAACTTGCGCTTTTCGACTACCTTCGCCCATTGATTGACGAGAGCGTTCTGGACTTGTTTCGGGATCGAATACCAGAGGAAATGGTGGGCCGGAACACCAACTCCCAATGGGCGCTATTCATGATACGCTATAGCAGGAAGTGGGCCAAGGTCGTAGGAGGTTCCGCACTGGCGGCGGAAGTGTCGTCTCCGGGCCAGACCGGAACCTCCTTCAACCTTCACCATGCGGTATCAGCCAATGGATCACTCCTATCGCAAGTCCCCATAGACGACGCTGCGCGACGGTTCGCGGACTTGCAAGCGCGTTATGCTGACGACCACATCGTCGTCATGCACGCTACTAGATTGCGGTCTTTGGGGAGATTCTCGCATATCGGTGTGAGACTCCGAATGTGTCAACCAAGCAGCGAATTTTCCACCCTTGGGGCGTTTTATGCGACACCACATCCCGATTTTGCATTAAGCTGGGTGCGTCGGAATCTCGGAGGAGACTGCGCGCTGCTGGTCTTTGTATCTCCAGAGACGTTCTTTGCCGGATTGCGCATGCACGTATTCCCGGAACCCAACGAGAACTAAAAACAGTTCTGCCACGACAATTTCCACAACGACCCCCATCGAAATGATCCACCCCATTACTGATGCGAACAACGTCAGTTTCGGCCCCATTTGTCGCTTTCGAACGTCACCCGAAGATTCGGCCATCGCGCTCAGCTGCTGGGTCGCCGGCGCCTTGTCGATTTCGCCGCCGCCCGGGGGCCTTGCTTCCAGTATGCCTTCTTGAACGAGACCGCGACCGACCCGTTGCGTGCATTCTGGGCGGAGACATGGCAGTTGGATATTTAGGCTGCTAACCTTGATCTGGGGCAGCCCGCGCGTGTTGTGATGTTGTTCCCTGAATCAACATCTTGGTTCCTTGCTCAATAAGAACGAATCTCTCATTCAGAGCCTCTACAGCGGATGCGGGGGCAGTCCTATCATCTGCGTCGTGTCATCGGTGTCTGGCATTGGTTTGCGACCCTACCTCGGCCCAGGAGAATGCTTGCCTGTCTCTGTGAAAGGAAGGCAAGTTGATTTTGTCAGTGATGTTAGCCACAGTAGCCAATGACAGAGATTCCGAATCCATCAGACCCTCACCTCGGGTGTTGCCGTTGGTTGCCTGTCCCCAAAGAACGGAGGCGCTATACCTTACATGTCCTCAACCCGTTCACCTGAACCACTTGCGTAGTAAGCACATCAATGGGAATGCGTACGATGTTCCTGAGATGAGCAGCAAAATAAGTCATCCTGCTGTGCGGACTGCGAACGGCAGAACGTCTCATTCACGCAGGGAGACTCAGTGTCGTACCACACATCTCTCGGTGCAACGGTACAAACACGAGAGATGTGTGGGGTACGACACTGAGTCTCTGTGCGTGAATGTTTGAAAGCCGTTGGCGCCTAGTACGACAGGCCTGCGGAGATCAGGTTCGGCGAAAAGAAAACCGCCGCTGGCAAATGTGGCGCCGAGTTCCGCGTTCCTGAGAATCAGGCACCAACGAGTTTTGCAGCCTCTTCCAGCAACACAAAGGTACTCGTTGCAACGCGCATCTCGCGCATCAAAGTCTAGATTGGCAATAGTCTCCGGGTTGTTTCGAATAACCGTGCCAAAGACGTGAGCAAAATGTTGCTGAACGGGGGTAGTGAAGGTTGTTTGTGGGATGTCTTCATCTATTGCGACCATCATCTCCATATGAACCGCCACGTCAATCGGCTTCCGGTCCAGTGGGTTCGTTGCAAATTCACCGTCCGTCGCTCGGTAGCTGAGGATCGTGTCGACAGCGGCCTTCTTGACCTGCCTGCGCTCGTATCGCTCCAGAGCCGCAAAGCAGGGATTGTGCTTACCAAGGAGCATGATTGCCCTGGTTGTATAGACCACGACAGTGTTCCAGTGGTAGTGCCACGAGCCATCCCCGGACTTGGCATGGTACATCTGGGACACAAATCCCCCAAGGATTCGTCCGCTCAACCGTTCTTCCTTCGGCTGGACAAAGGTTTGGAGGCGGCATTCCACATTGTATGCCAATGTCAAGTATTGGGTGAAAATGGCTTCGGTCTCCTTGTGATTATGATGGGTCGCTGGGCTGTGCGATGCTCGGGATATCGCTGATTGCTGCTCTCTCGGGGATTTGAAGGAGGGCCGCAGAATCTGAGTGGCCGCCTGCAATGAGACCACCTTATCCGGTCCCCAGGTGGAAAACTCAATGCCTTTGACAGTGCATGCGTCTTTTGTCATTCCAGACTTCAAGACGGCCCACATTGTCGTGAACTGGAATGCCATCGTCGAAGCTGCCTTTGAAGCGGTAGAGATCGGTCTCCTCGACGCTAGCCAAAGTGAGGCAGGTACAGACTGGGACTTCAACTGTGCGGTTGGGTGATTGGGCGATTGGGCGCCAGCCAACAACGGTATCTGGTGTGGGTTGGAGAAGGTTGGCACGCGTGGGTCAGGAGTTCAACTCCCACTCCCAGTGCTGTGAATCTTCTTCGTTCGAGTGGTGAGGCTGCCTGCATTGGGGCGGCCTCCACGGGATCGTGCCCATCGAAACCACACTCATTTATGCCTGACTTGGGCGTTTGCTCCATTTTGTTATACTTTGCGTGAATTAATCTTACGTACCAGAACCTCGCGTGTCTCGGCACGAGACTGCGACGCGTCTCGGGCAAGATGGATTGTCACGGCTCTTGAGCTTTGACGGAGTTTGACCTGTCCAAAAAGTCCAGCAGTTCCCAACATCTTGCCACCCATCACCATCACCATCCACAATGTCATCCCAACCGCCTTCTCAGGAAGAACTTCAGCGCCTCATAGGCGCTCCACCTCTTCGTAGCCGAGCGTCTGGGCTCAGCCTGCGCTCCGTCAGCAAGCGCGTTTTTGACGCCATCTCACCCATCTCACCCTCCGACGCGGCTGCCGAAATCGACGCCGCTAGACAGGCCAGCATCCGCTACCGTTTTACCGAAGGAGAAGCTAGTGGTGAAGCCGCTGTTGCGCCAGCTGCGGAGTCGGTGACGGAACCACCTGCACAACCCGAGGCAGGGGCCAGTCAGCGAATTGGAAGACGTGCCAGCTTCGCCGAGTACGCCAACTTCCTTCGCACCCGCTATTCCCATCCGTTCACCCCAACGGTCCCTCCACCCAATCGCGCAGTTGAAGCACAGGCCGAGGCTTTCAAGAAGCTCGCTCAGAGTGTCATCGCCGACTTCAAGGCCGCACACATTGTCGTGGACTGGAATGCTGTCGTCGAAGCTGTCAGCCGCGTCTTGCCCATTGCAGCAATGTACCCAACAGCCGCGCAGATCCTCCTCGAAGGCATTGAGAACCATCAGAGCTGGTCGGCCTCAACGGAAGCATTGACTCCCCTTTTTGGACTTGTCGATACCAGTCTCACTTCCTACACTTTTCCTGAGAATGCTGTGGGATTCTACGTCCGAACCCGAGCCCTTACCGTCGGCGATTTGGAGCTTGTGATTGACCTCTTTGAGAAGAATTTCCATCACCGCGGCTTTGTGGACAAAATGAGGGAGCTTATTGCTGAAGCGCTGCAACAAGGCAAAGGCACCATCTACCTCCGCTACGTTGGGACCTGCCAGTCACCAACAACACCCAATACCAGATTGGAAGACGACGTTTCGACCGCTACCGCGCTCTTTGGGAAGATTCACGTGTGCATCGAGACCATTGCTGCAGAAGGGGAACTAGAAAGCACTGCCGGATGGTCCATTCACGAGTTTGTACCTGCGCGCCTCACCTCGACCAGCACAGACCCGCTCAACGACCTCTACACCGAGAGAGTCTTGATCTCGCTGTTTGGATACAGTAACCTCATCAATGTCCAGAGGGGGGGGTTCTATCCCTCATATCAACCGACAACGGCAGACCAGCATCTATTCCAATCGCTGGGAACCGGCGTCGGTCAGATATTGTCCCAGTCATCCCTCCTGAATGATGCCTGGTACAGTGTGACACTCTTGCGGAAGGACCCGCCGCAAACAACGTTCACTACCGCCATTCAGCAACATTTTGCCCACGTCTTTGACACGGTGATTCGAAACAACCCGGAGACGATTGCCAATCTAGACTTTGATGCGCGATGCAACGAGTACTTGCGCAAAAGCACTGTGCTTCAGGTATGTCAGTGGTTTGGCACCGGCTTGAGTCACGTCTATCGGTGCCAAAAGTAACAACATTCCTTATGTCCCGCAGGCAACTCCTTGGACTACTCCTGTGAGAGGAAATGGAACTCTCTGCGTGCTCGTTGGGAAAGACCTACCCTTTGAGGCCTCAACGCATCTGGGAGATGTGAGGTTTTTATTCGGCCCGTCAAGGGCTGGATCTCTCGCCAGATCTATGTTGCTGAATCTGCTCGAGTGGGAAGGGTTGGGCAGTGCCGCCGCCCAAAGAATCCTTGATTTGCTGCGGTTCGTGGACCTATGCCCCTGGCTTGTGCTGATACTAGCACTGAAAGCAGCCGATCTCCTCAGCCAATACCTCACCACAGTGTCCCCATGGGTCACTATCGCCTTCTCGTCCCTGGTATCCCGGACACTCATGAAAGGCTTTCAATTCTTTGGGGATCTTACCGGACAACGGGCAAAAACAACCTTGTTAGAAGTCGTTGGCACCATCCACGTTACTTCGTTCGACAATCAATGGCTAGAAGATCCCACGGCCAGCGAAGCCCCTGACTCCTCCTACACGGTAGTTATCTCACACTACCACCCAGGCCGCAACAAATACGGTGAACAGCATTCCACTCTTCGCCGTGTTCTTCTTCTCACTTGGATGGCTACGTTTGTGTTGCTGGAAGAGGCCGCAAAGCTCGTTGGTGCTGATTCTCAGGAAGGCGGAACTCGGCGCCAGATTTGCCAGCGGATCAAGGCAAATACCGATGTCAGATTGGCAGCTAGCGGGTTCACGGCAGCTTTTGCGACGGCAAAGAAGGAGTTTGCGCAACGCCTAGCAGAACACGCTGCTGCAACCGTTGGAAGAGTCACACCACTCACCGAAGATGCACGCGCTCTCCGCCGTGCACGCCGTGCCCTTAACCGAGCTCTCAGTCATTCATCATTTTTCGCTGTCGGAGCACCGGGGTCGCAGGCACGCCAACAGCAACTCGAGGCAATCTATGCCAAACGCCGTCCTGAATTCGGATTGTATGTCCCCTACATCCCGAAAGAGCAGTGGATGGCATGGATGAATGGGCGCGCGGCAGGGACATCCTACATCACCGCAACAATCGGAGCTGTAGCTGCGGCGCAAGCATCTACTGCTCCTATGGACATCTTCGTTCGTTCCCTTGGCTTGGACCCTTCCTCGGCAACCCCAGTCCAGATTACGGCGGAAATGGATAAGCGTCAGATCGCCCTTCAACAAGCACGTAGCGCGTCACCGAGGTTCCAGCGAGCCCAGCAAACGCGGATGCTCACCCGGCATGGGCGGGATGCAGAGGCCGTCTTAGCCGCCTCGGAATTGCCCCTCCAGGGCCAGCAGGTCTCCTTACATCCTCGCGCAATCAGCTTCTATGGCAAAGTCGACGGCGAGAAAAGCGTGCGAATGCAAATCAACGTCGGCCAAAGCATACTCACCCGCAACCCTCGCTTGGACTTTCGCCTTGGGGGCATTGGTCTTCTTGCCGAGGACGATGGTGCTGACCTCGGGATCGTTGCATCCGTTGAGAACATGCCGTTCATGCAAGGCCATGGTCACAATCTGCTGAAGGTCTGGCAGAAGGAGCTGGAGCGCATCCTTGGCCGTCCGCTGCGTCCACATGAGCTGCCCCACCTTTCGGAAGCTGGACAACAACTGGATCCACATCTTCCTACTTGGGCCGCTCGAAGGACAAAGTATCCCATCAAGCCCGTTCTGCAAACTACCGCAATCTGGCTTTTTCGGCAATGGCTAGACAGTGCTTTCCCCGATGACGTCAATCTCCTCTACTTCCACTGGAAGGATCAAAACTTGCCCTTCACGGCCGACTTCCCTGCCTGGATCGATCAGCAGTACCCGCTGCATCCTTGGGCGAACTGGTGGAAGAATTTCATGGCCCGCACAAAGTCAACCAATGTGGCCAAAGGATGCATCACCGCTTTGCGTGGGAAAATCAAAGCGGGCCTCCAGTACCGGGTTGATGCAGATACAATGGGCCGCATCTGGGAATTCGGGGCACCTCGCGTTGATGATTTGCTTGATTGAGTGATGGCGTATGCTTTGTGTTGTCGTACGTAGGTTAGTCTGTCGTACGTAGGTTAGTCTAGTCCCCGTAGGTAGTTCCTCCACTCCCTGCAACTTGTAGTCCTTCGTCGTGCTTGTTTGAAATGTCGTTTTATTATGTCGTTTTGTTTTTTGTTCACCGTGAGGAATTTAATTCGCGGCAATGGTCTAGTGGTATGATTCCTGCTTCGGGTGCAGGAGGTCCCGAGTTCAAACCTCGGTTGCCGCCGTACAATGTTTTGTCTTTTTGTATCCCACGCATCGATATGCGATAGGCTTTTGCACACCAGGGAGGGAGGGGAGCGGCGTTCCTTGGATTAAGGCAACGTTCACGTTCACGTCCATGTTCATCCGCTAAGCCACGCAGTTCCTGATCGGAGTTCTCCGGGGTCTGACGTCTCGGAATGGAACGGCACAGAGGGAAGCTCAAGCACATTGATTTTTTTTTCCATCACGGTCAAGACGGGCGAGGGGGCCAGGGGATGAAGCAAACTGGTAGAGGACTGCAAAGATGCGGTATTTCCTGTAAGTAATCGGGGGTAGATGCCAAATTATCTGTGAGGTCCTCGGTTGCCGCGTTCCTGCATATGCCCGACACTCGGAGCTTACCCAGGAGGATATGCGTTGGTCTTTTGCACCATCGTTCAGAAACGCTCCTCGAGCATGGCAGTGGCATCCCATGGGCTAAAACACGTACCTACTCAGGAAACGACAGTCTCCTGGCGACCACACTCGACGGTGGGCTGGAGGTGAACCCGCGTCCACAGCAATCGCATTAACCTGGAATTGTACTGATCCTTACTCTGCCGATAGCTTACTCTGACTGATAGCTTACTCTGCCGATCCTTTGCCCCAAAAGGCGCAACGCCATATCAAGGGCCTGGGCTGTCCCTCGATTATCCCGTGGTGTCGATATCCTATCAACAAACGTTCCTCCACGTTCTACCCTCCGACACTCTTTCATCAACGCCGCCTCTCAAAATGGTGCTGTCTTCTCCCTTCCCAAGTTCAACCAAAGAGGGGGCGCACATAAACGAGGAAACCGGTAAGCTCCGTCAGAAGATTTCTCCTTACGTTTAACCAATTCCCGAAACAAAAGCCATTCACCTCCACGACAACCATGCCAAAACAACAGCAACAAGCAAAAGACAAAAAAGCAGCAGCCGCCACAAGCCTGGTTGCGGTACAGTACATCCTCGTACTGGTCTCCGAAGCGGCCTTGCGGATGACCGTGCCAAAACAAGATTATGAAGTGATCGAATTTCCCATCGTCGTAGGGGAAAGTCCTCTCTTGCGACATCATAGATACCGTCCGATTCCTACGTCCATCCAACGCTTCACTTTCACATCAGCCCGTTCTGTGCCGGCTTGACGGGCACCACCCACGGCCGAGGAACTCGCAAGCAAAGATACGATGGGGTGAACGAGGGTGCATAGTGACCTGCGAAGATTGGGATTTGGAGACATTTGCTCACGACACAGGCGAAGCGGGAAGAGTTGACGATGAGAGAGGCTTCTTCTGGGTAATTCTAGGTTGTAAACATGATGAATGGGGTGGGATTGGAGATTGAAGGGAAAACAACATCACTCGGGATTGGATGATTCCAAGAACTGAGCTTCCCGCGTCTGCACCACACGTCCCATCTGAACGCCTCGCGCCTCAAGCACGTCTTCCTTAGCGGCAAATGTCACACCAAACGCTCGTTCTCCTCTTCGCAGGACGATCGATCATGGCGGTGTTGTCCGATGAAACTTGAATCTCGCCCTACATGTTGGTCCAGCTCTTCGTACCCCAGGAAACCGAGATTTCGCGAAAGTGGACTCCGCTTCGACAACGCCTCGTTGCAGAGCCCTTTTCGGACTCACACGCATACATACGCGAAAGAATACAAGCGCATACCCACATTACCGGCACCTCACACGCCGCCGCGGCCGTATGTTTCCAACCGACCATGTTCATATAGGATATGGGCGTCGGACCCCTTGTATGCCCATCCGTGAAAAATGTTGTCGGCATGTTAGTATTGTCCGAAATGTCCGAGACGCAAGACGTGTCCAATGACGCGTTCAAACACTGAACGCGTGTGCGCTCGGCGCGTTTGCCAATGTCTTCCTGCCTACCTGATACGTTTTTTTTTCTTCTGTAAGAGGTTTCAATTTCACAGCGAGCGAAGCGAGTGCTCCAGGCTAGTGGCTGTTTACATACGCACACAACGCAGCCGTGGGGACTCCTTCCACTACTCATTTGCCATGTGCTTATTTCGAGTCTGATAAAGCGTTTGCATAATCGTACCTGCTGTCCATCGCACTCGATGACACCCGTACAGACGCCGATGGGGGCCCACCTATCCAGACATCACAACAGAGTGCTGGAGGGCCCTACCTAGCGTTTGCATTCCACTGCACGAGCTTGGATCAAAATGAGATTAATAACCGTGAAGGAGATCCTTGCGACCTCATTGTGTAGTGGTGCTTTTGGGGGCATGCATGCGCACACATACGCGGACCGCAAGCACGTGCCTCCCATCAGCGCCCAAATCTCGCAGGGCACCCCGCCCGCCTCCTATATGCCAATCGAGCCCGCCCCCATGTTCTCAAAAGAACCTTCACAGGGCGCCAGAGTGAACGTTGTCCCACATATCCGGAATGTCCCAAATTCCCCTGTCCGATAACGCGTGAAGGTACCACGCGCGCGATCGAGACGTTTTCCACTTTTCTTTTGGGGGGCAGCAACGTTGTGTCCCGCAAGCGCATAACGCCACTGCATGGGGCTTCGTCGTCGGCCCACGCTGCGGCGGACTACTGCTACCACCCATGCGGCGCCTATGGGAGCGTGCCGACAGCCGGCAACTCACAGTCCATCGAGGTCCTTCGATGCTAACGTGGTTTCGGTGGAACTGGACCTCCGGCGTCTCTGATGCTACTGAAGGGGGAGCCTGATCCATTCGAGGGCAGGGACACGCAGGCTGATGAATATCGGCGCTTTTTGCAAGTTTCAACAAACGCCCGGCAATCGTGCCAGGTGCCTACAAGCGAAAAGCACCGCCCACGGACACCGTCTCCGCGAAAGATGAAAGATGTCCCCATTCCGGGATCCCAGAAGCGAGGCGGGTGTCGTTACGGCTCCTCCGTCTCTCCTCCGCCTGCACGACCGGGGTAGGTTTCGGTGGTTTGCCAGAGTGCTCAGATCCATCCCCTTCCCCTACCCCCGCCATGACGCGGTGGGTTTGCTTTGCTGTGGGGGCCTGTTTGGTGGACGCGGAACGGGTCGCGGGCTCCCTTTTATCGGGGGTGCGGTTTCCGAACACCCCTCCTTTTAAGGCAGGTCAAGAATAAGTACTGTATGCTTTCCTACCGGTCCGTGTATACACCGTTGCGAGGGATAAACGAAATTCCAGACTCGGTCCATTTCTGTTCGGGATGTTGAATCACCCCGTGGCAGTTTCGCGGTTCGCGTTCCGGGTGTGGATGCGATGCAGATGATTTACGGGCGGGGGGAGGGGGGCATGCTCATTGCTCTTGATGTTTTGTACTCAGGCCCAGCGAAACGTTGGGATTCCGTGCGCTGGGCATTTGTTGTTGTGGAATGATGAGGTCTGGCCAGGTTCGGAGGGTCCGACGATCCTGCAAGCTTTGACTCGTTCGACAACCACACGCACGCTGTCGAACTCGGCGGCGTCCACTCTCGTGCTTCTGAACACGTTTCCCCCTCGATTGGCTGCCGATGCCGGCAGTCCACGATAGCCACGACTCCCCAACCACACCTCCGTTGGTGCCCTTACCAGTTACCAGATCAACCCTGCAAGTTCATCATCCGCGGATGTAATAAGCCTACGGATGCACGCACAACGGCCAAAACCGGCCGCCTGTATCACCCACCTTCTGCCACTTTCATTTCCGCGACAAGCCCTGATGAGTGCGACGTTGGTGTCGTGTCGTGGTTGATGTCTCGTCTCTTGCCAGAATGACGGCAGAAGAAACAACTGTCGATTTCCTCGCGGTCGCACCGAGCTCCGGCGGTTCCCTCATACA
Organism: Fimicolochytrium jonesii; assembly: GCF_025526975.1. Lineage (NCBI taxonomy): Eukaryota > Fungi > Chytridiomycota > Chytridiomycetes > Spizellomycetales > Powellomycetaceae > Fimicolochytrium > Fimicolochytrium jonesii. The sequence goes on from NW_026515702.1 coordinate 151,680, forward strand.
ACAGTTTGCGGCCTCCACTGCTTTTCGGGTCGTCTGGAGATATGAGCACATGTATCCAGGTGGTCCACAAACCTGGCCCAGAATTATGGCCACAAAGGAAAGGAGCGCAATCGCGTCGCGTCACGAGGGCGCTTTTTTGAACGTCGCACAAGCCGCTTTGATAACGTTCCTCGCCGATTGGGACGTCTGGAAGGCGGTAACGAGGGACCGAGCACCGGGTGAGAAGGAGGTGTGGGACTGCGTTTTGGGAGACTGCGAGCGTCTTTTCCCAGAGGCGAAAGAGAGTCGGGAGAGAGACAAGGCGTGTGCATACTGTATATGTATGTCGAGGCAGAAGAAGCATACCTTCCCTCCTTCACAAGTATGGCGGGCAAATATCCCTCGTATCCGCATGTCTGTGTTGGCTGTCATCATGCTCCTGTTCTGCGTTGGGGTTCCCGAGCCGTGTGCATCGGAAACGAACCTTGAGACACGGCGTTACCCATGTGGACACGTCTGTCGCCCCCTACGCGTTACTGATGCGTTCTGTACTGTACCTACTACTGACGAGTTTCGTACCGTTGTCCATGTGGTCCAAACCTCTACTCCGCGGGCATTGCTCTACTCTACATATCTATGACCGAAGCGATATTTCAGATTTCTGAGAGTGTGTCGGAGGTGGTAATTCTCGCACACCAAGTGACAGTAACGCTGCCCACTTTGGGAATTTCGGAGAGACGGAAGGGAGTTCCTGCCTCGCACAAAGTACATAGCGGTGGGCTCGGGAGACGAGCCAAGGCCCTTTACGACCGTCCGAAGTTGATGCAGCTCTCATTTCCGAATCAAGGCTGCTTGCCATTGTGTGAACAAGGTTCCGACCACCCACCAGTTTACTCGCGCGATCGACAATCAAATCAAAGAGTGGGCGCTACATCACATCACGCATACGACAGTACGGCAACACCCAGCCGGTAAAAGCAAGTCTGGACGTCAACGCCCCACGATCGCCAACCGGCAGAAGTGACGCCGGAGGATAGACACTCTGTGGTCGAGTCCCTTGCCCATTTGCAGGAGTAGTACACCTCCGGAAAGCCCGGCAAAAGTTCCAGACGAAAGGGATTTGCATCATCAGGCTCTCAATCCACGCAGTTCCGCCACGGCTTACGGCTCGTCGTTGAGCCTATCTATCGTGGTTTTTTTTTCACTCTGTTGCTGGGAGAGAGGAGAGACATATACGGCGGTCATCATCGCGTACGCAGCTGGGAGAGTATTCTTGTCTGAATACGTAGTAGGACGTAGTAGTAGTCTGTGTGTGTGTTATAGGACCCCACATCTTTTGCACTCTGAGAGAGAGCGAACCGACGGATTGGCGCGCCGCTCTCTTTGGCCCCTTGCGCTTCTTGCTCTTCTTGCTACAGACAGGCAGACAGAACAGACACAAGATAAAGGTGCCCAGGCTTCATCCCGCTCAACGACAACAACACCCACCACCCACCCACCTTGATCGAGGGCGCTGCACTCTTCCTTCTTTGCGCCGGTAGTGGTTCGCCACACTCTCCTTCCCTGTCTTGCTTGCGTCTTGTGGCTTTTTCCTCGCTTCTGTCGTCGTACAGCACTCGCACAGCACACTCTCACACCCCTCTCCTCCTCAACGCACACAACCACCACAACATCCCACTGGTACAAGGGGGGTACGAAGCCGCTCTTCGAAGTTTACGCCCGCCCGCCCCCAGTGTTCCGTTCCGGCCGCAAACTCAGCTGCAGTACCGGCGAAAGCGTGTAGGGCGAGCGAGAGAGAAAAGAGATAATAAGAAGCAACCATGGACTTGTCGGCGGCGGCGCTGCAGCACGCTTTTCACCAGCAGCAACTGCAATTGCACCACCACCACCACCACCACCACCAACAGCAACAGCAACAGCAGCAGCAACAGCAGCAACAATACCCGCCACCCCCGCCACACCTCCAGTCCCAGCATTCTCAGCAGCATTCTCAGCAACCGGAGCAACAGCAGCAGCAGCAGCCATTCCATCCCATGCTCGCCGAACACCCACACCCGCACACCCACCATCACCCCCAACCCCCCTACGCCGCAACCCCCACCGGGCGAATCGGCCCGGGCTCCCTCGGCAACCTACACATTCAACTCCCCTCCCAACAACAATCCTTCCAAACCCCGCACCACCTCGTCACGACCCCCACAACCCCGCTCACCTCGCCCCTCCCCTACCACTATGCCGCCGCCAGCGCAGGCGCAATCCCGCACCATGAGGACTTTGAATACTCCCTCGACATGCAGCCGCCACCGGCCAAACGCCGCTTCTCCGTCGACGTGTTGAGGGATCGGCGGCTGTCCACTTCCTCGACGGCGAGCAACTCGTCGTTGGTGGCGGGCGCGGCCGCGGCGATGGCGGCGGCGACGTTGAGCCCGTCCGTGCCGGGGATGAGTGCCGCGCAACAGGCGGCCGCGTATGGTTATTTTGGGATGAACCCGCATGGGATGGATATGGCGCAGCAGCAACAGACGCAAGCACAGCAACAGCAGCAGCAGCAGCAGCAGCAGCAGCAGCAGCAACAGCAACAGCAGTTTGCCTTTGGGCATTTTGCGAATACGTCGGCGTCGACGTTGGGGTTTTTGCCGGAGGAGGATGAGAATGAAGCCAATGCTGCTGCGCAGGGACTTGGTGGGTTGGGGGTGGGGCATCAGAGTCAAACGTAAGTACCGCCGCTGGCCTCAGTGTGAGAGTTTTAGAATCTACTCTTCGTACCGAATGTTTAAGCTCAATGCGCGCTCTCTCCATTTGCAATCTAGTGACCTGTCTATGACGATCGTTCCAGACGGTTTGGCCACACCTCCAGCAGGCGGGTTACCACCCACAAACTCGGACTCAGCCCGGCGAGGTTCCCAGGCTTCCATCACGGTAGCGACGCCACCAGCCACCGACAGCAACGCCTCAACGCCGGCCACGGCCCCACCAGCGAGCGGGGGCCCACGACCCGGCCACGTCTCCAAGAAGCGAGCCCGCGCTACCCCAGAACAACTGGCCATCCTCGAAGAAACTTTCAAAACCCATCCGTCGCCCAACGCCCACCTGCGCGAACTGCTCTCGCATAAAGTGCAAATGAGCGAGCGGTCCGTGCAGATCTGGTTCCAGAACCGGCGAGCGAAGGTAAAGTTGATGGCGAAGAAGAAGGCCGCGGACACGTCGGCGGACCCAAACAACATCGACATCGATACCTCGGTCTTGCCCTCCGCGGATAACATCAACATGCACCACCACTCATCGGTGTCCCCGGTCCACCCCAATGCGTCAAAGGCCTACACAATGGCACAGCAACACGCCCTGATGGCCAATTCGAATGGAGCCAACGCGTTCGTGTTTGGAGCCAAGCCCGGGTTGTTCAGGTCGCATAGTATCGACTATTCCGCCCTCCCGCATTCGGGCGCGCTCACACCCGATAATGGGTACAAGTCCACGAACGGGATGGACCTTACCGGGTTCAACGCTGCGGAACTCAATTTGAACGGCACCACAACCACCACCACTAACCTATTCGACACCCTCCTCCCCGACACCCAATCAGTAAACGGCCTAACAACCTCCCCAACCTCCTCCCTCCCCTCCTCCCCCTGGAAGCAACCGCAACCCCCCAGCGCAAAGCGCGCAACTACCCGCCTAACAGCCGACTCCCTCACAATCGGCACCTGGCGCCGCGTCCCCATCGCCTCGGACGACCTGATCGTCACCGTGCACCTCACACCCACCGACCCGAGCCTAGCAGGCATGCCCAACCTCCCCGTCAACGGCGCCCGCATGGTCGTGTACACCATTGCGGAGGGCGCGGCGCGGTTCAGGATTGTCGTCCCGCTCACGCACATCATGGCTGCGTGGTATGAGCAAGTGGATGCGAGCACGGCGCAGATGAATCTGGATCTGTTGATGCCCCCGACGTTCTATATGGTCTGTAATGCGCCGGGGCAGGCTGGGACTGCAACACCCGCTGCTGCGTCGAGTACTACGGATGCCCCAACGACGACGGAACCCAAATCGGAGGACGAGCCAGCGGATACACTGGCCGTGAAACCGGCCGCTGACTCGAGCAGAAGTGCGTCCGCGTCCCCCGTCGACCCCGCCGCAATCCCCTCCAACACCTCCTCCTCCACCCAACCCTCCCCTGTCTCCGCCCCTGCCCCCGCACCCCCAACAACAACATCCACAACCCCAACCCCCACCCCCACACCCCCCCAATGGACCCAATGCCGCGATTTCACCGAATCAACCCAAGCCACCCACATCCTCCGCCACGTCATCCGCGGCCCCTCAGCTTCACTCTTAGCTGAATGGGCAGCTATCCGCAACATGGACCCCCACATCAACGCCGTCACACGGTTCCCGACCACCAACAACAACACCGCGGCGATGACGCTTGTGGGAATGACGCTACCGGTCCACCCAACGGCACCGCTGAGGAACCGACGGCCGAGTTACAACCCTAACCGCCGACCATCATTCTATCGCGCGAATACGTACCACCCACATATGCAGCAGCAAACACAGCAGATGAGCAACGCGGCGGCGTCGGCGTACATGGCCTCGTCGGGACTGGGCGGCGGCGCGCGCAGCCCGGGGTATGAGCAGCCGATGGTGGGGAACGCGGGCGCGATGTTGATGATGAAGAACGCGGGGATGTACGCGGGTGCGGGTGCGGGCGGGGTCAACAACCCCCACGGCAATCATGTGGGCAACATGATGTTGAATATGAACTCGGCGAGGAGGCATTCGACACCGGCCCTGTCGCAGTACCCGCATCCTGCGGCGAGTCCGTACCAGGGGCAGCAGGCTGGGTTTGTCGGGCATGCTGAGATGTATGGGGGGTATGCGAATGGGGCTTATGGTGTCGGTGGAGTTGTGCAGCAGCAGCACCAGCAGCAGCAGCAGCAGCAGCAGCAGCAGCCGAGACACCCGTTGGCGCAGCAGACGTTCGAGAGTCCGGAGGAGGAGGGTGGGGAGCCGGGGAGGTTTGAGTTCACCAACAATGCTATGGGGGACGATCCGAACGCGGGTGGACAACAAGCACAAACGCAGGAAATGAATTTGAATGATTTCATCACCATGGACACCCACAACCTGAGTGGGTCCGCCACGAACATCCCTGGAACACGGGAGTATGCCGACGTCTTGGCGGAATTCACCAACGCGCATGACGGGACGAGTTTCAATGGGTTGGCGAACGATGGCAAGGCGATGATGGGGTTTGCGGCCCCCGGGATGCAGAGCATGGGCATGGACGCCCAGCAGTCGTTGCAGCAGACGACGACGATGGAGGATGCGTTTATCAGTGCTATTACGCATGTTGAGGAGGATTTGGCTATGTGAATGTGTTATTTTGCATTCATGGAGCCCGATGCGGGGTGTTGACGCCCCGCTTCCTACTTCATCGACCATATCAAGCTTTTTGGACCCCGACTTAATCAGCGTCGCCTTGAAATCCCCCCATCGCACATCGTCGACTTGATCAGCGTCGCCTCTCTCCGTTCGCACTCGCATTTCACCCGCCACTCGACTCGACGAGATGGGCACTCACTGGGGCTCCCCGATGGAGCCCTCGTTTTTTTGGGGTTTCTCTCCTTCATGCATGTCCCGCATTTCCCACACCACACCGTCACGCTGTCACCTTTTGCATTTGCATTTCCACGCCCCACGCTGTACAGCATATGTATCCACCCTTCACACGCACGCACAATTCATCTTTTCGACACTCCACCCCCTTTCACGCCATCACACACTTTCGATTCAACATTCATCTGTGTCTTATCAACCACCATCGACACACTCGCACACCTCCCCCCGAACCCCCTTTCAGTACCCCCACCGCCATTTCAGTAGTACCCTTGGTTCCGCCCCCACCCCCGGGACGTTTCTTTCGCCGATCCTTTCCCCACCCCTTTTCGGCTCCCCCTTATCCGCACCGCAACAAAACAAACGGTTTCGGGGCAATTCATGAGAACATCTGTTTAGTTTCCCCCCCATCTTTTTTTTTTTTCCATTCGCGCGGCGTCGACGCCTACCCTGTTCTTTTCATGCATTTGACTTGCAACACTTTTCTTTCTTTCGACGTTTTCTTTTTTTTTTTCTCTTTCTTAATTTTTCCCCCCTTTTGTCGCTTCCATGTACATCAATTACTCACAAGACGAATATTGAATATGAAAATAATCTGACCGAAGGTTTTGGGGATGCGCTGTTGTACTGTAGCACGGAGAAACAGGACTGACGACTGATACGCCTGGCCCGGTCCATGGTTCGCCGCTGTCCGGAGAGTGGATTCATGCATATGGACGCAAACGTGAGATGCGTTTTCCAAAGTGACAAAGCATTGACGGCATGGCATATACGGCAGATACGTTTTCCAAAGTGTTCGTTGCGCAAATCGGCACACACATATGCAGCAAAACGTTGTGACAGCAGGACTCGAGAAAAAGCGAAAAAAGAGTGACGAGAGTGGGATTTGAACCCACGCCTCCGGAGAGATCAGGGCCTTAACCTGACGCCTTAGACCAACTCGGCCATCTCGCCTTGATGAATGCAAGGTGTCTGGCAAGAAACACATATTATATAAGTAGCACTAAGATGACCCTCGCAATACCTGTCCCGGCTAATGCAATGGTTGTCGATGAGGTTGTGGTACCTGTTGCGATGGAGGAGGTCAGCGTTGGTGGTGGTTGCGAACACCGGGAGTGGCAGATGTGCGGGTTGCAGCCCGCAATACGCCGCTTGCTGTGGAGACGTACGTCCTTCTTCTACCACTGTTCACCGGTTAATAATCTACCACAAACTAACTTTTCTAGTTCCCTCTAATGTGAAACAGGTGGAACAGGCCCAGCAATGGCAGGAACAGCACAACCAGTATCAGGCACAGTTCCACCAGCAATAGCAGTGGCCTTCACAGCAACAGTAGGCGAGCGGGGAATGGGATTATGGATGGTTGCAACGCAAAATATCGACATCAGTACACGCAACACGACTGTGGCGATCTTCGCAACAACTATTGCGAAGACAGCAATGAGGGAGCTGGACGTTCGGATATGTTCTACTACGCTTGCGCTCCAGCAAATCTTTGTGCACGAGCGGTATGCGGAACCAATGAGGAGGGGAGTGACTGGAAGTAGGAATGGGACGCGCAATGGGGATGGGAATGGAAGTTTCAATGGGCATGGTGGGAATGGGGCCGACGGGAGGGGCAGGACGGCGGCCACCTTGCTATGCCGTGACATTGCAAAGGGAAGACAGATCCAAAAAACACGGCAGACTGGACCTGCGCCTGGCAAATTGTGTACCGTGGGAAGGGGATGTATGGGCAGTCACCGCCGTCGACCGCCTGACAACAGCACTACTACCGGCAACAGCAGTCGTATGGGCAGTCTGACATGCCGGCATCTGTATCCGAGAGAGCGTAAGAACGCAGCAACATTAACTGCAACATGCCCACATGTATACGCAGACGCAGACCCCGTACTTTTTCGCCTCCTCATCACCGCCTTCGCGCACTCCGCGACTCCAACATATGAAGGATGCGAAAATTCTCGTGAAACGGGTCCGGCTTGCGGTCGCAGGCGAACATCAAGTGACAGGAACGCTAGCAAGAACAACCCCGCCACGGCCCTACCGCTCCTCCTCCTACGAACCCGCCATTGTTGTTCCCGTACACTTACCCTCCCCATCCGTTCCCACACAATTCCATTTCGCACAACCACGCTTATCGAATGAGAGCGTCACCCGAAGACCCGTAGAAGGCATGTGCTCTTGTGGGAAGCAATCACAAACAACGAGCTGTGGCGACGACGGCTGATATCACCGGAAAAACCAGCTGTGCGAGCAAAGGCCTTGTTGGGGCTCTCGGGAGCATCGAGGCATTTGCTCGCACGGTCGGTAGGCGGCGTATCTGCGATTCAGCGCGGCGGGTGGGACGGTGTCCGGGCAGGCCGACAGGATGCCGTACAACACACGCGCATTGAAGTACACGCAATAAACGATCGGAGCTCTATGCGGAAGAAAAGTCTCGGCGACAGTCCGCAGACTTACCGTGGCTCATATTGTTACCATCCGGATGCAGGAGCGGATGGCTTGCGTCTAGACCTTCTGGATAGATTGGGCCCACAACCAGCCCGCGGTACACCCACCGTCGTATTGCACTTCACCATCAAGAGAATGATCCAGTTATGTTAGAGAACGGAGAGCTTTTGATCAATCAGCAAGTGTGGAGTGGGGTCGGAGTGTACACTGCCTCGGAGATTCTCTGTCGTGCAGGTAAGGGTCTTTTGTACTAGTCTTTCTGATGAAAGCTTATTGTCTTTGAAATAGGTATTGATCCGCACTATCCTGCCAAGCTTGTCTACAAGTCCGAAACATTATTGGACAGGCTTGTTGGGGCGTTCAAGGACCACGCATTGCAGCCACCTCTTCTACCTGCTCGTGGATACGGGGATAGCGGGCGTTCCTAGCCTTGACTGATGGACGCCACGCCACGTGCGTGGTCAGCGCGGACTCCTTGCGCATATTCGCCGTGCTCGTCGGCTGCATCTGTCCCAGCACCACCACGCCTTCCGTCATGAACTTACTAAGGCGGCGAATGGTGAGCGGCAAAGCGAGATCTTGGCCACCGCGGCACGAATGAGGAATTGTACAAGAGCATGCGGAACCGTCGTAACCCTGAACATTGCCGCGAGACGGTCGCGTCCGGATAACCGCAAACCTAGCAAGGCGCGGTGGGAACCACTCGGGGACGACTTCTGTGAGGAAACATATATGGCAGATTGGCCGCACCTTGCACTTCGTTTCTCCCGTACCGCTCTGCATACGAAACAAAGGGCCCGATCCGCATTTGCGAGCCATCATCCGCGTATTCCCTCGCGCGGACCCGGTTTCCGATGCGTCGAAATCCAAAGGCGGCGATATCGGCCCTGCAGCGTCTACCGATGGAGAGCCGAGACACCAAGTGCGAAGGCATCAGCGGTAAACGAGGATGATGTTCTCGAGATTAGGCTCGCCGGACTGAATCACGACCATTACCAGTGGAGTTCCAGCGGCACATCACTGTATGTCTCTCTCCGTTCACGAACCGTCGACAAGGACCTTAGGTGATCAATCGACTAGCGTGGGAGGGCTTAGACTCCGAAACGATCGAAACTCCCACGATGGCATGCGTCTGGAACGGAGGGACGTTGATGGTGTCCCTTGGGTGTTGAAAGAGAACATTCAGATCACCGGAAACTATACCCTTACTCGACTCCGCGACATCAAAGAACCGGGGCAGCGGAGTACCACCAGCGTTGCCGTAGCCTCCATATCCACCTATCGCGTTTCCCGGACGCGTCGGGTCCACCAGAGCGAAGGCCCCAGCTGCTGCTGTTGTTAGCCTAGCAAGTCCCCTGCGGCGGCGTGTGGTATTGTTGACTAGCGTCGCTGGCGGTTCCTGGCGATGCATGACCCCATGCATGACCCCACAGGGTCGGCATCGATGCCGCTGCTGCGATTGGAAGAGTGGTTTCCTTAGGCATTGACGGCATTCATTCACGTATCGTCATGAGGCCGACGAGGCCTCCGATCTGACAGGAAGCGTCACAGTCAACAGCGTACGAATGAAGATGGTAGTAATGCCCTCAGAACTATCATTACACGAATGAATCATCGGTGTCTTCGCATCATCGTTGGGGGGAAGGAGGGGGTTGTTGGACTGTTTTCGGCGTCGTCTCGTAGTCTCGTCGTCGTCGAGACAGAGCGTGGGTTGAGTGTGGGAAAAAACTGTAAGTACTGACGCCCTGTCGATTCTAGTTGATACGGCAGCTATTCGTGTCATTTATCGGTGATGCGGACATCCTTACCAAGACGCTCGAATGTTTCGTAGTCTTTTGCTGGTATTCAAACGGGAATCTGGCAAAACCTGGCAAAACCTGGCATAGGAGCAACTTTCTGGGGGTTCGTCGCGCGATACGACAAAACGGTCCTATGGCAGATGGCCCAAAACAAACTCTGTACGGGCGAGGATAGATTCGAACGGACATTCAATGCAGTCAGCCGCCTCTACGTGAGTGCGCACGAAGAAATCTCGAAATTGCTGAAGGAAGAATGGGAGAACATTGGATTGGAATCCTTGTTTTTCACCCAGGGCACTTTGTCCACTGTGGTGCCATTCGAGGTCGTGCGCTCGACTCTGTTCAAAACGTCTACGAGGATCGATGACGTCGAGCGAGTTTGGATGCAGATGGGGTCGATCAAGCTGAAAGACATTGCTAAGATCCGCGAATGTCTTGCGAAGAATCACCCGGAACCTACCCCGCCTGTTCGCACGCCCGCATTGCTGCCCGCATTGCTGCGGTTTTGCTCATTTTGTATCATTGCGAAAATGACCTTCAAATTTGAGAACGAATCCCAGAGGCATAAATATCGGTGGAAAGTAGAATGGGGGGATGCATAGAAGTCTTCAATTCACACGAGGGAGACGTAGCTATGTTTCCCGGGGCATTAATGTGTTTTTGGATAGATAGATTCGTTGAACGTTTCGGCTTTAAACAACGTGCAAGTGATCCGAATCCATTCGCAAAACTCCCCGATTCCGCCAAACCTGAGCTCTAAGCTGCAGAAAGAGGGGTTTGCAATTGCGGGCGGGTGGGGGGCCAACCTCGCATACCGATAATATTTAGCATCGCCGGTTATGCGGTGGCGCGAGCGATGACCGAGCCTTTTGTGTAAAAGAGTGGAAAACGCGTCAAGCACGCGTTGGCTGTTTGCACGCGTTTTTCGGACATTTCGGACGATAGCCAAAGACCATTCTTCGAGGATGGCGTACATATACGGTGGGTTCCCCATGCCCGATTTTCTTCGGAGGGAGGATCAGTTGGTTCGTATGCCGGCGTGGGGTGTACGTGCGTCGACGGAACTGTGAGCTTGCATACACGTGCGCGTCGGCAAGCGCTGTGGATTTACTGGACTCCTGCTCGGTGAAACCTCCGCCCACCCACCGTGATTGGACAGACCGGCCCCGGGAGAATGGGCTAGTATGGTGGGGCAGGATGTCTGAGGAGGATGTATTAGGAGAGATGTTGAGAGGTGTATCAACACAGCGGTTCCGTTTGTTTTGAGGCATGGTAGTGGACACGCCTGCCGTACCTCAAATACCTTTCACCCACCTTCCCCACCATCCATGCCTTCTACCTTCCACCACCGGCTACCCAACGCCCCCCACCGCCGCCACCGACTACCATATCCTCCATCGCTATCTCCCTCCTGCCTCCGCGTATTCCCTCACCCTCACTGCCGTTCGTTTGCGTTGGGTTTCGCGAAAAAGTAAGGCAAAGTGGCGCCCGTCGTCGCTCAGTCTGAAGAAGTCCGCCTGCCGCAGCGGCATGAACTGCTCCAATAGTCGGAGCGCCACGGTCAGCTTGAGATACGGATGGCTGATACCGCCTCTATGTATGATGACTTGAATGGGTACCTGGCGAGTCACAAGGCGGATGACTTCCAAGTTTTCCCACCACAACACTGGCCAGTTGCTCAACTTATTGACTTGCTTTACGACCAAAGCCATGCCTTTAGGTGGAACGGTTTCTCGAGCGGCAATGGCCATATGGTGCACGAGCGTCAGAAAGCTTGGCTGGAGGTAGCCATCGATCTTGTTCAGATATAGCTGGTTGAGCAGATCGTGGTGAGCCGCTGCGTAGCACTGATAAGCTTGTGGTGAAATCTCCTCCCGAGGTGCAGGTGCCCTTGAACCACCGGATGTAGGGATGGCAACAAGGGAAACCTGTTCCATGTGAGGAACCTAACATCATCCGTCCAGTAGTCCATGGGCCCATGGCCAACGCATCGTGTAGCTCTGGTTGTGTCCTCTTTCCAGGTGGACCTTTTCAATCAACCCTCGGCTTCTTCCGCGCGGGGATGGGATCAGTCGAATCAACGCCGGTATCGACTTGTCGGTTCCCTTTCTTGGTCAAGTAGCAGTTCCGCTCCGGGGAATCGTTGACCTCAGCGTTGACCAGTTCAGTCAGTCGCTTCCGTTTCTCCAATTCGTCCTCCTGAGAATAGATTATATTCACAACCAGGAGTTGCATTATCATCCAATTCCAGTTAGTATATTGGCTAGTATCTCCGCCTGTCACGCGGAAGAGCCGGGTTCGATTCCCGGACTGGAAGCACTTCTTTTTACCTTTCTTTTTTTGGTTTTCCTCAAACCTTTTTGGTTTCAACCAGATTCGCCTTTTTCACCAAAAGCTCTCAGGAACATTATGCGGACGACCGCAATACTTGGATTCGCAATGTCCTGGTCTTTACCGAGCAAATAGGTAGCTCTCCCAAGGTTGACACAGAGGGAGATACCCGTTTGCGACTTTTCTCTCTTTTATTGTTTCGCTTATGAGCAGTGGTAGCATAAATGTTTCAGCAATGGTGGATATGCATCGACGGCTCTTTACTTGACAGGGATGACTCTAGGTGGGAGGGGAACCTGTTTGAATGGTATCTGGTGGCGCTCCTCATGCTTGCATGCTATGTAGTGGCGCTCCCCATGAACATTCGAGCCTGTGCGAGCAGCTTGGACGGCGTTGAATGCCATTTGGCGGGATGGCATACCCAGCTGATCCCTGGTGTAAGTGCAACTGCCGCTCGACACTTCTCCAACCGTTTGAAGCATTCGCAAACCGTCCCCACCTCCAAAGTGAAAACAAAGTCACCCACAGTCGGCAATCGCGGTGATCCCAGCTTCACGAAACCCGCATAGTCAAGCTGCAATCACTGTGTCGATGTGTTTGGAAAGGGGATTGGGCGCGAGCGGGCACGCGCACCCGTCTGGGGTTCTCACACCTGGAAGCGCAGGAGGGGGCGCGCGTGGAGTTCCAAGTGGGGGTCCTGGCAGATACGCGAGTGAGGTGTTAGTGTCGGCTTCCCACATTTAGATGCATCCGTAATTTAGGCATCTGTGGCAATGTCGGATCTTCTCCCAGATTGTTCCTATATCCAATGTCGAACAGATCCGGGCTCTCAAGTTTTTATTCACATGCTCCGTTCTTTGTGCTCCTCGGGTCTCTTTGATGTCGGCCCGCAACTCCCGAATCTCTCATTCTGGATGCTCGTCTGCCACCCTCCGTTCCACGATGTAGACGGAACCACCGGCAGAGCTCCCCTCTCCACAAAAACGCAACGGACTTTTCCTGCCCCTCCTTCGCATCTTCGGACTGTCCTTACATCCCCCCGTATCCTCTGTTTCTGAACCCTCGCACTTGCGCTTGGGAGAATCGCTTGGCTTGAATGGACGACAGCTCTCGGGCTGCACGTGACCGGGCCTCTCAGATTAAAAACCAGTGGCTACAAGTCGAAGCACGTGGCTTGCAAAACAGTTGTTTGCGTGTTCTCATCGTGACCGTGTTTTAATCTCTCCGCTTGTCAAAACGCGCGATGAGTGACTCGTCCGATTGAATGCATACAGGGCTTGTCCGAGTGTGGGGTAGGAGAAGGAAAAGATCAGGCAACAAACGCGTCATCCCTGTCTGCCTTTTGTTTTAGCGATCCTAATCTGTCAGAGTCGCATCTCCCTCGTAAAATCCTAATCTTCGCCCATCAACGCTTTGAGATGGATCGACATGCCTCGTAACCCCCAATACGCAGCCATGACAGCGATCGTCCTGACAAGCCCTCATCAGAGTCATCACACTGTACTGTACAGTGAACGCAGGGCTTCGTCCCATATCGATGAGAAATGAAGACGCAGACGATGACAGAAATGTGATGTGCGTGTGCGTTATATGGACAGCGAGAGACGGGCCCAGACCGATGTCGATTTCACGCGCGCAGAGCGATCGGAACTCTCCAGTCTCCCAGTCGTATCCATACGAGGAGGGATCGGCAGCGGACTTTCTGATGTCTTCAAGATCTGGTTGTGTCTCTTTCTTTCTCCGAGGTTTCTAAACATTTCCAGTTGAGAATGTGGTGGGTGATCTGGTTAGACTGACTGTCGCCTTGTGGTTGGGGACGAACGTCAAACCGGTCTCAACGTGACCAGTGGCCCCCAGAGAGGATCCCGTCGGGGTCCCATAGATGGAAAACAGACGAGACGCTTGGGTTGAGTACATACAGTACATAGGAGAGCAAGTCCGATCGTCTCGCCCTCGCTGACCTTCGAAGGACATTCGAGCTTTGAAGTTTTGACAATTGACGCTCGGCTGCCTCGGTCGCCACAGCAACCAGAACTTTCGCTCTATCATATCATAAAAAAAGGTAAGAGAGAGAGAATGACAGCTGGGGAAAAACGTTGCGAGCGCCCAAATCCTCCGCGCGCCGCACCGGTAGCGGAGTGTCAGTCGGGTTTCCCCACTCTGGCCAAAAGAAGGGACGGAAGGGACGAGGGAGCACAAACCATGTGCGTTCATCGGAGTTGCCGATGAGACATCCGATATTGCTTTCTCCATCGACGACGAAGGGGACTCTGCATGCATGGGAAGGGCAGGGCATTCTACTCCACAAACCGTCTGTTCTGTTCCCGGGGCTCCCCGACCGCCAACGAGAGCCTCCTATTTTTAGACAGAGCCCCACCACTCCCCGTCTCGATCAACGCTCCGTTCAATAATCCCCGTATTGTTGCTGACAGGCGCCGTCCGTCGTTGTTCTGTTTTAAGCGCAGCCTAGTTACATCCACTGCTCGCACGCCGCGGAGGACGAAGGTCTCGTGCGCTGAACAGCCAGGGAAGGGAACAGGGAGACGACCGAGCGCTTCCAGAATAAGCAACTCCCAACCCCCAACCCACCACCACCATCGCTCAGAATCATTGCCCCCGTCCATCCCCGCCTTCCAACCTGTCCCAACAATACGAACACGCCCACCGTCCGGTTTCCCGGCCCAACGACACCCGCAGCGCCCATCACTTCGCAGTTACTTTTTTTACTCGCACCCTCGCAACGGGCAACATACCTGCATACCACACACACACCGACCACTGACAACAAAAACGTGCACCCACCCACCCTTGTTCCGCACTCCCGATACAGTATTACTCACAAGAGTCACAGCTCAGGAATCTCGTAAAAACTGTTTCACTCGACAGTTTTCCGACGACGTCACTGTCCACTTTATTGGGAATAACAAAGGAGCGGTGTTTGTGGGGTATATATCCTACCCACCACACTGTTTGCCGACCGACGGGCGGTGGAAAGAAAGACGTTCTTGCAATTCTGTTGACACTTCGAACGAAATTCGGCATCTGTTGACATTCCGGCTGCACTTCCCATACACTGAGAACGTTGACAGACGGCGATATCCGTATTCAACGACCTCCATCAAAGTTTCTATCGATTTTTCCACACCTCACTTACACTGAAATATGACCGTTGTTTCCATACACTCACCAAGTCTCCACCACTCGAGCTCCCGGTCGGCACTGGGGGAACGCAAGCAGATGCGCTACGGCCGCGGGTTGTCAGATCAGGGCCCAAGAGCCGCCGGCGGTGGTGCGCAACACAATCCACCTGCTGATGGGTACTTTGCGGCGGGGTATAGATCGGTGCATCGGTTTGGAGGGAACGAGCCGCCACATTGCTCGAGGATCGATTCGGGGTATTGCAGCGACGGTGGGAAGCGATGTGGTAGCCCCACGACGACAACGCCAACGAAGGCAACACCGTGTAGATGTGGGAATGCGGTGAATGTAGGGCCGAAGGGCAGCGGCGTAGACCCATACCGGATCAAAGTTGTCTCGTCACCCCTGGCGATTGAGACAGACCCTTCAACGCTCAACAAGATGCACTCTCAATCCGCGCCCGACTTCTCCTCCCCTCTCTCCTCAACCACACGTCTGCAAACCGTCAGCGAACGCGAGCTCTCCCAACACAAACTGCACCCACGCTTCCTCCTCAAATACCGCGTGACCGCCGAACTCGGCCAAGGCGCAACCGGCTTCGTCGTCGCCGCCCGCCGCATCGAGGACGGCCGCCAGGTCGCAGTCAAATTCATGTACAAGATCCGCATCCCCGTCACCCACTGGTTGCGCGATCGCCAGCTCGGCGGGACCGTGCCGCTGGAGATATACATCCTCCGCCGGATAAAGCACGAGCATATCGTCGAGTTCCTGGACTGCTTTGAGGACGAGCGGTTCTTCTACGTGGTTATGGACGGATCTTCCTTCACTGACCCGACCATCACCAGCCCGGCTGCGACCATCGCCACGAGCCCCGGCGGGCTCTTGCTCAACACCTCCACCGCGAACACCACGTTACGCCAACACACCACATCCCCCATCTACCGCCTCGTCAACCTCAACCAACCCTCCCCCCCACACAAAACCAGGACCCCGCGCCGCCACTCCCGCGACCTCTTTGAAACAATCCATCAAAACCCCACCCTCCCGGAACCCTCCATCCACCACATATTCACCCAGATATGCCACGCTGTCCAGTACCTCCACGCCCACAACATCGTCCACCGCGACATCAAAGACGAGAACATCGTCGTCACCGACCCGGTCTCACTATCCGTCAAACTGATCGATTTCGGCAACGCGGCGTATGTCCCCGAACGCGAACAGGAGTGGTTTGAATCGTTTCACGGCACGCTGTACTGCGCTGCCCCCGAGATTGTGCGGGGGGAGCGGTATAGGGGCCCCGAGCAGGACGTGTGGAGTCTGGGCGTGCTGCTGTTCACGTTGGGGTTTGGTGGGCGGCCGTTCGGGGATGCGAGGGAGGTGGAGGCGGGGAGGTGGAGGGGAAGAGCGAACGGAGAGGGGAGAAGTGAAGCGCTTATGGAAGTCCTTGACATGTGTCTCACCGTCGACGTTGCGAAACGCGCGACGATCGAGGAGGTGCTGAAGAGTCGGTGGGTTAGTGAGGGCCCAAGTGGGTGTGATAGGGTAGAGGTGCAGTCGCACCGGGAGGTTGAGGTTGCGGAGGGTGTGCAGCTGGTTGAGTAGGCGGATGGCGTGGTCGGACATTTTTTATAAGGCGTTTGCTCGCTTCTTTATTTTTTTGATGTTTTTTTTTTTTTGCATATATACAGTATACCCCCCTTTTCTACAACACATTGGAGCCTGCGCTGACGTTTCCCTTATCCGGTTTCTTTTCCCTGGTGCATTTGAATCCTCCCTGGATTTCCGCTAAACAATATATTCCCCGATACTGACCAGTCCGTTTCTGCTAAACTCCCGTTGATTTACCCGGAAGGAGGCGAGAGGTGGCCGATCCGTTCTTCTCCACACGCGATGATGATTCCCATGGGTACGGGCGAATATCGGATGTGACAGGGATAGGATGGAAACCATATGCAGAACACTGCGGGGGTGCGTCTAGTCTGTGCCTTCGCAAGGGGGGATGTCTTGGAAGTCCCAAAAAAAGACGCGTCGCCCCTCCTTCACGTCACAGCAATCGCACCCCCCAACTCTCATCACCCACACGCACGTACACGAATGGCAGACGCAGGCAGCACAGCCAACCTCCTCGCCGCGGGCGGGGACAAGAACGCTGCGGGCGCGGCTGCGGGCGGCGGGGAGGATAAGGATCCGAAGAAGAATTTCAATTACCCGCTTGTTAAGGTATGCATTTTGCCAGGCCGCAGGCAAGCGCGTGCGAACACACCCAGTCTCCCCGCAGCGGGGGAGAGACTCGTAGCATGCGGGAAACGGAGCTGATGGGGGCATGACGGGAAACCAGGGGGGCTTAAGAATGTGATTTTTTTGGGGGGGGATAGGTGTGCGATATGGCCGACGAACTCCGCACCGAAGCCGTGGATATGGTCGTCACGGCCGTCGAGAAGCATCCGGGGAATTTCGAGGTAAAGGAAACGAAAATCACCCTCTTTCGAATCCCATCTCCCCCGTTTTATGGGTATTCTCGTTTTTCGTTGATTCGTCCGACTGAACGTCGCACTGATAGGCAGCCGCACAAAACATCAAAGAACTGATGGACAAACGCTGCGGCAACTCCTGGCACGCCGTCGTGGGCGAGGGGTACGGGTTCGAGGTCACGCATGAGATGCGGAATTTGTTGTATGTTTATTTTGGGGGGAATCTGGTGAGTGCGACGTACTACGAACTGGTGCTTGCGTTCGGGGCGTTGGGGTGTTTGTGTAAGAGATGGTGCATATATCCTCGCGAGCGTGTGATGCCTACGATATACAACCAGCTAACATCCCTGTCTTTCTTCTCTGTAGGGCGTGCTGGTATGGAAGGCATCATGATCCAAATTTTGGACGATAAACGATATGATACGAGAACGAATACGATGCGATACCATATGACATTCTCTCGAGATGACCGATGTGTGGTTCAGTGCCACAATTGTAATCTAAAGGTTTTGGAAGGGAGGGTTTTTTTGGGTGGGTAATAGATCAGTGTGAAACGTGTATACGTGGATCCCAACAAATGAAGATTCGCCACTTTTGGTATATGTACAGTACCCGCCGACGCACGGGTGGCGGAGATGGGTGAAAAGGCAAGATACAGTTGGAAACTGGTCAAAGGTGGTGGTGGGGAGGAGTATGTGAGGAGAGGACATGTGACGTGCGATGCCTCTATTCGACGGGCGGCTGCCAATCCTCGTACAACAGATCCGCGGCGCGGAGTTGTCGGACGACGGCTTCATATTGGAGGTCGTAGGCGTCTGTTCATAACAAATGAAACGAAATGAATACCTGTGGTTGATGGATTGTGACAAAAGTTGGAGGTATAATACTGGGGAACTTACCTAGGACACCCAACCCCATCAGCTTGTCGACATACGACGTGAGTTGGGCGACTGATTTGGCGTTTTCGGCTGCCTTGGGGTCCTGTAAAACCAACCCACAAAATCGTCAGCACCCATTCGGTACCACATACCCCCACCCCGATCCCATCAACTCACCACTCCATCCCCGTTCCCCGTCCCCTCCCCACCCTTCTTGGCATTCTTCTTCCACCTCGCCTTCGCCGTCTTCGGCCCCGCGAGCCGTCTCAACGCCTTGGGTATATTCTCCCCCGGCTTCATCAAATGTATCGCTTTTAGCCATAGATGGTTCGGGTCGGTTATCGTGTCCAGTTCTGCGTCGTCGGAGGTGGTTGTGGATTGGGCGAGTTGTTTTTCTTGTGCTGCTTTTGCCTATCCGTTCGAAATATTGTAAGAAAAGGGGGGGGGGGGGGGGGGGGGCAATGCCAAAGCGATGTAAGAGATACACTCACCTTCTCGATCTGATCCTTCGTCACCCCCTGCAACCAATTATCATGCATCTGCAGCTCATCCTTCTTGCGGATATAATGCCCGCTCTCGTCGAAATCCCCTTCTTCGAGTTCTTCATCCATGTTGAAGGGTGTTATCTTCACTTTTGCTCCCACCTCCGCCCCATCGGCCCCATCACCCTCATCCTCATCCATATCTCCGTTAGTGTCGTCACCCCACTCTTGCCCTTCGATATGGTCGCGTTTGAGGAAGGTCGGCTCGTTCTTCTTTTTCTTTTTCTGCTGCGGCGTTTCGAACGTGCTGCCGAACATGTCGTCGTCTTCGCCGCCGGCGGCTGGGGCACCGCTGTCCGAGTCCGAGTCGGATTCGCTGTCGTAGCCGTCGAGGTTGACGGCTCCGCGACGGCCTTTTTCTATGAACAGGAGAAAAACACAGACGTGTTCAGTATCTGTTCGCCCAATTCCTCCCGTAATGCAACCCGTATCAACGCCAACATACTCGTCTCCAAATCCTCCTCCTGATCATCCTCCTCGTCGTCCCCCCCGAACCCAGCTGGGGGATACGCAGGAGCATCCTGGAACTCTGCCCCGCCGATCCGCACCCGTTTCTTGGTTGCCGGTTTGAGGCTCGATGAGGAGGACGAGCTGGCGAGCCCGATGATGGCGTCGTCGTCGTCCGTTGTGGGTTTGCGTTTGCGGGAGTGTGTTGCGGACATCATTTGCGCTTGTGTGTAGGATTGGGAATGGGAAAGTGTGAAATCGCTGTCCCAAACGCGTTGAACCTTTGAACACCTCCACGATCATGGCCGCGCAGACATCACCTATAAGGACATCACCCATAAGGACGTAGGACTCACTCTCACATATACTTTACTCTGCGACGCTACTGTGTCTGGAACCAATGGACACCTCAGCGCATATCCGGGCCCTCAAACGCGCCCTCCGCGGAGACGTCCGCGCTCGTCTTAACGCACTGGCTCCCGATGTCGTTAAGGACGAATGTGAGTTGGGGAGAATATGTGCCGGGGCTGGGCGTGATATTTTGAACGACGAGGGGGATGGGAAAAGGGGAATAATGGACAGAGAGTACTGTGGATTGGATGGTATGGAGGTCTTTGCGTCGGAGGGGTGAACAGAAAGGGTGGGTCCACAGAACGACCTCTGGGGCAGGTGGTGGAGATACGAGGCTGGGATGGCTTCCACAAGAGGATGTTTGCACATGGTCGACGAAGAGAAGGTCCCGGGACTCCAACGTCTCGCAGAATTCCATGACCGAACAACACCACGAGAAGGGGCGTTTACGTGCGCGCACTGAAACCCCCCGTCGCTTTCTTCCATGCACTTAGCACGCAAAGTCCTCACCCACCTCTTCAACCTGCGCGAGTACCGCCAGTCCGAAAGCGTCAGTGTCTACCTCACCATGACCGGCGGCGTGTCGGCTGAGATTGAGACGGAGGAGATTGTGACGGATTTGTTTAAGAGGGGTAGGTGTTTGAAAGGGGGAGGGGGTTTGCGAGCGGTTGGGGATGATGTGGGAAGATGGAGATGTCAATTGAAGGAGTGAATGAGCATAGACCGAAACGCCTTTGGTCGGTGGAGCTGGATCCGGAATCAACGCCGAGGAGTACCCCCTCAAAGCGCGGCATCCACCGTCTGATGCATGTGGATTGCGAGGTCATTGCGAGACCCTCATTGCGCTCCTGTCCTCCTCATAACTTCCTTCTCCTTCCATTCCCTAAAGGCAAGCAATGTTACATTCCACGCTGCGACGGAAACAACATGGTGCGTTGCATGCATTCCTGAAGGCGCCCCTCGCGGTCCTGTCTCCCGTTCTTCACGTCCCCATCACCTTCTTCTACGACGGCTGCATCCCTTTCCACCGCAGTAACCCATTGGTTTCCCGACGATAACACAGGACATGGTCCGCCTAACATCCCTAGAAGACTTCCGATCGCTACCGAAGAATAAATGGGGCATCGCTGAACCGCCGTTGGAGGAAGCTAGGGAGAATGGTAAGGAGTCGCGTCGCATTGAGGTGGAATGCAGAGTTTATTTGTCTCGATGTCTCAACGTCGCGCTTCGAATATGGTGACCCGTCCTGACGTTTCTGCCTCCGACGTTCGCAGCGCTCGAGAAAGACGGGCTCGATCTTATCATCGTGCCAGGTATGTGTCAACTAGCACTACTGATCGGGGTTGTCCCTACCCGCACCCCCTCCCCAGCCCTGCGCCGCGCCCAGCATGATGCACGCACATTGGCACGGCCTAGAACCTTCGAAAACGTCTCAATACATCCTATGGAAATCTATCGTTAATAATACGTTTTCCCCCTTAGGCTTGGCATTCGACCGGGAGGGATGGAGGTTGGGGCATGGAAAGGGGTGAGTTGGCGTTGCTGGCGATGCGGGATGGTTGTGCGTGCGGGGAGCGAGCAAATGGTGGTGGTCGCGGGCGGGCAAAGGCAAGGGCGGGGGTGGGAGGTGATCACCGCAGCGCTCGGCCGGAGGGGGAGATATGGAATACACTCGTTCCAACCGAGTTACTCCGAGACCGGAAAGATGATGTATCGCATACGTCTTGGAAGCCTGAGCGGAGGGCAACCAAAAAATGAAACGTTTTCGATAAAACTCACATTTTTGTTTGCCCTCCGTCGCGCTTTCTAGGTACTACGATCGCTACTTTGCGAAGGTGGCGGAATGGTCCGCATTGGCGGGCAGGCCGATTCCGAAGACAGGTGAGATGATGTGGGATGTATGAGCATCAGCTGTTCGTCAACTCTCATCAAACACACGCATCACCCAGTGGCGCTGGCGCTAGCCGAACAGATCGTCGACACACCTCTCCCGCGCGAAGATTTCGACCAGAAGCCCGAGGTTGTCATCACACCCGCTGGTCCACTCAGCTCTGCTTCTACATGAAGTAGGGGACCGAGAATGAGTTTCGGGATGCGGCTGCATGCGCGATGAAACGCAAGAGAAGTCCTTGAGAGACATGGCGGAGCGGGTGAAAACACATGCGACGTTGTGATGAGCATCATGATCACGGGGAAGGTTTGAGTTTAGGCATTTCGTAGAGCGATTGGAGGTCCTCACGAAGGGACGAAGGGAGCGCCGAGTGTGATTACCTACAGCTCCGGCGCTACGGCGAGCCTCATATACGGCGTAGGTTGAGTGGAGCGGAGAGAAGGAGTATGGGCTGTTGCTAACCATTCAATAGCATTTTCAATGCGTATTCGATTTAAATGTTTATTAAGCTCAATAGCTGCCACGAGAAACTGAAGTGAGGGATGCGAAGCGGTGGAGGGTGGAGGAGAAACCCCGGGATGCGAACGGAGGGTGGGTGTCAAGGAATAGTTATGAGCTAGGAGTCGTTGATTTGGGATTCGCAGCCTCTGTTTCACAACATGGTAGATTTTCGTCAATCTTTTCCCCATGGTTGATTCTTTCCCCCACGGCCGATTCTCGTCAATCGAATAATCCAAGTCCGTCATCGTCGTCGTTGGCTCACTGCAATAAAAGACTAGTCATATTCGGAAGGAAACAGCTGACGGCATCGATATCCTTTTACTTCATCCGTTGCTTCACCCGGCGTGGCATCAGGTATCACATCGCTAACTGCATACACTTTGCTGTCCTCTTCAACAAACATATGTCCGCGATGCCAACCATGGGGCCATTACGTCCAAACTCCTTGTCCCGGCCTCCCTCCGCCCTCGGAGAGTCCGGCGCAATCATGATCGACAACATCAGTGTCGATGATGAGTTCGTAGTTGAACTGTTTTGGCTCGCTTTCAGCCATCAGCGGATCGTAGGTAGAGTAGTCAACCCATTCGGGGTTGCTGTTGGCCTCCACATGCGGATGTGCTTTAATTTCGACACGGTAGGTGTCTGGCTTCGTTCGCATCATTTTGGTGTTTTCAGAGTTGTTGTGAGCTTTGCACAAGGGTACTATGTAATGAGGAGGCATGCAGGGGCTTGACGCCGTTCACCTCTTACTTCTCGCGAAATGATACTGCTATGTGATAAAGTCGCGCATCTGGTCCACCGTTGATTCGAATGAAGCCGAACAGCGGGGTATCCGGGTCCCAGTCCAAGCGCTTTTCGGCATACAGGGCGTGCGTCCCCTTCGCCAGCTTGATGCTCCTCAGAATATCCGGTGCGATATTTGCGGTGCCCACCCTGATGAATGGAACGATGCTCGTAGCTCAGCATCATTACAATGCGACCATATGAAGATGAAAACACGCGGCGATCAATCGCTGGCCAAATATCACGTCTGCTGGATGGTACGGATGGTGTTGAGGGGACGTCGAACACGGTTGTGGTCTGTCTGGGTCCATGACCT
The DNA here is from genome assembly GCF_025526975.1 of Fimicolochytrium jonesii. Lineage (NCBI taxonomy): Eukaryota > Fungi > Chytridiomycota > Chytridiomycetes > Spizellomycetales > Powellomycetaceae > Fimicolochytrium > Fimicolochytrium jonesii. Next base: position 175,180 of record NW_026515702.1, read on the forward strand.
TGTTCGTAGGTTCCCTTTAGCATGAGAGAGCATTTGGGTACGTGCCCTGGGCGACTCACTTGAATCACCAGATTCAAAAATGGCAAGATTATATAACAACAAAAAGACCCCGAAATAAGAACGGGGAATTAGCTCAAATGGCAGAGCGCTCGCTTAGCATGCGAGAGGCAGGGGGATCGATACCCCCATTCTCCAATTCTATTTTGTATTCGGCTCTTGTCCTGTTGCATTTATGGTTGCTTTTTGCGTTTTGTGTGTTTGGTATACTACTTCGCGCCGCGTCTTTAGGGCCTTGCAACGCGCAAAATCGGTGAGGTTTTGGCGCTGTACCGACCATGGGCAAGACGGATTCTGGAATGCCATCGACTCATCACTTCCTGTTTCGGCAGTCGCTCCGTGCGAGATGGGGATGGAAGTCCTTCGTAGGTTCTTGTTTAGAGGGAGAGCGGACCGTCCAAACCGGAATTCGACAGCGCGTGAAAGTCGGTCATTTTTGATTCCTCCTTACAGCACGCAGATGGACCGACATAAAGCCGCTAGCCGCTACAAGTAATGGAAGTATATGCATCGAGAGTGAATCTGAAGTCGGGTTTGCCACTATATACGTAGAAAGGGTGAACGTCCGCACCCTACGCCGTGGAAGAGACTCCAGCGCGCCCTGATTCCGCCTCCAGAAAAGAGACTCTAGATCCGTGGGCTGTTATTGGCTGTAACTAACGCATGTAACCCTAAGTGTAAGTCATTTCGGCGGAATTGCGAGCAAAGCCTTGCCCGCGCCGAAGCTGTGATTGCATATAACCCTAAGCAATAGCAGGGTAGTCCGCTCTTGCTCTCTCTCCCCCTCATCCCCTAGGTGCATACGCCATATGCGCGAAAGGGCTGCTGACAGTGGTAGCATATGCCATTTGCACGAACCATCTGGGCAGGGTATAGATAACTCTCTCTCTCTCCCTCGTCCCCTGGATGCATGCGCCATATGCGCGAAACCATCTGAGGAGGGTACCTCATCTCCTCACCTCCCTGCTGCTCACTACCTCCCTGATTTGTGATGTGGTCGAGGTCAGATTGCCCACTCCAGCACAGCCGAAATCAGTACAGGTGTTGGAGTGCGGTGATTCCCGAGATAGCTGTGTGTCAAAAAACTCCCGTCAGTGCTGCGGTAGTGAAGCTTAGAGCGGTGAGGGATTGCGGTTGTTACCTGGTGGTGGTCGGCAAAAGGATGTACTGATGCGCTGAAGCTGAGAACGGTGAGGGATTGCGCTTGTTACCACTCCCTACCCCAAGATCCGACACTCAACAAGCCTGCCTCTGCACCCGTGTCCACCCGCTATTCCGAAAGCCTTTCTCTGTCTGATTGAGAAATGCCCGGAGGATGCAGACCCGGCCCCACTATCACGATACACCTGGGGGCGGACGCTTCTGGCTTCGACCCGCTCGACCACTCCGCCCGTTCCGAAATGGGCATGAAGAACCAAGTTGCTCGAAAATGAACACGTATCGGATGGCCGAGCACTTCGGTGGGTGGGTGCCTGAAATGCTTCTATGCTCGGTGGAATGATATGAGTAGAGTTAGTCGATTGATCTCCCTGCAACGAGTGCCGCGATGGATGCTTTCCCCCCGCTTCGTTTCTAGTCCGAGTCCGAGTGTAACAGCAACGTCAAGCGTTTTTCATCGCTCTCCCAGTGCACACGCACATCCCACCCAAATGTAAGCCTTCCGTCTTCTCAGTTCCAAACCAAAGCGCAACCCGTGTGGATGCCATTATATGATGATTGTGTGTATATATGTATGTATATGTGCCCCCAAAAAAAGAAGTGTTCCAAAAATCTAGCTCCCTCCCCCTTACACACTCCAAAAATGTGTTCCCAAAAATGTTCGTACCCCCTCCCCCCCCCCCAAACCCCCACCCCCACCCCAAAACAGGGAGACACAAGACGGCTTCTTCGCTGCTGTTTGTCCACCCCCCTTCATCCACTCTCGATGGGACGTTGTTCGATAAACGATCCGGGAAATGTGGGTGTTCGAAGCAGTCCAACCGAGAAACGAAGGGGCATACACATCCCACCGCCCGACTCCCTCCACCCGGCAGCGGATCACCCAATAACGGCTCGTTTTGTCGGGGAGCGCGATGGCGGTTGCGGCGGCAGCGGGGACGCGACGAGTCCTATTTCATTTGTGGCCAAGCCCGGGGCGTAAGTACCCCACAGCTTGCAACCCAAACACAATCACGTAAAAAGACAAAACACCTACCACAACCCTCCACACTCCTCCTCTTCACCTTAGGTCCCGCTTGGGCCCCAGCCCTCGATGTCCTTCCCCCAGCACTCTGGCCACTCTCGTCATCCCCCTCCCCAAACACCTCCCTCACCACGCCGCCCCGTCCCCCCGCCTTCTCCCACCTCTCCACACACCTCTCGGCTCCCACACAGCCCCTCAACGCCGCAACACATCTCCGCCCCTGCTCCCTAACCGCCTTCATCCCCTCCCTGCAGAACGCGGCGGCGACACCCACCAACCTCGGCCCCTCGCGATGGGTCAGTATGAATTTGCCGATTGCGGGCGCGGGGAGGGACGCGGTGAGCACGTGGGCCAGACACCGAGCGACACGCAGCCGCACATGAGCGTTCTTATGCGCGGTGAACGTCAGCAGATGCAGAAGGAGTTTGAGCGGGGCCGGGTGCGTGTGTGTGAACTGGTGCAGGCAGGCGTCGAGCGACGGGGTGAGGAAGGTCGACGCGGTGCCCTGTTCCGCCGTCTTCTTCAGCAGCGTGGTCAGGATCGCGGGCGTGTGCGGGTCGAGGTGTTTCAGCAGTGTCGTTGGACATGGGGGGCCTGAGAGGGAGGCGGGGATCGGCAGCGCCAGGGCGACGATGAGATCGGTGAGCGCTGCGATCCCGGCTTTGGCGACGCTGGAACGGAGGTTGTGGATCGCGGTCGTGATGGCGAGGACGAGTTCGCCCAGCGTCGGCACGCCCCCTCCGCCGCCGGTACCGACACTGGTGGCGACCACCAACGCCCTCGCCTTTGCATCCCACTGCTGGGCCGCGAATAGCTTCGCAAGACACTCCATCGCCTCGACTTTGACCTCCCAGTCCGGGTGCGAGCGCAGCTGCTGGACTGCAAACGCGTAGTCGTGCTCGGAGATGGTGGGGTGGGCCGGTGGGGCGCGGACGGGGGCCGAGTTGTGGACATGGGGTGTTGTCGCGGAACTATCGACGGACGTCTTTTTGAGAGGTGAGGATGCCGCCCTTGCTGTCCGGTCGGCGACGACAGCAGCCGCGAAACTGGCGTCGAAGGTGTCCACATCGTCCTGCTCGTCGGCGGCGACCTCACCCACATCACGGTCTTGCTTATCGCCCATCGCAAACACCACCTCGGCCGCAGGGCTCACCACCGCCGCCTCACCAGCGTCCTCCCCGTTCCGTCCCCGGCTCTTGACACTCCCCTCACTCCCCTTCCGCCGTGTTTCCATCCCCGCCCCCGCGGCCCGGCGTACAATCCCCACCGCTTCGTCCAGCTGGATCGTGCATACCGAATCTGCTCGGGCCGGAGTATCTGTCCGGGACGGCGTGCGCTGTACACGTGTGAAGTGGTCCCCGTCTCCCATATCGCCCCCCGCCTGCTGCTGCAGTAGCCGCCCCGGCGACCTCTGCTTAATGTACCTCAACGCCCCCGGCGGCGGGGTAGTAGTCGTCGTCACGCTATCCGCACTCCTCTGCATCTGCTGTTGTTGCAGTCGCACATCCTCCCCCGCGTCAACAGGCGTAAACCCCCTCCCCTTCCGCGGCGACATCTTCCTGCTCCCGCGCGGGGGTATCATCCCCTCGCTCGCCCACGACAACAGCGGGGAATGGATCTGGATCGCGTCCGGTGTCGGGGTCGGGGACTCCCTCATCCGGGGGTTATCCCGACCGTCCCGATCGTGAAGCACCGCTGCAGCTCCACCAGACTCGCTAAAACTCCTAACCCGCCCCCACGTATCGGGGTCCCCGTCCAGCACATGCATCACGCCGGCCCCGCTGCCGTGGTACGAGTTGCGCATATGCATCGACCTCGGTCTGTCCCATTCACGGACGGCGGTGGTGGGGGTGGTGGTGGTGGTCTGGTCTCTCTCCCCCCCGCGCCCGCACTCCCACGGCATGCGCCCGACACTCCCCGCCGAGCTCCTCACGACGCTGTTCCTGCTCGCCGTGCGGGTATTCGAGCCGGTATGGCTGTTGTCGGCGGCGGGGATGAGTTCCGATTGGGACGCGGCGGACAACGCGCGGTCGAGGTCCGGTTGTGCATCGCGATGTGTGGATGACCCCGAGACCCGTCGCGCGGCGGATGAGTGTGATACCGATGTGGACGGGACGGGCGTGACGGTGGCGCTGCGGCCCGTGCTGGAGCTGTACGCGTGCTCGACCCAGCCGTCGGGGCCGAGGCGGGGTAGATCCCACGCCTCCGATATCCCGGCGCGCAACACATCTCGGACCTCCCCAGGGATGTTCTCCAATGTCCCCAGCACGACATCAGGGGATGTGTAATACGAGACCAGGGCAAGACACTCCCCGACCGCCATCCGCACCTTCACCTTCCCGTCCGCGAGATACCGCCCAAGAGACGTGACCAGACCCGTCCAATCCCACTCTCCCCCACCCCGCGGCGGGAAATGCAGCAGCGCGGTCATGACGAGGTTCACGAGCTCCTCGCGCATCTTCGGGTTCGTCGTCGCCGCTTTCGAGGGGAGATGCGTATGTAGGATACCATCCACGGTTTCGCGGGCGACCGTACCGCTTGACGATGTGAGGAGGATCCGCACCCACACCCGCGCGACCTGGACCCTTACAGCGCCCTTGGAGTCGCCGGCGCGGGCGACGAGGAGGGATGTGATTGCGGTTGCCATGTCTGTGGTTTCGGTTGACGGGGTGGTGGTTGGTTGCGAGAAAGGGAAGATCACACCCCCGAAGGCAGCGACGACCTCGCCCACGGCCTGCAAGGCGACCATGACGATTTTGAAGTTGGTGTCGAGGCTGAGGGTTGCGAGGAAGGTTATGAAGGGTGGGAGATCGATGGTTGTAGTTGGTTGTTGTGATTGTTGATGGGCCGATAAAGTGGATGTGAGAGAGGCGAGGAGGGTGTCGGCGGCGTGCGAGCGGGTGCGCCAGTCGGCTGTTGGGGAGAGGAGGAGCGGGGGGAGGGTTGGCGGGAGGAAGCCGAATGCGAGTGGGGATGCTGTGGATGGGGTTGGGTTCTTTGCTGCGGGGGGGTGTTGAGTGGATGATGGGAGGGTGGGTTTAGCGGATTGGGGCGGGGAGGGGAGTGTGCGGGTCGGCGTTGAAGTATTGTTGATCGCCGTTCCGTTTGCATTTGCATCCACCTCCTTCGAAAATTTGCGTTCAATCGTGCCGACCGTCCAGTTCCCACCACTGACATCGCTCAACGACCTGCCACCCAGAATCCTGCTCTCAAATTTCCGAAACACGACTCGGGTCAACCCCGGGAGCATCATGACCGTGCGGGCCATCTCTTCCTCGCCACAGAGGGTGCAGATGTGTTTGAGGGCGGCGAGGGCGGCTTTAACGACGACTTCGACGCCGTCTTGGAGGCGGAGGGTGAGGGTTGCGACGAGAGGGAGGTATTTGATTTGTTTGCGTGTCCTCCTCTCATCGTGGGTATTCACATTCTCCCGGACAATCTCCACGTCCCCCGGTTTACGATCCCCCAACAGCACAACAAGCGCCGCAGCACTCTCCCTCCTCGTCCGCCACTCCTCGCTCTCCAACCCATGATGTATCAGCGCATCAAAGAACGGGGTCGGGTCCGACGCGTGCGTCTGATACAGCTGCAATACTTTGAGGGCCTGACGCCGGGCGGCGAGTTTTGTGTCGCCGAGGGTGGTGATGAGGGTCGGGAGGAGGGCGAGCTCGATGGTGTCTTCCTGCGCGGTGGGGAGGTGGGTGGGGAGGAAGGCAGCGAGGAAGCGGGCGGCTTGGAGGGCGACATGGGTGTCGCGGTCGGCGAGGGAGGTGGCGATGGGGGGAAGGAGGGTGTCGATGGTGCTGCGGTTGTGCCAGCGGGAGGGGGAGGAGGGATGCGGCGATGGGTTGGATGAATCTGATGCCGGAATCGTCGTTGCTGGGGGTGCTATTGGGAGCTCTGAGAACAGACTCTCCAGAGCGCTGAGTCGGACGAACGGGAGCTCGCTGATGAGCGATAGCGCGAGGTCGCCGGTATCCATGGCTGCAAAAGTAGCCGGTTATCCTCCTGTCAACGAAGGCCCCCACCCCGTATATCCTGGCCTATGCCCCTCTTCCGCTTCCTATCGCCCCGATTTCCTTCGGCGTTCGTCTCGCCCGTCAAATGACACCTGCCGCCACCCAAAGGCCCTTCACTCGCTTGGGTACCGTCGGCGGCTTTCCAACGGAGCAACTCAGATTCTCTGACACCTTTCAGCTGACGACCGGTGGGTTGGGCTGTTCCCACTGCCCAGTATGGATGGCAGGCGATGCGCGAATGCTTTAACCCCGAAGCACGCGTACAGTACTATGTATCCTGGGTACAGACGCTGGAGACACCAGATGACAACTACAGGGGTGGATGTGGATGTCACACCCACAGCAGCGGCAGCGTGTGGGGGGGCCAACGAGTGGTAGAGTCTCTTCCTCGACCGTCGTTTTGTGTTCCCGTGCCCGTCGGTCGCTGTTTTTCACACTCCCTATCTATTAGTGAGGGGTATCTGGACCGGGGGTTATGGATGTTGACGGATATGAAGTGGAAGTCGGGCGAATGAGTGGATGGATGAGAGAGAGACCGAGAGAGAGAGACAGAGAGAGAGAGAGGGGGGGCCAGGAGGGAGGAAGGGCCTTTCCTGTAGGGAGGGGATAACAAGAGCCGAAGGTGCGAATCGACCAGCGAGCGATGCCCCCCTTCCCTTCCGACGCGTCCTCCCTTCAACCGCTATGATAGTCGTCTCGGGCCTGCACCCAGTTGCTCCCGTCTCTCGGCCGCGACACAACAGACCTACCTAGACACCGACCGGAAAAAAGGTCTTGGACAGAGTACAGACTCAGGGGGGATACTTAGTCCGAAGGATAGTCCGATTCCCGCCAAGTATCCAGACAGCGCCGGTTGCCCAGTACGCCGAGAGGCCATGGATCCCTTTAAAGCCAGCGTGGCGGCCGCCCTGTCAGGTTGAACTCCATAATTTCTTCGGGTCCGCGAGCTTCTCCCGTGTACACACGGCCATTGGTGGTTGTACACGGCGCTTACCGTGGAGTTTCTTGCACTCGTCACAGTCAGGGTCATAGCCCCCCACGGAACTGGTTTAGGCCCGCATTCCGAACAGTCTAACCACATGCAGTGTCGGTCGCCGGTGTATGTACTGTGACCTGTTGCGGAAAGAAGAGTTTTACCATGGATCATTGACTGCAGCATTTTTGGATTCTTCGGCGATACTGCCGAGACGGGAAGCGCTACGCACGGGATACTGGAGTTTGATCTTGTCGTAATCTGACTGTTTTTTCCTTGTCGCCAATTGTGAGACTGCGGCCGCTACGGCATACTGCCATGGAAGGCGGAACTCTGTGTCTGATGTCGTGGGCTAATGCGGGTTTAATGTGGTTCAAACCCACCGACGATGCGGCTGTACATTGTTTGTAGATTTTCTTTTTGTACGTAATGGAAGACTTTACTAGATCATCCATTCTTCAGCCTTATCCGCTCGATATGTTCGTGGACAATGGAGGATGCGCTTGTCCATTTCACCAAGGATCAGGTTAACCGGATATGGTTCCGGAGGTGCGAATCGCGATCAATGCTGGCGCCTGACTCTGCTGGGGTGTGTGTGCCCGAGAGGGAACGAACGAAAGGGGAGGTTTGGATGATGCGTGACGGAGCAGAAGGGACGGAATAGAATAGAACATCGCGGTGGTGAGATTTGGGAGACGAACGACAAGGCCAAATGGAGTCTGTCAAGGCCCGGGCCCAGAATTTGCCGGTGAGGGCTTGTTGACCGGAGTGTTGGGAAGGTTGAACTTCCTTACAGCTGTGGCATTGCCGTCTTGGAGGTGGGATGTCTTTTGGCTTTTGTCCGGAGAGACCCACGATATGGGCGACATGGTATTATTGATTGAACCCGTGGGCAGTCGGGGATGTAACTGAAAAACACACCTGGGGGCCTGCGGATACCGGCGACAATGTACCCCGAAGGCCGGCGCTGAAGCCTAAGTTCGAGTTTGGGATTTGAAATCGTTGGCTTTGACCGTGAAGTTCTGGAGAACTATCGCCGTTTCATGCTGTTGGACTCTGGCTAATTCCTTCGGAGCCGCGGAGGCCCCCGGTGTCTCCCTTCCATTTGCCCAATTTTCTGCGACGGGAGACAGTCACATTTTCTCGAGCCCGCGCAACAGAACATCCAAATTGGATATTGAATCATCGTTGGAATGTCTCCGTTCCTCCGGACGGACCCTAACGATATCTGGTCGTTCTTGTATTTTTTCAGACGGAGCCGCATTGTTTCGAGCATGGCCCGTTAGAGCTGGCCAGTCACGGTGATGTGAGAGTGCAGCCGCTCTTCCACCATAAACACCCCCCAGTCCGCCCAAGGCCCGTAGTGGGCATCGGCTGTGCGATCCTGTATTACGCATAAGACTGCACAGGCTGTACGGTATATGACACGCGCCCACCGCAACCGTGACGGACACGGACGTCGTCGCATCATCATTGAATTGGATTCTGATAGGTGTGTGCGCGACGTAAAAGAAAGCTTGGAACATCCATGTCGGAGTGAAGCCGGAAGATCTGAAAAATTGGAGTGTGGGGCCACGGGGCCATATTGCCTGGGAGGACGACGGTCTTGCTGCTGTGTTGTTGCCGGCGCTCCACCGCCCGCGGGTCTGATGTGGCTACGTGGTAAACACCCTTCACCAACATCGAGAAGCTTCAGTCGCGGCGCCGTCCGACGGGCCATTCTCGTCGTTGGCAAACCGAGAGAGGCTGCCAAGGGTTCGCCGTATTTGAGATGCGCAGAGAGCATGAATACAGGAGTGAACCCCACACACAATGGCCCCGGCAAGTTTCAATTCTTTCGAACCTCACGCCCGTAGATGCAAAATACTGTAGGTATAGGTTGAAAAGGAAGGCAAAAACAAGGACTTCGACGCGTAAACGCCCTCCACCCGCCTGCGGACACCCCAATTCCCTCAATTCTCATGTCACAAACATCAACCATCCCAGCACATTCCGGCCCGGCTCGCGCCTTCTACACAGTGCGAACCAGCAGAATTCGCCCATCCATCCCCCATGTTCCTCATAATCCGCAAAGTTATCTCCCGTCTCTCCTCGTCCCATTTGAATCGTAATCAGCTCTGCAAAGTCCTCGCGCTTGAGCGCCTGGTAGAGTTCCTTGCCCCTCCGCTCACGCTCCTCGTCTACAAATAGCTCGTGTTTGTCTTGGTAGTCTGAGTCGAAGCTTGACTCTGAGCCTCGATCGTCCCAGCTGATGTCAGGGTCGTGGTAGCGAGAAAGGATGTGCCATATCCAGGTGACGCCCACTTCATCTGCTAGTGGGATACGTTGGATGTCATAGTATTCTCGAAGGTATTTCGGAACCCGCAGGCGAGAAAGAAGAGTTTTGAGAGAATGGCGTTGTTTTCAGTGGAGACCGGGAGCTCATCCATTTCGGGAACGGGCGAGATGATCAACGGTAGTGCATCAGCACCACTGTCTCTTGATTGCCATCCTCTCACGTCCGTTGGGCAATCCTGGTACGTGCAGATGAAATGGGGGCTCCTTGACAAGAAAGTCGAGGTCCGCAGTAAGTTTGAGCCACTGAGCCTCGTCCTTTGGTGCATGTTCGAAGGCCGGCTGAGGCACGTCCGAGCAGTCAAGACGACGTCGTTCCATTTCGCGAAGAAACCCAAACTCGGAAATCAAGAAGGCGATGCGTAGCTTGCGAAATGTCGTGTAGGCGTTGATATCCATCGGTTCGACGCTGCCCGTTATCCCTTCGTGAGACCGTTTCCATATACCTGTTTTCCTCCCCGTATCATGTCGTCGGCTATTTGGAAGTTGTACTTGACGAAAAGCAGGTCTCTCGCGCTGAATGCTGATCGGCTCCATAGCTTGCATAATAGACGGCAGTTGAGGAGGTCTTTCGGCGAGGTGACGGCAACGCTTAACAAGATGCGATGTAGCAGTTCGGGTGGCAGAGCTTTCCACGGCGGGAAGGATGAGGTCGTCATTGGGTCCGAAGGGGTGCTGACGGTAGTGACTGCAAAAGGTGAACTGCCGCGCGGGATGAGGCGCCCACTGGGGCCTTTTGCGAACGTTTCCGACATTCACACGACATTCACCTGAAGCGGTTCAGGAAGCGGTTGCCTCTTCAACGTCCTCCCACAGACAGCTTCCCGCAGTGGTTAAGGCCAGCATCCTTTCTGCCGGGGCCCACTCCCAACAGCATCGCACTCATACTACAACCAGCGGCCTTCCGCATAGGCCGGTGACACTTGCTTGCCACAAGTCAGCCTCAACAGACGGACATCACACACTTCCATTGCATCCCCTACGTCAGTCCACAGTCCACAATGCTACCCCGCATCCCCGGCGTCCTAGCCGCCAAACCACAGGCCGCACAGCTCCGCAACATCGTCGCTAACCTCATGGGCTCCCGCGGGACTGGGTAAGCCCCACAAAATCGTCACTTCCTATCATGCCATTCACAAACATATGCGAGCTTACACTATCATACGTTTCCCCCAGCTTCCCTGGCGCCCAACCCATCTCCTTCGCCCGCGACCACATCCACGAGCTGCAGCGCGAAAACTACTTTGTTTCCGAGAAGGCCGACGGGATACGATGTCTGATGTTCTCGACGACTGATTCGAATGGGCGGGGTGAGACTTACCTCGTACGTACCGTCATCATCATATCGGGGATTTGCTCTCGGATGGGGAGAGACGAGTGAATGACTTATTATGGTTGTGTGATTTCAGATTGACAGGCATAATGAGTACTATCGCCTAGACTTTGGGTTACCGATACCTGGCCGCCGTGGAGCGTTCCATTATGATACGATATTGGATGGAGAGCTGGTGTTGGATGTGTATCCGGATCAGAAGGTGCGGGGAGGGGATATGCGATGGGCGGTGGGACCGATGCGGGCGGGGACTAACGGAGGGAACTGATTGAATGCAGCAAGTTTTGTGGTTCTTATTGTTCGACTGCATGGCTGTGGATGGCAAGAGTTTGGTGGAGAGGGATTATATGAAGCGGTTGGGGGTGAGTGAGGAGCGGTGGGCATTGAGAGGGAATCGCAGCGGATGAGGAGAACTGATATCGCCTCGACAGTATCTGAAAGAGACCATACTGAAGCCGTACAAGGAGCTGATGAGCCAGGACAAGAACTATGCCGCTGTACAGCCGTTCAGGTACGGAAACAATTACGCCCTTACTCCTGGCGACGCCCCTGCTGAACATTTCCCACAAATAGAATGGACCTAAAACCCCTGCAACTCTCCTACCACCTCCAAAAAGTATTCGAAGACATCCCCAACCTGAAACACAAATCCGACGGGATCATCTTCACGTCGAGCGTGGCCAGGTATTACACGGGGACTTGTGAGAAGATGTGGGTAAGCCCGTGTCAATCATGTCGGAGTTCATGGGGTAGAGACTATACGTTCCAGAGAGGGCATGTCTCTGACAATGGACGAATCTTTGGTTTGTGCAGGCTTAAATGGAAACCGGCCAACGAAAACACAGTCGATTTCCGGATACGAGTCGTCGGCGACTTTAGTCAACCCGAGTACGCTCTCGAACTATGGGAGGGCCGTGACGAGTACTCTGAGTTTGGGATGTTGACGTTGGAGCCGGAGCTGGAACAATCGTACGTGTGACTGAAACTCCCCTTTCCTATTTCCATCCCAATCTCATCGATGCGGTATAATGTGCTTAGATGGGCCAGATCGCCACCCGAAAACCGCATCATCGAATGCCGCTACGACCCGTCCTGGCCCGGCCAATGGCGGTTCTCCCGCTGGCGCGACGATAAGCAGCATGCGAATCATAGGAGCACTTATCGGAAGATCATGGAGAGTATTCGGGATGGGGTTGATGAGCAGGAGGTGAGTAGGGGTGACAGAGTAATGGGGGAGAGGGGATGGGAATCTCATGAGTATTGGTGCAGTTGTTGAACTCGGCGCCGTTGATTCGTTCGAAGTGGAAGGATAGGGAGCGGGAGGCTGCTACTGGTCGGGTGTAGACCAATAGGGTCCCGAGGGGGTTGCATGGCTATCCGTTGATGGCTTTCGCAAGGAATGGCACTTTGCCCCTCCGCCACCGGATTTTCGACAAACCATATGCGTATGAATCAGGGAAGATTCGGCGTCGCCATCTCAAAGTCTAGTCGCACACTGACGACTTCATCATCCTCGGCTGTTCCATGTCTCTGGGGACCCAGAGGAGCCCTTGTATACTCTCTGATACGTGGATAGAACATTTTCCCCACTTGCACGCCCTTTTCGCATACATACATATATAGTTCAGATTACGGAGATCGATGTAGAGATTATTGGAGAGGTATTGAGCATTTGTGAATGGGGATGTGTGAGGGTTCTCGAATAGAATCTGTGGTTTTGCGTATAAGCCGTCTTTTCGTTGTGTGAGGGAGAGGGAGGAAGAGCGGCGGCGCGGGCGAGTGACAGCAACTTTCGGAGGAAGCCTTGAACAACACTCCCTCAAACCCAAACCAAATACCTAGAGCGGCACATTATCTTCATCCGACATGGACTGCCAGCAGCAGCAGCAGCAACCAACCCACTACGATGCTATTATCCTCGGCACAGGCCTCGCCGAGTCCATCGTAGCCGCGTATGTCCCCGGTTTCCATTTTACATCCCAATTGGACACTCTGACCAATCACTTTCCCCTGCGAAATTCAAATATAGATCACTAGCCCGCGCAGGCAAACAGGTCCTGCATATCGACCGCAACGCTTTTTACGGCGAGCATGGCGCGGCGTTTGATGTCAGGGGGTTGATGCGGGGGGTGGGATTAGCGGGGGATGAGAAGGAGGGTACGTTTGCGGGAGGGTGATGAGAAGTGAAGACGGGGAACAGTTCTCCGGGACTTATCGACTACTTTGTTGCAGGCGGACTCGGGGAATCGTATGATGCGGCAGAGGTGTGGTCAGGAGCGGGCGAGACGACGACGACAGCAGAGGACGATATCGCAGAAATCCAGGCTTTCCTATCCGCCAATCCAACTTCTACGGCACTTCTCACCACCATCCTTCCCCCGCCCCACACCGACATCACCACCTACCTCACCCACCCCACCGCCTCCCCGCGCACCCTCCACGCCCTCACAACGCTGACCCGCCTCCTCACAACCTCTCGCCAATACACGCTCGACCTCTCCCCGAAACTGCTCTACGCGCGCGGCCCGCTCGTCGAGCTGCTCATCACCTCCGGCGTCGGCAAATACCTCGAGTTCAAAGCGCTCGAGCAGATCTGGATGGGATGGGAGGGTGCGGTGGAGGTTGTGCCGGGGAGCAAGGAGGATGTGTTTGCGAATAAGACGGTCGGGCTGGTGGAGAAGAGGAGGTTGATGAAGGTTTTGGCGGGCGCGGCGGCGTGGACGGAGGGGGAGGGCCGTGAAGGTGAGCTTCTTGTGGACTGCAACGGGGGTTTGGCTTTTAACGGGTGGAGGTTGTGAACTGAATGACTTGGCCCTCACAGAATACAAAACAAAACCGTATATCGACTACCTCCGCGATCAAAAACTCAGCCCACGGCTCATCGCATTCGTTCTCAACGCCATAGCATTCATCCTCGAGACCGACCAGATCTCAAGCAGTAAGTTCTTTTCCCCCCTCCGCCCCGTAAGCCACTCCCCAATATCGGCGGTATGTCCTTACGATATGTCGTTTGTAGTAACGACAGAAGACGGCCTGAAAGCTACCCAGCGCCATTTGCAGAGTCTGGGCCGGTGGGGAAAAACCGCGTTTTTGTACACGCTGTATGGCGCGGGGAGCGAGCTTGCGCAGGCTTTTTGCAGGTATGGGGAAAAGAGGTCGTATTGGCTGCATACAACTTGCATCCACTGATTGGGGTCTTTCTGTGTTGTTAGAATGTGCGCAGTCTACGGCGGTGTATACATCCTGGACTATCCGCTATCACAAATCGAAATTCGCGAGAGTAAAGATACGCCCCTTTCTTCGGAGGAAAAACCAACACCCCGCGTCCGCGTCCACGGCGCCGACGGCACAGAATTCACAGCCGACTACCTCGTAGCCTCTTCAAGTTACCTCCCCCACCTCCTACCGCAGCACACCACACCCACAAGGTATGCTCACCATATCAGTACACTCACATTGGAGTCTCTGACCAGACACATCTTCATCTCGTAGATCAACATACCGCGCCATATCAATACTGGACAAGTCAATCCACGACGCGTCGGCGTTGAACCTGACTGCCGTACCCCCCGGCACGCTCGGGAATGGGCAGGGCGTGTGTGCGGTGCAGGGGAGTTGGGAGGTTTCTGCTTGTCCGAGGGATAAATGTACGTCTTTGTGAGAAGTTGGGTTGGGGTTGTGGTTGCAAGGGGGTGTTACGGGTGATGCTGATATGTGCTTTTCTCTTTGTAGATGTGTTGCATTTGACGAGTACCGGAAGTGGGGCGGGGAAGGAGGATTTGAAAGCGGTTTTGGAGAAGTTGATTGAGAGACGGGCGGACGTGGAGACGTCGACGGAGGTCACGGAAGCGGCACCGGATCCAGAGGCGACGACAGATGCCGACGATAGCACAGCCGCCACAGATCCATCAGGAACCACCGGCACCGCACCGCAACAACAACCGTGTCCACAACAACCGCCAAAACCCGAATCCGCCCCGTCACACTTCACGTTCCTCTTCCGCCAAACAACACCGGATGTTACCTCTCCCGTCTTCCTCCCACCTCCATCACCCTCATCAACAATGTCATCGCCAACAACAGCAACTCATGCGGTGATACTACCAACCATCGACGCATCGACCCTCGACATGGAGGGGGCTGTGGATGTTGCAAAGGGGGTGTTTGCGTGGATTGTTGGGGGGGAGGGGGAGTTTTTACCGGGGGTGGATGGGGGGGAGGGGGACGAATGAGTGTGAGGGGAGAGGGGGGCGGGGTTAGATCGTAGAATGTAGATGAGGTGTGTGAATCATTTGTCGTGCCAGGAAGGAGACTGATGGACCGGCGTAGATGGAGAACCAACATATTTGAGACAGAAGGCAAGCTTCCCGCGTATGCGTGTACATCTTTTTTGAGGGAAAGTCTGAAATTGTCGTATCACAAGTAGAAGAGGGTGCTAGGCGGAATCGCTTATTCGATTGGATTGTTTGAGCGAATCGGGAGGAAGAATCCAACACCCGATTTGGTAGCGCGCGGTACGTAAGCGTATTCGACACCGAGCGCAACTTGTGGCGGTCTACTCGTCCCCTGCGTTTCCCGAGGTCTGAGTTTTGAGTTTAGGTGTGTGCCTCGTGCGGATAGGATGCGCTGTCAGTTTTCTGATCGACCGTTGGGGGGGCATTTTAGCAAGTGGGATCTGTAGACAGTGAAAGCCGGTCAAGCGTAAACGAGGAGTGAACGACATTTTGCTGCATTTCCACGATCCATTGCCAGTTCATTATTCTTGTAGCTTGCGTTCTGGTATTATCCTTCACCGGGGATCCCCAAAGAAAACCCATTGCTAACCCCCCCACAGAAAGTCCAACAATGCGACCATCATCCATCCAAAAAACCAGCGCGCTAGACCCAGACCCCGCAGAGGCAAGCAGCGTATCCGTCACCCGTCGGCAAAGCGAGCGCCGCAAGCTCTCCGCAGACGCACCCCAGCCCCGCCCTTTAACCGCCAAGCGGAAATCCCGCAGCCTCGCCGACGCCAGGTCTCCATCCGTCCGCCACTCCTCCAGCTTCCACCTCTCCTCCTCCGACAGCCTCGACGTAACCGCCATCGACAACCGCCCGATGTGGGAACACATCAACTTCCAACTCCTCCTCGCCTTCCCGCTCTTCATATTCTCCCTCTGCGCCGTCTACAAAGGCATTCGGTCTCCGCATCTCGGCCTCTTCCACCTCCCGCCCACACAGATCGTCAACGGAATCTTCTACACCTACTTCTTCCTCATCGACGTGCTCATCTCGCACGCCCTCACGCAGTTAGCGGCCACCCTCGGCGCCGTGCTGTTGCTCAGCGAGCTGGGCGTGCAATTGAGTGTGTATATCGATGGGATTGGGGTGTCGAGACGGTTGATCAGGCATTTTGGGAGGAAGAGGTGGACGGAGGCGGGGTTGGCGGTGCTGATTGTGTGGGCGGCGGTCGGCGGACGGTTTGTGGCGGTTGTGTTGCCGTTTACGGTGCAGGTGGAGGTGGTGAGGACGTTGGCGGGGAAGTACTTCCATGTGGATCCGAATTGGGGCGCGGAGGTGCCTGGGGTGAAGGTACCGGATGCAGGGCTGCCGATGAATTCGGTGAGTTGGGCGTTGCGATGAGTTTTGGTGAAGACCAAAGGAGGACAGTTCTGCAGGTTCGGAATGCTTGGAAGGCTAATGGCAGCCGCGCAAAGGAAAGCTTGAGCCGGCGGGATGGAAACGCAAGGCTTCTACGGATGGCTTTTGTTTACTCATTAGAACGTTCCTAACGAGACGTATTATTCCCTAGGACTTTTATTTCTGGGCTCGCTTCTATACCCTCTCCGCCTCGCAGATCTGCATGGTACGAGTAACAGAAGACTCCTCCTCCAGCTCACCCAACGGCATCTCCTGGTCGCTCACAACGATGCGCGAGGGGAGCAACGCAGCACACATTGACGACGTCACGCAAGGGTCCTACCGAGCCAACCTCAACGCCGCGGCGTATGTTGCAAACACCACATGCACGCCAACGACCCCACATACGCTCTATAATATCTATGGGAATGAGACAGTGACAGATTTGATGCAGTGCCAGCTGCTGGATGGTGGCGAGCGCATCGCTTGCCATCTGCATTCCTCGTGGCTGGACCCCCCGGTTGCCGGCGTGGCAGATACGATGAACACCGGACCGCCGGCATTTGACTGTGTGATAGCGGTGCGCCGTGGGGTGGTGCAGGCAGAACTCAGCTACCATCTAGCGTCACACGGCTACTTTGGTGTCCGCGCAGCCGCAATCCTTAAGAAAATCCTTCTGGACCCTGTTCCTTACGCCTACCCCATCGACCTCGCCAACATCGCCCAGTCGATTGTCAACTCCGCGCCAGCCCCCGAAATTGTCGCGCTCGGGAAGTGGGAATGGTACTACTACAACGGCGTCTACATCGGCTCCCAAACGCAGACCGAAATCGCACTCTCCATGATCTTCCAATACATGGGCGCCGTCGGCGAAGCCCGCATCGGCGCGCCGCAAAAATCCTGGCCCATCTACGGCGACATCATCGGCGCGCGCGGCCAGCTCCCGCCGCGCGCCGGGTGGGGCATCGTCCTCGCCTGCGTGCTCTGTCCCTTCACCGTCATCATCTGCAAGCTGTACACCTGGCGACTCCACGGCGGCCGCAAAGCCGTGCAGATCCTCACCATCCGCGGCGAGTGTCTCCGCGCTATGAGCAAGCGGCTGCAGACGACAGTGTGGCCGCGGAGGGATGGCACGGGGGATACGATGGTGTATCCGGATTTTTCGGTGCGGTTGGGGAATGATCGGGAGGGGAGGGAAGGGTTGTGTGTGGGGGATGTCGAGAGGGTTGTGGGGATTGAGGAGGTGGTTGTGGCGAGCGAGCTGAGGAGTCGGAGGATTTGCACGACGCTGGATCGAGATACGGAGGCATGATCGAGAGCTTTACAGGCGGACGAGCACAGATTAGCCTGTACGAGCTTCTCGACCTGCATTTCAATCCGCTGTACACCGCATTCTGGACAAGAAGGCCTTGGGAAGTGTCGAGAGATGCCGAGCCGTTCCGAGTGGAGCACTCTCACGACCATTTGGGGCCCGACTCTATGCCTATGCATGTTAGACCCCCAGCTGCATTCACCTGCCTGCTGATGCTGCCTCGCGATCCTTCATGCTCTTCGCCAGTATGGCCTGCACAAAACTCGAACCTTTCATGCCTTCTACGCACATCAGGAATACCCCGAAGAAACGCAGAGAACGCCATCACATTATGTATCCCCTATCTAATTCTTAGACTGCTAGCTCCCAAAACAGTTTGGTTGCTTCGTAGCTACTATTTTCTCTCCGGCCCCGTATCAAGCGTAGTTCAGAGCTATAACGCTACATAGATCTATGCAGATGGTCGTGGAGGGAGTGATGTATGTCAATCTACACTTCTGAGAGCGATTTCCGTCCGCTTCAATCATAGTGCTGAAGAGTGGAACCACGGTGGTCGCCGACTGGCTCACCCGCGTGCTTGTCAGCGGGCGAGGGCCGCAGGGTGGTAGTCAATGTCAGGCTTGCCAGGTGACACGTAGATGGAATCAATAGGACGCCCCGAGAATTGCTTCGCAGCGGAAGAGTGTGCACGTCTGCTCCAGGGGAAGACTCCATACTCCAGGCAGTTTACAACCATGAATCCATATGTATGCTGGAGACAGCATGTTAAAAATTGGCTGTCTCCTTGGTTGCGTCCTTATTCCATGTGTCTAGTGCTATACTTGTCCCCCAAATGCGTGTCGGGGGCAGTGAAGAATACGTTCCTCTTCTTGACCTCGATTGTGAGCAAGAGCCCCTCGGGGACGCCAGCCTCCGCTCTTCCCAAATCCGGTAGATCAATGGTACTGGGGACATTGCCGAATTTTGTTTTTCGTTGTGCCGATTCTTTTGCAATCGACGGGCGAAATTGAAAACAAAAATTTGGACATGCGCTTCTTCGGTACACATAGTGGAGTCTTATCCCTGCGTGGAATCTTGGTCCCGTCGCCTCCGACAACATCACTGGCCTCCCGCGTGAGGTGAGTTGAGGGGCGAATCGGGGCGAACTTTGCTGCACGGCATCGCTAAACCGCAAGCTTACAGCAGACGGCATCTGTACATTTTTCTGAAGTCCACCAGAGTAGTGATGAGTACTGTTCCACCAGCCCGTGTGTTATCGCTGGTGGTCCCGATGGATGGCGGCCGTTTCCAGGGGCGTTCCGACATCGCCTACGCTGATTCTGGTGTCGGTTTCGTTATCCATGAAGGCGATTTCCGGCCCCAGCTCAAAACTCCTCCACGGCGCTGGTGATGAACTTCTTAACCCCAGCATCACTATCGCTATGGTGCCGACGACAACTCGGGACGTCCAGAATCCGCGCATCCATCGCTCCCTTTGATATCCGGTTCTGACATTAAAAAGCGTTAGCGCACCCCCATCTGTAAGGATTGGACTTTAAGGATTGGATTCCACACGATCTCATCATGACACTTGCGGCCCCGCTGAACCCCACGTTGACCGGGGCATTGTCGACATTCGCTGCCGAACAAGAAGTGCCGATCACGAGAGCACAATATCATCAAGAATGCTTTTTCCCTGGCTGCCGGACAAGGATGGGAGGGCGTGCAGGTAGACATCCTTACCTTACATCCGACGAACAGCCCGCGTGTAGATGACGGTGGATGTATGATGAGAATGATGACCTATACCCGTAACCGTGCGATGGGACGGTCCATCCACGCATCTGACCACCAACGAAACAAGTCATCAGCAAACAGATATCAGAAGCCAAAAAGATGTTCTTGATGAGTTGTCAAATGTATTCCCAAACATAATCATACCATACAACTCAAAGTCACATACTGCCCCCAAAATCGAATCAAGGCCAAAAGAAAATGTGCGCAATCCAAAAAACAAATGTCCCCCCCCCTCACCCCCGCAGATTCATAACAAGCATACAATGACAACTACATGATGATGTATCCGACGATACTAGGTCCTGCCGACGAAGGCGGCGGTCCTAATTGTGCCAACCGTTGGCAACAACACCGGGCTCGCCGTAGCCGTGGTTGTAGAGATTGGCATCCTTGGGGTTGTTATAACCAGCGTGGGGGTTGTTGGCACCGTCGCGACGACGAGTGCGGTGGTCAAAGCGGGGGAGGAGGTCGCGTTGAGGGACGGCCTCGTGGAAGAGGAAGAGGGCGACGCGGTACAAGGCGAAGAGGGAGGATGCGATCCAGAGGTACTGTGGGGGTGAAAGGAAGGAGATGGGGGGATGATGAGTTGAGATGAACGATGAACGATGAGATGAGGATGGGAGTGGTAGATGCTTACCCCGGTGAGTTTGACGAGGGCGGGCTCGTGGATAAACCAACCGAGGACTCCGAACAAGGCGCCGGTCGCGAGGGTGAAAAGGGTACCAGCCCACACAAGATCGCGGAACAGACTGATGTAAGAAGAAGAGAAAACGACGAACATTAATATACATGATCATCAGATGAGGGCGCCAACGAGTCAATGGAAAGATGACAAGATACTTACGCTGCAGCAGTTAAAACGTAGGTGATAGCGCTGAGGGGGACCATCCAGATGGCCCACGCATCGTTGTACTCGTAGCGTCCGTCAGCGAGCGCAGGATCCACTTGAGGGTGGATGAAGGCTAGGTAGAGCGAGATGGCGATCCAAAACGAGCCCCACATAGTATGGAACACGGTGGCAAGGGTATCACGAGCGCTGGATAGAAAGAGGAAAATGCATCAATCAGTACGGGAGTCAATGGGGCCAACGACGAAGATCGATGAGATGTAAGAATATGACAAGATACTTACTTAAACGACCACATCCCAGCTCCGAACTGGCCGAAGCCGCCAAAGCAGAGGATGAACGGCCACAGCATGAACGGAGTTGTATTGTCTCCATACCAGGCAGCGAGCCAAGTGCCGGTGACGAACACGGCGCTGGCGTAGGATGCCAGTCCGAGGGCAGAGGGAGGCGCGACCGGCTTGAGCGTAATGAAGGTTGCGGGGCCATTGCGGGATGTAGGGAAGTCGTATGCGTTGCCCGGTCCACCGACCATGGGCTCGTCGAGTGTAGCTACTGAAGGCATGTTGTCTTGATGGTTCTGTTTGGTAGGTGGTTGGGCGCTATGTGTATGGAGAGATGGACGCGGGGCAGGCGCGTCCGTGGACGTTATAGTAATACGGGTGTCGTTGGGTGCGGCGGTTACGGTGGATTGCGCAGGGACGGCAGGTCGCTGGGGACGCGGCATGTGGGGGTAGTTATCGTAATACTCGAGATGTCCGGATACGGAATCAGACTTTATAATCTGCCAGTAGTCCTCGGATTCGCTTGGTGCTGATGAAGATCGTCTGTGTCCGTCAGGTAGATTTAGAATAGCTGTCTTATGCGGGTAATGCAAAGTCATGAATGCTAGCTAATCAAGGAGGGGAACGAACGGGAAAGAGGAGCGGGTCCGGGTCGGGCTGCTCTTCTTTCATACTCGTCGCGCTACCTAAGCAAAGGAGGGGGTAATGGACGCGCTCGCTCATTCACTCCCCTCTCTCTCTCTCCTGCAGCGTCCCCTCTCTGTGCACTCCCAGGGCTGTGCATGAGCGCCCCCATCGGACTGTTTACAATCACCCAGTTTGTTTACCCCGCATTGTGCCGTGAGCAAAAACGACGTCAGCGCAATAGGAGCAGGCCTCGACACTCACAAGACCTGGCTACGTCAGGGACCGTGGCTTCCAACTGCTTCTGTACGTTATACTTGCGCCCGGATGACTCTGGGGGCGTAAACGTGCATGACCGAGGGCATGAGTAGGGCTTCCGTCATCCGTATAGAAGCGGCACAACAAGAAGGTGTATCGATTCCATCCTGAAAATGATTAGAGAAACCATGGTCCACCCATCTCCGTTTCCCGCGGAATGCCTTCAACGCCTCTAACTCAGGGCATCCGCGCCTTGCACACCTGCGGCGTCTCCCATTAGTAACAAAAGCTGTGCAAAGCATGACTGTGTCGCCAAGACCCCCGCGCGACGTCACGATGATTCAACGCAAAAAGAGGGCTTGCATTGCTATAGCCGATAGCAAGTTGCGGGTCTCGTGCACGCAATGCGCCTCAAAATGCGAGAGATGGAATCGAGATGTTATGTGAGTGAATGGGGGCAGGGTTTGTTTACGCTGAATTTACCTCTGGCCGAGCATTGCGACGGCGTGTGACTGACCCTTGGCAAAGGGAGGTTGAAGTGACGTCGACCCTGGAGTCCAAAGCTGTGGAGGATTAACCTACGACGCTGCATGCTTTTTGTGGTGGGTGAAGGTGACTTTGAGGCGAGCGGAGTGCGGGCGGGGCCTTGCTTACTAAGGCGCGTCTGTCACGTGGGAGATACAATATAGCGATGAGATTTATTTTGTTGCTGTCGCTTTTGGCCGTCACTGTCAATCCCTGGCGATGCTCGTTGCCCCACTTCAGGAATCGGATTGTCAGCAACTCATGATGTGTTCAGGAGAGGTCCGGCCACTAGCGGTATTCGTGTGGAGAGACATTTCTCGTCGCATTGGTGTGCCGTGAGGGTCGGTTTAGTGTTTTCAATAACAGCAGAGGTTACTGAGAAACCCCTCGTTTGCGTTCAGCATCCCGTGCAACGACCATCGCCACTGCAGGCAGTGGACACCAAACCACAGCACGGGGGACCACGGAGGCGGCTGTTGCGCACACCGCTGTGACAGAGTTTGGGGGTTCGGTGGTAGATTTTCCAAGGACGGTTCTATGTGGAGCAAGCCCCTGACGAAACGTCCGAACGCAAATCTCCCGGGTCTGCATACCATGGCAGCCTTCAGAGGGAGGGCGCCCATTGGCAGAAGCAACACCAGACCTCGTGACAGAACAAGAATGTCATATACCCCGCCAGTCATAGAAATGGGTTATGCTGTCCAAGAACGACTCTAACGCGGCCTCTTCATGAACGGGCTTTTAACGGCCGTACATCGGGCTCTGGATGGATGTTTTCAATTTTCTCCTCATTGCAAGCATCTTCCGTCCTCCGTCTAGTATATATGGCCATGCAGACATCCATCAGTGGCTGGCGTTAGATCATACAGTCCGTATAGACTCTCCAAGACTCCAAAGCGTCGATATTCCCTCGCCCCTCGCAGACGCGTTCTTTTTCTCGAGAGGACCGCCCGGCAACTGATCCGCAACCCATCCCCCCCAACCACAATCAGAGTTCGCAGTCGGACCTACACCTACATATACACACCCTTGCGGACACATAGAGCGAACACTACACATAGAGCGCTCTCCGACCCACTTGTCCCCCGCCCCCACCCCCCGCTTTCTCTATAAAGAAAATGTTCCAAAACACCCACCCACCACTAACACCGACCGAATCCGCCCTCGAATCCCGCCACTTCACCCGTGTCATCCGCGCCTTTCAATCCTACCGCGCGCACTCACTCGCCGCTATGGCCAAGCGAAGGCGGGACCTCGCTTCGTTGGGGGATGATCATCGCGCCATCTTAAGCGGGTTGGAGGAGAAGATTGGGGGGGCGGAGGAGGGGGTTAGGCGGAACGGTGTGGTTATGGAGGAGGTTGCGAGGGGGTATGGGTACGGCGCGGTAGAGGATGAGGATGAGGTGGCTGAGGTTGGGGAGAAGACACGTGGGGGCGAACACGATCAAAGTCATGAGCATTCGCATTCGTCCCACTCCACCGAACAAGACATGGACAAAGTGCGCTCGACAATCCGGCAATTCTACCGCGACTGGTCAACCGAAGGGGCTGAGGAGCGCCGGACGAGCTACGGGCCGATTCTTGAGGCTATTGAGGGGCGGTATAAGGGTTTACAGGTGGAAGAGAGGGGCGCCGTGAGGGTGCTTGTGCCGGGCGCGGGGTTGGGGAGGTTGGCGTATGAGGTTGTTCGGAGGGGGTTTACGTGTCAGGGGAATGAGTTTAGTTTTTACATGGTGGGTATGCTGCCCGAAACGACGGATTGTGTTTGAGGAGCGCATACAAAGGGACTTATCTTTGACACGCTTAGCTCCTCGGCTCACACTTCATCCTCAACCACACCACTCACACGCGCCAACACACCATCTACCCCTGGATCCACTCATTCTCGAACCACCTCACCTCCCATTCTCTCCTAACCCCCATCAGCATCCCCGACGTATTACCCGGCTCGATCCCGCCAACGGCCGATTTCAGCATGGTCGCGGGGGATTTCACAGAGGTGTATGGTGTCGGCGCCGAGGAGCAGCGGGGTGCGTGGGATGTAGTTGCGACGTGTTTCTTCCTGGATACCGCGAAGAATGTGGTGGAGTACGTGGATGCGGTCAGTTGGTGTTTGGGGGAGGGTGGGGTTTGGGTTAACTTAGGTATGTCTGCGTTTGGGGATGTTGGATTTTGTATCCACGCACGCGCCGGTTACTGAAGGGGCGCTGTTGGAAAATAGGACCCCTGTTGTTCCACTGGGAAGGCATGCCGAACGAAGTCTCGATCGAGCTCACCTGGGAGGAGCTCAAGGCCGTCATCCTGGCTCGGGGGTTCCGTATCACCGTAAGTCTTTCACTTTATACTGTCTCCCTCATCCAAAAACGGGAGTATCCATTCATTCTTTTGCTATTATCGGTTTTAGGAGGAACGAACCCTCCACACGACATACGCGAGCAACCCGACGGGGATGCTGACGTATAACTACGAGGTGGTGTTCTTTGTGGCGGAGAAGATGGCCAAGGAGTGAACATCAGCCGTATCGAAATCATTCCACGGTCCCTCTGGCTGGAATAGAATGTTGGGCGCGAGGTGTGGTTGATAAACCGCCGTACGTATCATGGGGGGATAGGCATCGGCCCCTTTGGGTTGCGATTAGCTCCCCTACCGGCTCACGCAAATCAAACGCGCCGCGCCCGACCACCGGTCGATTCCGCTCGCCAACCGAATCAACTCGCGAAAAATCCCCAGATTCATCACACACGCGCCATGAGACGTTTGCGGCGTAGGGTCGCAGAGCGATAGTAGACGGACAGAGCGATAGGGTCGGGAGAGGGCTTTGATGTACCGGCGTATGAGGCAGATGAACGATGGGAAGGGGGGAAGGGATTTTTCGGGTTCCCTTAGAAGGACGAGCGCGGTTGCATCTTTGTTTTCGCATAACATGGAAGTGTGGTATTTACAACTTTTTGGGGCGGGGGCGTAGAGTACGCAATTAAATGGGATGGTTGTTCACGTGCTTTGTTTTTTTGTCTGTTGAGATGACGTCACACCCCGCGTGACGTCAGCTGTCGTTTACATAAGCGCCCAAGACCCGCCCGGCCCCGCTCCTGCTCTCCACCATCTCATTTGGTACGTAGTGAGTGAGTGAGTGGGTCAAGGCTAGACGGAACGAAGGAAAGAAGGAGGGGCGCCCCCAATAACGGCTGGTCTATTGACAGTCATCCGAGGCTTTTTCCCCACCTTTCCCCCTTTCTCTTCTCGTGACCCCCCCAAAGTTAGGCGCATTGCCCCCCACGTTTTTATTCCTCCTCCAGGAAAAGTGTTCATAAAGAGGGGAAGGGCGTCCACGGATTGCCCTTTCTGGCACTTGATCTCGATCGAGGCGTAAAGACTCTCATTCATCCATCTGGTGAATTATTACATATCCAGATACGCAAGAACAGACTGGCGAGCTATCCACAACCAGCTCGCTTACAACTCGCACAACCCACCCAAAAAAATGCCCCTCGAAATCGACCCCCTCCCCCACTCCTCCACCGTCACTCAGACAGACACATACAACACAGACTACGATTACACCGACAACCCCACCGACGATGCAGGCGGCGGCGCGTATGATTATGAGCGCGGGTCCCCGAGGGCTATGCGGAGGCCCGGGGGGAGGGGGCCCGGCGGGTGGAGTGCCGGAGGTGCGGGAGGAGGGGAGGGGTGGGATAATTCTCGAGGTGGGTTGTTGAGTTCGAGGGGTGGTGGTGGCGTTGCGAGTGAACAGGGGGTGAAGATTGCGAGCGAAACGAGGTCCACGTCCAGGGTTGTTTCGACCTGTGAGCGCAACAGCGAGCGCGAAAGCTGTAGTGTTTCTTTCGTCATCATCGGTGGTTCTTGGTTGAAGGGCCGATGGGGTTGTTGATGAGATGATCGTTGAAGGGCACATTCTCATCACGCTCTCTTCTTTTTTCCAGACTCATTCGTAGACTCAACCAGCTACAACGACCTCCCCACCTCCTCTCCCGAATTCGCGCTCTCTCCTCCCCACCACCACGACACCTCCTCCATCCCCGTCCCGGACTCCACCCAACCCACCGATTCCCTCGCCCCGCCCCCCTCAACAACCCCGCGCCGCGCCTCCCTCATTCCCGAAAGCGCCGTCGAGGCCAACACCACTGAGTTGGAAGACTACGCGGACGCCAGTGGTGGAGGCGACAGGACCCCGAGGAGAGTCTCCGTAGCCGCCGGGTGGGCCGCCGCACTCCCCCACCCACAACCGCAACAAGCGCAAAGGAGCGAGAATCCGACCGTGAACCCAACCGCAGGCGTCGGGGTGACACCCAGACGCAAATCCATGGTGGACACCCTCACTTCCTCCGCCTCCTCGATCGCTCTCATCAGTGAGTCCGACATCCAGCGGCCCCACCGCCGGCATCACTCACACTCACACTCTCACCACCATGCCATCTCAGACTCCCCGAACCAGAGGGTGTCCCGCTCACCCTCCCCAACCACCTCCCACTCCGCCTCCCTCTCCGACTCGGACTCGGATGCGGACTCGGACTCGGACTCGGACTCTGGCGATGATGAGGATTACGCGCCGGGAACGATCGCGGCGAGGAGGGCGTCACGGGTGTTTGAGGAGGGGGCGCATCAGATGGGTGATTCGGGGGTGGATGTGGGGCGGAAAGGTGACGGGATGTTTGGGAGGGAGGACGGGGTGGTGTATGCGAGGGAAGGGGAGGGGGATCCCGAGGTGTTGGGGGAGATGATTGTTGGGGAGAGGGTTCGGGTGCGGGTTTGCTGATTAATGTGAGAGGGGCGTTTCGGATTGGGGTGAATTGGTTTGGGAAAGGGAAGAGGGTCATTTCTGACTCGGGGGATTTTTTTGGGTGCGGAGGGAGTTTTGGAGGCGGGGAAAAATAAGAGAGTTGTGGGAAGCGCTTTTCTGTTCCCATTCTTCCTATCCACCGGGCTAGTTCCCGATATTCCTTCTTATACTGCAATTTTATGTGTGATTTCTGAAGCCATTCCTTCGACACTCATGAATACCGGCAAGCAGTGAGGTTCGAAAGTCGTTCGGCGGACTGGACATTTGCATCATGTACTTTTCCTGCCCTATTGAGGCTTCCATCGCTCGAGTATGCACCGTCGTCCCTTCTCAAACGCCCGTCCAGAGTCTGGATCCTGGAGATGGGCACCGAAACCGCCTGATACTGTAATTCATTCAAAATCCACCAGCCCCGAAATGTAAACAGAGCGGGTGTTCGGGAATCTGGATTGCGTACGGATAATACGAGAGTGATTCGGAGGGTCAAGCCACGGAGCCGGAAGTGACGCCTCTGCCCACAAGTGAAGTTGAACGCCCAGAGACAGCCAGCCCGCAGACATGTGCATGTGTGTTCCCGCGGCCGTCGGTCGTCGTCGGACACCAACGGGACGCGCGGGAGACTTCGCACTCGCCGACGTCACACTTCCACCTTCCTCCCTGCTTTACACCCTGGCCACCCCCAAAGGGCATAAAAGGAAACGGACCCCCTGTCCCCACCCATCCGCCACTCATCTCAACACCAGTACGCAAAGCCCCTACCCGCAGCTTCACCCCACCCCCGCACTCGCAATCATGCAGAACCCCGCCAAAGACTTCATCCCCCTGATCCTCGATCCCATGCTCTCCACCGACCTCACCACACTCAACCGCACGGTCGACAACTATATCGCAGACGATATGGTGTTTCATCATCCCGCGTTTCATGTCGAGGGGAAGGAGGAGGTTAGGAAACTGTATACGACCTGGAGTTGGGCGAATAGACGGTTTGGGGAGTTGAGGATTAATGCGTTTTGTGAGTATTGCCCCTAATTTGCGGGTGGGAGCCCGGGCGAAGCAAGTGTCCGCGCCGCCAGGCGCAATAACTGGCATCGACTGCGAACGATCATGTTTATTTACTCGTTCAACCATCCGACCATCCCACCAATGCTTCCCATCTTACACATCACACTGACACTCGTTCACTTTCTCTCACTTAAGGGTACGATGAAGTGACGAACCGGGTCGTGACCGACATCGATTACCAACTCCAACCGACCTTCTTCCTCCCGACCGCCGAACCCCAACTCGCTCGCGTCATCACCATCTTCCACCTCCGCGCGGTCCCAACCTCAACCGGCGTCCTGCACTACCTAACCCGCCAAGAAGACTACTACCCAACCGACAGCATCGTCGCCGCCTGCACACCGCAACCCTTCTCCCGCTTCTCAAAATCTCTCGCAAACCTCATCCTCCGCCTCGACGGCCTGTTCATGATCTACATCCTCTCCCACGTGCTCTGGATCGTGTCGGCCGTGCATGAGGCGCTGGGGTGGAAGAAGAGCGAGTTGAGGGGCGTCAAGCAGATTGTGGGCGTGGATGGGAAGACGGAGAGTGTCCAGGAGAGGGAGAGGATGTTGAGGCTGCTTGGGAGTGCGCCGAAGGCGGCTGGGGATGGTGCGGCGCAGAGAAAGGCGAGGTTGGCGGTCGCTAATGGCGCTGCGAGGCCGAATGGGATTTAAGATCCCGTTGAAGAGTCAAACGGGCTTTCCCTGCTTTGATCAAAGATGTCCGTCTGATGTGTATGAAGGCTGGTGATGCCCTCGACATTTACGGTAGATTTTTACCGTCTTCAGCTCGTCCCCCCTTTTTCCCTTTGGCGTAGAACGTATGCCCGCTTTCACATATGTATCCAAAATACACAATACCTTTCGCACTTTTGGCTCCCAATCCATTCTCGTGCATGCAATTATAGCCTCGGTAAAACTGCCCTTCTGCTCTTTCTACATGTCTGTTTCAGAACGGAGTGACCTTGCAGCAAGCGCCTAGACGGAAATGCAATGAATCGAACTCGGAAAATGGTTCTACCGCCGACAGATAGGTTCCTTTGGCGCATGAGAGAAGCCACGTCCATAGAGCCAAGCGACGTTTCTTTTGCGAACTTTCGAGGCGATGGATGGTTAAGGGGCCTTTTGCTTTTACCGGTCGGATGGATTGTTCAATGCGCGGAAAAGGGACGCTTTCCTCCTCTCATCCAGGGTTGCCGGTGCTCATGGGGGTGCCCTTTGGGCGCGCGGTCAAAAAATACACCAGACGAAGAGTTCCGCGCTGTCGAAATTTATTCCGTCCTCCTGCGGTGTCTCTCCCCATGGAAGGACCTCGCCAATCAGCTATGGCTAGACGGTATCCCAAACTACAGCGCTCGTG
The DNA here is from genome assembly GCF_025526975.1 of Fimicolochytrium jonesii. Lineage (NCBI taxonomy): Eukaryota > Fungi > Chytridiomycota > Chytridiomycetes > Spizellomycetales > Powellomycetaceae > Fimicolochytrium > Fimicolochytrium jonesii. The sequence continues at coordinate 204,524 of NW_026515702.1, forward strand.
ATGGGTGGGCCGGGTGGGGGTGGAGGGAAAGGATGTGCGGACACAGCGCGGGCAGCAGCAGCTCGGACTGTGTGGTGGTGCTGGAGAGTGCACGGATCCTCAGCAATCTACCTCATGCCTTGTAATCTTTTTGTGTGTGCCTGCCTGAGTCAACGGGCCTGTGGATATGTGTTGGACCTGTCCAGCCACCGCGGCATGAGATGAGAGTAAACCAACGCACACGGAAGGGGGCCTACATACATACAGCAGGAGGGGAGCGCCTAGTGCTTTTGTGCCTTCATCTATCTGGTCTCTCTATTGACTTTCAGCCAGCGCTATTGATGGGACGAGGCCCGGAAACGCGGCTGCTGCCGAAGACCCGCCCGACCATAGTGCCGACGAGTCAGCCGGCGTTGGGCCGTAGAGATCATCCCAGATATGCCCCTCGATCAAATGCTGGGATGTGTCTCCCGAGCGCAGACAGTCTCATCTTACGCGCACTGTTGGCCAACCAGCGTATGACGACTTTCAGCCAACAGGATCTCTAGGGCTTCGGGCCGCAAAGCCACATTCTAAGCTCGCTCGGATCAGCAGGACCTCGTTCAGACCGCCGGAACATCATAGCCGAGTCCGTTTGTTGTACCCTGTCGACAACAGGTCGTGCAAATGATATCCTTCGGGGCTAAGAGTCCAACCTCTGCCTCATGGCTCATATAACCAGAGGAGTACGCGCTTCGCCCAGAACGCATTGGACGGAGTGTGCTCAAGAAGGAATAATAAGCACCGGAGCTTCCGCGACCATCTTGCTATGTGAGCTTATGAATGTCAACGCCTAAGCTATTCGAGTTAGCCGAGACGATGATACGGGTCCTCCCACAGGACGGTGTTAGGAGCCGGTCCGCCGCACCTAGTCACAAGTCGTTTGCCGTGCTCCCACACTGTGTCGGCGTCTGTCCTTGAACTGGAAGATTCCCGCCACCATCCTTGCAGATAACTACATGCATGCACAAGAATCACCGAGATACCACCAGATGCCATTTTGAAACAATGAACCACACCGAAAGCAATAGGTTTTTCGTTCGAGACCACGGGGTGTCGTCCAGTTTTGCATTCATCGTCCCAGGGCCAGACTGTCAAAATCAACGAAAACAATAGATTACGCGCTGTCGAATTCTTACTCATTCGAAATTCCGCGATTCCCCGGGGTAAACATGAACCCTTGCATTCATTCACATTACACCCGGTCCCTTTCAACGCTGCACCGAACACCCAGTATGCGTACCGACAAGGGTCGTAAGAATGGCTGACACCGTCAAGCAGACGGATATCGAAGACGGCGCCAAGCCTCTCCTCACCTCGCGGGAACCGAAGTTCCGTATTCCGCTGGCTGTCCTCTTGCTATGTAAACATTGAGTTTCTTCAGTTCCTTTCTCTGCTCTGTCTGCTCGTTGACACCATGCATTCACCTCTGCAGTGACAAGTCTGCTCGTAGCGGCGTCGATCACGATCCCCGTGGCGGTGTTGGCCTACAATGGCGCGGATGAGACGGTGGCGACAGGTGAGGCCATCGCTGGAATGCACACGAAGGCAGACGTGTCGGAATTTGCAGGGGGTTGTACGTGCATTCGCCGTTCTGGTACGCGCCGCACCATCTGTTACTGGGATTGGTGTCGAGTTGTAGACTGCCCTCGTTGTTGAGGGTGAGAAAGAATGGCGCGGTGAGCAGCGACAGGCGAGTACAAGTATTGCTCGAGGGACCGGGATGTCCTTGCTAAGGGGGGTGCCAGGGTGGTCTTCCCAGTACTTTTGCCGCATCTTGTCTTAGGTAGACCAATCCCCACCGTTGGATGCCGTATGTTTCGACCATTTTGACGAGCTTCTGTTGGTAGAGGAAGAGGTCGGGGTAGATGGAGGGGTACGCGTGGCCGTAGACTTGGGAGACGTTTCCCCAGGAAGTGATCCATTCGGCGCTGTTGGTGACGGGTTTCCGTGCTCCATGTTCTTCAATCTCCAAGGTCCTATCCTGTCCCGGCACGAGCTCGAACTTCCGCTGGCCGACGGCGAATCGGATAGAAGGATGGACCTTGTCGAGGTCCACGTATCGCAGGTGGACCACGTTATCGGGGACCACCTCTACAACCCCGCCACCCGTTCCGCCTACCAAGCCACACAGCACCCGCTTCCCCTAATCCAGATCCCCGCCTCAGCCATCAAACAGCAATACAAAACCTGGCAGTCCGTCCCCTCCTCCGTCTCCCAAACCTTCGACACGCCCAACGGCAAAGTGTGGTTCGAGCTCCGCGCGCTGCGGGCTGATCATTTACTGGATTGGTATGCCCTGGTGGCGATCCCGGAGGGGGATGTGATGGGCCCGATTGTGGCGAGTCGGAAGGGGGTGGTGGCTACTTGCTACTTCGTTGGGCGTTGCGGTCGCGATGTTGACGTTGGCCGCGGCGACGTCCGTGCTTGTTACTATGCCGATTCGGAGGCTTACGGTAAGGGGGTTGGCGTGCGAGCACGTTGCGTCTGCATATATCTGTCTGTATTCACATGCATCAACACTGGCATTTGGGATTGTCGCAGGCGATCATGGAACAAGCAACCTCAATGGACTTCTCCGCACTGAAAGGTGGATATCCCGAGGGTATGTTCACATTACGTACGCAAAATGAGCTTTCTGCTGCTAAAGTCTGGTATATCTCGTCTCTGTTGACTGCATCAATGCATCGACTGATGGGGTCGACGACGGAGAGGGCAAGTAAAGTGAAGTGATTGGAAGGACCTCTGCTTCAAAGATTTCAAAAGTGTTGGCTATTCTGTTGCGACGTACGGAAATATGATTTGTTAGTTGTCGTCCATTGTGGAGTTGTTCGAGGCTCTTTGTGGATCATCTGTGCGTTTCCTCTAAGCGAAGATCGTGCTGTGTCCAGATGGTCGGCCAAATCGGGCTTTCTGAATGAATCCACGGACATTATTGAAGCTGCTCATTCGGGGAGCATTGCACAGCGGTCGCACTTAGAATCTATCGACATATCATGTTCCTTTCCATGAGCTGCTCACTTGGTGAGATGGAGTACGGTTTTGATCGTAATGTGCATGTATTTGAGATGTTTGACAGCTTTGTGAATGCCCTATCTGTGAACCGATCATGACCCCTGTTTCTGTGCCGTCTCGGCCTTCCTTCAAATCTTCAAGCAGTGTCTTCGCCAACGAATATCCAAGGACAGCTGTGCACTGAGTATCGAATGTCCATGAGGAACAATGGCTCCTTCATGTGCGGCCAGAATCTCATGAGCGGTCAAGCCTTCGTAGCCTTGATTTGGTGTGCCTTCCTTGTGCATTCGTGTACCAGGCGTCGGACAGCACGTCGATCTTCGTTGTCGGGGTACATGAACTGCTTTTCGCCCAAGAGCATATGCCTCCACGTCATAAGTTCTAGTATTCGGAGGTGAGGAAAAGTCAGATGAACATGACCCGGATGGCTCTCCATATCCATGTTCATCTGACTTTGGTCTAATATTGGGAGCAAGTTGAGCTCCAGTCAATTGTGCAAAGCATAAACTGTCAATCCGCGCACTGTCAATACCTCCACACGGATTTCCTCGTCCCCGCACGGAGTCGCTTTCCTTGGTCTGATATCCAAGGAATTGGATTCGCAGCCTTCGCAGTCTCATGAACGTGAGATGTGGAGAGTTAGGCGTGTCGGCACTGAGCCTTCATCAACGCCGGCGAAAAAACGGCAACTCGAGAAATAATTCTGGCTCGGCCTAGCTCCGCTTGACCCGATTTCTTGCGTGGAGACTCCTAATTATGGGATCCCGCACAGAGCGAGAACAAAGGATTCCTCACATGTAGCTTCAATTACGATTTCGCATCGATCGTGGGCCCTATGCGGACGAATACACAAAGCGCTGATGCTAACAACCCTGGGACCAACCCTATACCCCACATGAGAGCTCCCCATAATACAATGACATATGAAGCTGCCCTGTGGAGCTCCGACGGGTGAAGGGACGTAGTCATGCATTACAGAGTGGAGAGGAGAAGAAAGGATGCCAGTACGCAGACATATATGCAGATGGCAACATGAGGCGTTGCCTGCTGGGTCAATGTCAAGAACGGAGGTGGGAACAGGGCATCTTAGGACACACAAGATTGGAGCTTTTCAGTGTCCCCTCTTCTGCTCTGTGCTGTTGTCATTCCAAGACAGAAACGAGCTGGCGCCGTAAGGGCACCGATACGGAAAAGCAAAGCAAACCCACATCGCCGCCAGACGAGGAAGCCGGCACCATCGCCGTACGGCAGCGATGCCCCGCTTAACATTCACCAAAACTGCCCTAATACTCCACGCCTTCTTTGGCCTCGTTATCCTCTGCACCTGCGGCCTACTGCTCTCCACCATCCCAGCCATCCACCCTCGTTTGCGGTATTCTACCAACCCGATCGCGCATGACAATGCCGCACCAACATCTCCTTCCACCCAAAATGCCGACGAGAATCACGATCAGAATCAAGTCGCAATTGCCGCGAGACTGGCAGCCAACGAATGCATACGCTCCACCACCGATGCAGAGCGAGGAAAGCGACCGACCTACCCACGCCGGTTCCTGGTGACGCTCACCGAAACAGCGCCGTCACATGACGAGCATTTCAGCGATCTGTTCCGCGTCGTCGGAAACCGGTGGAACTGGAACAACGCCGGCAGTTACAGCAGTGAAGGCGACGAAAACACCAACACCCCCGGCGTAACCGTCCGGCACGCCTGGCACATTGGCAATTTCCGCGGGTACAGCTTGGAATTCAAAGATGAGCCCAGATGTGTTGAGTTTTGGACGGCGGCGGCTGAGAGTGCCAGTGGGGCACATGAGGGGAATGATCGAGTTGGGGAGGGAGGGGTGGAAATGGCGCCGTGGCATCAGGCCGTGATGCATGTGGAGGTGGATTACCATGGCGCAGTGAATGCGGTGGCGACGCAGGAGAATCCGCCCTGGGTACGTACCTCAAGGGGTCTCCGGATGTGCTCCAGGAGAGGCGGGCTCTCGATGCGCTCCCTTGCCATCCTTCAACACTTCTCCTTCTCTCTCGCTTCTGCACAGGGCCTCGACCGCATCGACCAGAAAACCCTCCCATTGAACAATGAGTACACCTACCTTGACACCGCAGGTGACGGCGTCGACATTTACGTCGTCGATACGTACGTATGCACATATCTTCGCGCCTCGTGCTTTGCGCCTGCCCTCACTTCAGTTTTGTCGACAGCGGAATCAACATCAACCACACGGAATTCGAAGGCCGAGCTGTGTGGGGCGTCACGGTGCGCACGGATGGGGCGCCGGATTATGATGATAATGGTACGAAGATTGATTTGTCTCTTCATACACTTCTTCCGTTTCATCTTTCATCTGATTGTGTTGTGTTGTGCGTGCGTCATTTCCAGGTCACGGAAGCCACGTAGCAGGCATCGCAGGCGGCAAAACGTACGGGGCCGCCAAAGCCGTGAAACTGATTGCTGTCAAAGCGCTGGACGGGAATGGCGCGGGCCCGTTCAGTGAACTGATTGATGGGCTACAGTGGGTTGCACGGACGGCGCCGGGAACGGGAAGACCTTCGGTTGTCAAGTATGTTGGGTTTTCGTGATGAGTGTTCGCGATACCATATCACTTTGACTTTCCATACACACACATTAAACGCATCCCCCCCCCCCCCAGTCTCTCAATCCAAGGCGCGGTCTCGCAAGCCCTCAATCAAGCATGCACGGGCCTCATAACCCTGGGTATCCACGTTATCAGCGCCACAGGAAACTCGGGCGAAGACGCCTGCGGGTACTCGCCCGCCGTCATCGCCCCACAGACGGCTATCATTTCCGTGGGCGCAGTGGATGATACGGATGCGGTGCCGCCGTTTAGTAATTATGGGGCTTGTGTTAGTTTGTTGGGGCCGGTGAGTTCAGGATTGATGGGTCTCGGTGCGTGGGAGTGGATGTGCGCTAATGTGTTTTTGGTGGTGCAGGGGGTGAATATTCTTAGTGTCGATGGATGTAAGGGATGAACAGACAGAATTCCGTGCTGCCTCTGAGAAGGACTAGATTAGATTCACAAATAACACTTCACAGCAACAAACAACGGGACCCTCCTCATGTCAGGCACATCCATGGCCGCACCTTACGGTAACGACCTCCTCCTATCCCGCCACTCCTTCTTCCTCCCCTACCATTCAGCGCCATTCACACCTCCCCTTTCACAGTCTCAGGAACAGTCGCCGTCTTCCTCTCAAGCCCAAGCACCACGGTCCCGAAGGACCCCGCAGGCCTCAAGCAGCACCTGCTCTCCAACGCGGACGCAATCGCGGCGGGGAATGGCGGCGTTGCTGTTGGGGTGTTCAACAACCTTTAAGCGTGGGGTAGTAGGATTCTAATACGGCGTAGTTTGGCCGCGTAGATACATTCTTTGCGATCCTTTTTCTTCGTGTGCATGTTTGGTTTTTTTCTTCCTTTTGTCATGCCATAGCAGCACTCATAGCAATCACACCTTGGCAAACGCATTCCTCACCATGCTACTTACGACTTCTGTAATTGCCAATCATTCTGTTGGACATACGTGGCTTTTGACAGTGGCTGACTGACGGCATAGAGAGCGCGCTGTCGAATTGCTCTCGTTCATGGAAATTCCTCAGAATTCACGGCAATGTTAAGCCTCCCTCCGAGCACGCCGATTTTAGAGATGGAGCCTCCTTCAGTAGGTTTTCCTGCGCTTCTCAGTCGAGATTGGAGAGGTAGCTTGATTACTGTGAGATGTGATGCAGAGTTGTCCTGCATTCTTATCATCTGCGAACGGGAAGGATTGCGGGACTGCGGGAGGCGTCTTCCTTCAGCCGAGTTTGGCAACACCCTCGGCCACAAGAACTCCCAAGTCGGTCAACGACAGTTCATAAAACACGCAGGGCTTGCAAATACGTGACGCCGTAAACCCTGATCGAACTTTGCAAATCTATTCGAAGCCATGATCGAATCATGCGAATGCCTCTCCGAATTCGGGCCGTATAAAGGAAGCCGTCGTGGATCGAAACTTTCCCTTCCTCGTTTTTTTTGAACGACATCAGCAGACGCTCAGCAGAAGGGAGGAGCAGAAAGCAGAAGCCTCGAAAACCAACACCAAGAGTGAAAGACCAACGCTCACACAGCAGCAAAATGTCCAAGCAACCACCAGCATACACAGTCACAGAAGGGGATCACGACGAACCCCACCCAGCCTACACGCCTTACCCCACCCCACAAGCAGCTCCCGCGGGGACGCAAGTCAAGGCGCTATTGGGAGCCTCCCCGAGCACCCAACCCGTCGTCTCGCAACAACCGCAGCGAGAGACCCAGCCGAATTGGTCGCCCGCCGTCCCTTCGCAAATCACGACGACGAGTGCGTTTGCGGAGCAGAGAGACACGGAAAAGGAGCCTAAGCCGCGTGATGGGATGACTTCGGGTAAGCCGTGGTTTTGGGGGAGGTTTGCAGTGGGTCGGACGGGATCCTTACATAAGGACCGCGTTTTTAGGGAATTGGATGGGCGATGTGGTGGTGTGTTTAGGAGGGCTGATCCCGGCTATATGCTGCTGTATGGCGGCGGACGGATGTTGTTTGGATGGATGCTGTGACGGACATGATCATGGTATGTTTCAGAGTGAGGGTGCTGCATTATGTTGTAGCGCGGCAATCGGCTGTGATCTTGCAAAAAGGGACGGCGCCAACGACTGATCCCCGTCCCTCTTCAGAATGTTGCTGAGACTGGCCGGTCCACATTGTGCTCAACTTTCAAATCCTGCTCACCGGATTCACCGCCGACATGGCCGCGGCATCATCCATCGCACCCGCGTCGCAGTCTGTACAGCTGCGGGTTTGTATGAAGGCATATCCAGTGATTTTTTTCCCATCTTTTTGCGACATCCCGCCGGGTACATCATGGGGGTTAGAGCGTTTGTATGCCACCACTATTTAATCGAAGAATTTTTCATTTTGGGCGAGGAGTGTGAAGAATGAAATCGAGCGCTGAGTTTGATGTGGTCACTGCGACGGTGGCCTGGACGGTACATCGGCGGGAGAGAACGATGTAGAAGGCCGAACGGAGAGCGATGGCCGTTCTTCTGCGCTCATCAACCGGTCTTGAACTTCACCGATAAGTGTTCTCATCTGCACCCATGCATCTGATTGTAGCTGCACAGAATGTGAGTTATGCACGATTGGGCCAAAAGACAACGCATTTTTCTTTCGAGAGCCCCCAGAGACAACTCTGATGAAGCGTCGGTGATGGGTGATGAACCCGTCCCCGAAATTCTGGCCGAGACTCGAGAAATGGACACAAACAACCCACATCCCGACAAAATGGACCCCTCATTGTTCCAAACCAAAAGGTATTTCCCCCACCGGGAATCGAACCCGGGCCACGTCGGTGAGAGCGACGGATCCTAACCACTGGACCATGAAGGATTTGGTGACTTTCGGTGTGTTTTTGAGAGTTATATTCGGTTCACGTGAAGAGTAGATATGAGTTCTCCCCCCCCCCCCTGCATTTAAGTCAGCTAAGCCCTTCATCAGTGATGGGTGTTCGAAGCCATCCAGGCTATTGCATTCTACATACGAAGCAGGGAGAGCAGTCGACGTTAAGCAGTGCTGTCTGGGGAGAGCAAGAGCAAGAGGAAGAAGGTTCAGCACTACATATAGCCGTTCTCAAATTATCACTCGCCTCGCCCGCACACCTGGCGTCGGTGTAGGCGTCAAGGTGTACATGTATATACACTGCGCCGAAATGCCACCTAATAATCCCACGGGTGTTACGAAAACGTGCGGCTACACATGCCAGCTTTATTACGTCGGAGTCTCTACGTGTAGGATCTTTAAGTTGTCGGGACTTCATGAAGAACTGATTTCATCGATCTTGACCGACGCTTATCGTAGGATCCGCACATGGAAAAACGCTGGCGCAAGCGTCTTCAACACTAGCATGCTGCAGCCTCCAGCTGAGAGTCAGAGACGTCACTGATCAGAGTCGGTCAGGATCTTATGTCTTTGTGCGAGCCTCACCAGCGAGGCCTCTCCGAGCACTCCATCAGTGTAGTATAACTTCTCCGCATGCCAGAGCCCCGCCGTATCGGTCAGTGGCACTGCTGATCCCCGAGGCTCTTTTGCCAGCGCCGAAAAGGACGTGCAACTCTACTGTGCTGCCCGACGCCCGTAGGCTGATAGACTTTTGGGGATGTTGTGTACACCTCAACCACGGTTACAGCCGGCGAGCCTCTCACCCGTCATGTTGTACAACTCAGACCTCCACTTCGATCTCCGCAATGATTCAACTTGACCTCCCGGAAGGCCGTTCAAGACACATCGCAGTCGCAGATACCATAACCTCTATGACCTACACCCGCCCAAACCATCGCCTACTACTACCGTCAGCCGGCGGCCGGCCCTAGCACAGCCCAATATCCGGTGCTGTACAGTCGTCACCAGTGCACCTCCTTGAACTGTGATGAAGGAGAGGTAACCAGGATGACTGACGGCGCTCTTATGCACCGCCGTCGTCTTCGCCTTCCCCGCTCACTGTTCCCGCACTGATTCGCAGGGTGATGTGCAAGTGGTCAGAGTTGTAAAACGAGAGATGGATATCGGCAGTGTACCTTTATCACTGAAACCTGACGACGGCAAAGCCTGATCCTGCTTGCCACCCCCCTTTGCTTACTTTAGAGCGGTCAAGACCTCTCCCACCTTAACCGAAAGTGAGTCTGCATACATACATACAATGGCCGACTCGCCCTGCCCCTCCCCCTGTCCTTCGGACCCCTCGCCACCGTCAAGAACGAGCTCCATCGCCCCCGATCCGCCCTCACGAACAAGCTCAATCGCACCCATGTCCCCACCCGCATCCCCCGCTCCAGCTCCGGCCCCTACTTCGTCAGCGTCCTGCCGCAAAGGCATCGACGTTCAATACCTCGTCGACCAAACCCTCTGGGCGCCACTCCCGCCTCCCCGCTCCTCATCCCTGTTCAACGAAAAAGTGGACCTGCCATCTGACGAGCCGCCCCCGCCATACAGGTCTCTACCTCGCCATTGTGCCCTCCCGGTCTGTACAGAGGATCTTCTCCCATCGCCTACATCATTACCGTCTTCCACACGCACACCGACGCACCCACCACCCACACCGACACCCTCCCCATCCCACCCATCAACACCAGCGCCCCGCACCCATCAACAACAGCAAAAAGAAGTCCAAGCCAAAGCCAAAATCCATGCCATCGAGGATCAAACCCTCTGGGGCGGCACTCCACCCCCTCGCACCAAAAAACACACCGACAAACCGCATCGTCCGCCCGGCGCGCTCATCAAGGCGTTGAAGAAGTTGGATCTTGATCTTGAGGATCGACCAGCACCGGCACAGTTGGAACATGCGTACTACTGCTTTCATAATCACACGCAGTGTCCGCGTAACGGGCCGTGCTTGAATCCGCCGCCGTCGGTGGGGAGTCTTGGGAGGAGGAGGGAGGTGGTGGCGAGGGAGCGGAGGTAGATTGAGGCTGTCTGTCTGTCGGCGAGGCGACGAGGAACGATGCGAGCGGAAGTGCGTTCGAGGACGAGGGGATCGCCCGGATGGGAGGAAGGGGAGAAGGGATTGTGCCCAAGAGGACACGGGGAGGACGGCAGGTTGAACTGGACACATATACCCGTCGCACGGTCTGGATCACTTAGACCCGAACACCAGCGGCCCGCAACAGCCAAATGATCGGACGTTCCGCCACCGGATACCTGCCCTCCCACCCTTACAACGCGATGCGGTACATGAATCGTCAGCGACTTTCGCCGGGTATCGAGCCGCGTTGGTCGAATCCCTACCCCGGAAAAGCTGAACTTGCAACGATGGAGACATTATCCTCCAATTTCCGATCCCCGCTCTACCCCCGCCACGATCTCATGTCAAGAGTTCACTTTGATCAGCGATGTCATGTCAAGCATACATTCACGCTTCCCGATTGGCGGCATACCCCCACCTGCTGTTTCCCGCCTACCCCGTACTCGTTCGACATACCCATCCGCAAGCTTTCGCCCTCTGATCAGGGCATTTTGACGCTCTTTATTTCCACACACCTTTATGTTATTTTTATTTTTTTGGTCGGGGAGGGAGGGGGAAAGAGGGTTTGCATTGGAATCCCGCTTTTACCGTAGTAATATACTTTTGGGATCGTTGCGGCGTAGTATCTATCTTTGCTTTTCGCGCCGGCGGGACCGGGCCTGGGCTGGATCCGACGTGGCGCTCGTGCTTTCGCACCTTTTTGTTCATGAACGTATATACAATCATAACCGTCTTCCGCTTCATCGTCGTTTCACCATTTATCGAGCCAAGAAGAGAATCGTGGGAGCAATGGGCTTGTAGAACATCGTTGAGTTCCGGCCGTTCAGAGGTACTCCATGCTTGCAAGACCACCAACAGAACAGCCAACAGGTTTGCTGCAAATCCACATCAACCACCGCACCAGATTAGTCTGAGGAAAGCACTATGGCGGCCGTATTATTATTCAGACATATGTACCTTCATCATGCGTCACGGCATCAACCCTTGAGCAGGTTTCTCAGATCTATACATATAGGGGTAACGAAGCGGCCAATGATGTGTCCAAATGCCCCTCCAACAATCCCAGACATCGAACGGCCTTCAGCTCCCGATGGCCGGCAACCTCCGTCACAAAGCACGTCCCAGCGAGAAGATTCCCTCAGAGCCCGTCTAGCTGAGTCGCCGAGTCACTAGATCCACAGCTGACTCCCAGCCAATGTTTTCACAAGCGTCCCAACTTTGAAAGTGCACTATGATTTCTTCCCCTTCCAACTCCATTTGGCCGGTGACCTCCGTCACAGAGCACCTCCCAACGAGAGGAATCCCTCCGGAACCCGTCTCGTTGAGTCACTGAAGCCATGCGCTGACTCCCGGCGCATGTTCGGGGGGAGGGGTGCGGTACCTTCCGGGGTGTCGAGGAAGTGCATTAGAGACGGATCACAGCCTGCGAGTTTCGGATGCTGTAGTGCTCCTGCGCCCCGTAGATGCCGTCAGCATGTAGTGGCTGTTCTCTCCCTGAGGAGATCTAGATGGTAGACCCAAGTCATCCTTGAAGCGGGTTCACCTTTCCAAAATGAGAGAGGAAGAGAAGTTTGGACGCCTACAGCCATATATACAGTACATACATTCATGCGACAAGGAGAAGAGAGACACAGTCATGAAGAGGAGAAGACAGATACAGAAAGAGGGATATACAGATTTGGGTTTATAGGAGAAAGAAAGACATGTACAGAAAAGGAGTCTGGTGTGGTGAGACAGTAGTTCGTGGGATATATCACATCGTATGAATGGGTTGCGTTGAGACTTGTATATCTGAAGTCAGTGACATGTCTCACACCGACACGGTCGGCTGCGTCTGCTCGAACGTAAACGTCCTAAACGCTGGGAAGAGGGTGTCGCCGGGGATGGTCTCGATGGGCAAGGGGGCGCCGTCGGTGGGTGTGGGTGCGGCGGTGGGTTCTTCAGTGGGCACATCGGTAGGAACATCCGTGGGAACATCTGTAGGGGTATCCTCAGTAGGAGTCGGCACAACCGTCTCCACCGGCACATCTTCCGTCGACGTCGGTTCATCAATACTAGTAGGGTCGTCCTCCCCGCCCTTCTTCTTCCCATCCCGATGATGGTGGTGGTGATGGCGGTGGTGGTGATGACGGTGATGCTTCTTACATTTCTTCTTCTTCTTCTGTTCACCATCGACCGACGGCAGGTCCGTCGGAATCAACGGCGGACTCTCATAATCCGCCGTAGTGGTAACCACGCCATCAGCCGGTGGCAAATCAGTCGGAATCAGCGGCGGACTCTCGTAATCCGTCGTCGTAGTGACCACCCCATCAGCCGGTGGCAGATCCGTCGGAATCAGCGGCGGACTCTCGTAATCCGCCGTCGTAGTAACCACCCCATCAACCGGCGGCAAATCGGTCGGAATCAACGGCGGACTCTGGTAATCCGCGGTCGTCGTCGGGATCTCGATCCCCGTGCCGCCGGTCTCGAAGATGGGGAGGCGGGTGAATGTGTTGATGGCGGGGGCGTCGCTGAAGATGGGGAGGGTGGTTGTGGGGTGCTTTTTGGTGAGGTTCGGGGAGATGAGGCCGATCGGGGGACCGTCGGGGTTTTGCGGGGCGCGGCGGGCTAGGTCGTTGAGCTGGGGGAAAGGGGTGGCGTTAGAGAAACGGTTTTGCAACATTCTCCCCGACAGGGAACACTTACGGGAATAGCTGACGCTATGAGACCCGAGGAGGCGCTTAGGGCCGCGAACGCTAGGACCAGCTTCGTCCACGCCATGGTGGGATATGTGATGTGATTTGATGGGATATGGGGTGGGTTAAATACACTCAATCAAACGATGTAATGTAGGTCAATTGGATAGGAGGGGAGATGGGATTCCTTCGAGCAAAAGGTGTTGACGAAGCCGCTGCCCACTTCTCGCATCTTTATACAATGGTTCTATCGTTGGGCTGCAAACGCCAAGACTCTCTGATCACCGAATGATCCAGAACGAAGCCGCCCAAGCGGGGAAGCCTGGACATGAACGTTGCGTGGGGAAAAGCGAGTCGATCAGGTTTTGTCATCGCGTTGCACGGCGGACCGTGGCCGTGCGTTTGTGGTCGACGTGCGTGGACGACAAACACATGCACATGCACATGCACATGCAATCACCGTGACAGCTCGCTCGCAGAGGCTCGAACGGATGTCCGCGATAAACAAGCAAGCAATGTGAGATGAGCTTTTCGCCTTGCTTCCGGAGCCCTCGAAAGGATGAAAGCAGCTCTCGTCCTTCCGTGACATCACCGTGGTTCAACGTCGAGCGATGCTGGCGTGGGCATGATTGGAAATACTGGCAGCTTGGATCACTTCTCTGACTCCGAAGTTCCTCTCGCCGCGCACACCGCATGCACATGTATGTAAGACTCGAGTGCACGGCGACGGCCAGTCCCCGCTCCAAGCCTCACTGTGTCGTGAATCGTGATCTCGATCAGGAAAGAGTCCCGGTGCAGGCGCACAAAAGGCGACGCGCCGTCAGTCGCGCAATCTACTGTCATTTTCTTTCTTTTTTCCGACAAAGAATCGACCGACATTCAACGACATCAACTTGAAGGCCGGCGAGATGCAATGGCAGGAAACTATACGGAACGAATGTATTCGATCGATGACTAGACATCGCACGCACAACAGATTTCCGCTTGATAGTTCATACTTCCTAGTATCATATTCACGACAAACCTACGCTTTTCAAAACCATTGCCATGCACCTACGCCGTTAGACCTATCCGAATCCGGCCTACATCTGCTCAACATCATCGACTTTTTGCACCCAATGGCATGGTATTGCTGTGCGTGCCCCTTACAACGTCGCGAACGTCGCGCCGGCGTAGCCCACGTCCTGGAGTGAGGGAGTAGTCCAGAGGATTGGAATGCATGGGTTGAAGGGAGTTCGGGGAGGAAATTCGGTTAATGTCCACGAAGCCTAGCCGTGAGATCATCATACTCCAGCCGACAAACTCTCCTTCCCCGCGCGATCCAAATGTCGGGCCAGCGACCCCGAAGACGTGCGGCCCACTCATTCAACCAATTAACGGACGCACCTCAGCGTCGAAATGCGAGAAAAAGATGTAGTACCGATAGGCGGGCACTTTGAGGTGCTTCTCCAGGAGGGGTTGGATTTGGGCGCTGATTTCCTGTTTGGAATATGAGGTGGGTATTTCAGAGAATCTTGCGTTGCGAAGTTCCAGACATGCGCACACCTTGTTGTTCTCCTTTGTCAACCCACCGATCGACTTGACCTCAACGATGGCTGTCAAGCATGTAGTGGACGTACAATGACAGAATCAAGATGAGATCAGTGGCGGGCGTGGCATATGTGATGGTTCCCAACGCTAGTTTGGCATCCTCCTCCCTCCGCCGTCATGCAGAGGACAACTCACCAGCCGGTTCCTGACTGCCACCAAACGCGAGCGTAGCGTTCTCGTTGATGTTCACCACCATGTACTGATTTCCAAATACATCGATCAAGATTGACCAAGGAATGATTATGCCAGGAACTGCTTGTGCTATGGGAGATCTAGCGCCGCTGCATACCTTCTCGGGTTTGGACAGAAGCTTCACACCGAGGGCCGAGAGCGCCGAGACGAGCGCCTCCTGTGAGAAAGGAGGCAGAGATACAATGAGAGGGCGAGTCCTGGTATACCGTATGCCGAGCTCCGAGTTCCTCAGCGCATCCAAGACAGCGGCCGCCGTCGCGTAGCTCAAGATGGTGATGAGAACGACCATCACATGTCATCGCACACCTCCAAACCGGCGCGAATGTCGTTCTTTCATCCTCCCGCTTGCTCAACCGACTGCCTTCCCAGGTTCAACCCATTAACAGGTCCTTCCGAGTAGCCACCCCTTCGTCTTCCATGCTCTCTCTGCCTACCCCTCTATGCGCGTGTAGCTGCCCCAAGGTGGTGATGGAACGCTTTGACACTTACGCGGTCGGTTGCGGTTGTGTTTGTTTGGATGGTTAGGAAGGGCATTTCTGCTTGCTGATGACAACTTGGTTGGGGGAGGGTTGGGGGTTGGTTGCGGAGGGAGGAGAGGGAGGGTTGCCGTGTGGACAGAAGCTGCAAGTGTGAATTGAAGTGTGAAGTCGCCGCGTCCTTCTCGCTCCTCCTTCCTCCTGTTTGTCGAACCCTCTAAACCTACTGTACCTACCTCGGGCAGCAGCACTCGCAGAAGGGGACGGTCGCAGGCGAGCAGGCCATAGTAGACCTACATATCCACCCTCTGGTCTCCTTCAGGGCCACACCATGAGCAGCGGCAGCCCACAAACGGTCCACCGGCGAGGGGGAGGAGTAGGAGGAGGAGGCAGCGGCACCAAGCCGACCAAAGCATCACGCTCGCCAAAAGACAGTCCAGAACAGCACACACCGATCGTCGGACGTCTGAGCGAATACCTGCCAATTGTCGTATTTGCCACCTTCATCAAGCTCCTGCTCGTCCCATCATAGTGTGTGTCTGTCCTTCTGCCTCCCAGCCACAGTCCGCCCCGATGATCTTACACTCTCCACCCGTTCTTTCGTCGCAGCCGCTCAACAGACTTTGAGGTACACCGCAATTGGTTGGCCATCACGCACAGCTTACCCATACATCGATGGTACTATGAGGTATGTACCCCAGGAGCGGGGGCCTTCCTGCCTTGTCCATGTGGAAGGGTATCCATGCCCTTCTCCTGTCGTCGCGCGAATAACGAACTTTGACATAAGTAGGACACATCGGAATGGACTTTGGACTACCCGCCTTTCTTTGCATGGTTCGAGCATCTCCTCTCGCGTATGGCCGCGCTTGTCCACCCGGAGATGCTGGAGGTGAAGAATCTGGGATATGCGAGCTGGCAGACGGTGCTGTTCCAGCGATTGTCGGTCATTGTCACCGAGGGTGTGCTGGTATATGGGGCTGCCAGGTGTGTGCATGGGCAGGTTGTTGTCGGCGACCGAGTGGGAATGCCATGCGGCTCATCAACTACGCCAGGTGCTGACGTTGGTGCCCACGAGTAGAATCGCCAGCAGATTACACACCAAGACCCAACGGCAGATCCTATTCGGTATCATCTTCCTCAGCCCGGGGCTGCTGTTCGTGGATCATGTGCATTTCCAATACAACGGGTTCATGTACGGCTTGCAGCTGCTGTCCATCGCTGCCATGCTTGAGGTGGGTTGCACACCAGCGAAGAGGATCGAACATCTGGTGTTGGGGCTCATCAATGTCTCTCCTGATGCCAGGACCGACCCCTGCTCGGGGGAATTCTGTTCGCCGTCATCCTGAACTTCAAGCACATCTATCTGTATCAAGCGCCCGCATACTTTGTTTACCTGTTTCGGGTTTACTGCTTTAAAAACGGTAAGGATCATTGCATCACTGACGCCTCCCCAATCTGAAAACTGAAAAGAGGAAAACTGACGTAGAAATCTGTTAATGCCCGCAGGCACCTTCTCCCTCACGCGATTCACCACCCTCGGCCTCTCAGTCCTCACAGTCTTCGCCGCCTCCTTCAGCCCCTTCATCCACCACCTCCCACAGATCCTCTCCCGCCTCTTCCCTTTCAAAAGAGGACTCTGCCACGCCTACTGGGCGCCCAACTTTTGGGCCCTGTACGCCGGCGCCGATCGAGTGTTGGTGTTAGGTGCGCTTCGCCCCCATGCGTCTCTTCACTTCACCCATCCTGTATTCAGTCCATACCCACCTACAGCCGCAAAGCTCTTCCGCCATCCCCGCCCCCCCTCCCTCGCCTCACCCACACGGGGCCTCATCGGCGACACAACCTTCACCCTTCTCCCCGCCATCACGCCTCTGCACACCCTCCTCCTAACGATCGCGACACAGTTACCCGTCCTGTACGCTCTGTGGAAACGACCAAAAAAGGATGTGTTTGTTGACGCGGTTGTGATGTGTGGATTTGGGGCTTATTTGTTTGGGTGGCATGTGCATGAGAAGGCGATTTTGATTGTGCTGGTGCCGTTGAGGTATGCGTTGTCTTCTCTTAGGTATGGGTGGGTTGTGAGGAGAGGGTTATGCTAATACGCCACCTTCGCCGCTTAGCCTGACAGTAACCCGCTCACCCGCCCAAGCCCGCATCTTCTACATCCTGGCATGCACCGGATACTTCTCACTACACCCGTTGCTGTTCAAGGCCGCAGGTAACTGTGCCGCTGTACCCTTCCCCCTTCCCCCTTTCCCCTCACTCACAATTCATCCACTTCTCTCACAGAAACACCCCTAAAACTCCTAACAACCCTCGCCTTCGCCACCATCGCTCCACCTTTCTTGTCCGCTATCTCCTCTGGCAAATCACTGGGGTTGTACATCCACGAAAAGGCCTATCTTGCACTCTTCATACCCCTGTTTGTGTACACTGATGTTGTGCAGCCGTTTTGGACATGGAGACAAGAACTTCGTGGTGGTGGTGGAGAGGGAGGGGGAGATGGGGATGGGCTAGGGGAGGGTGGAGGCAAGTGGACGTTCTTGCCGCTGTTGGTGACGAGTGTGTATTGTGCGGTTGGGGTTGTGTATTGTTGGGGGGTTTTGGGGTGGAGGGTTGTGAGGGGGATGTAGGTGAAGGGGTGGGTGAGGGGAGAAGATGGTAGAGCTTTTTCATTTGTCACATATCACGTCACCTTCACGCTGGATCAATCGTATGTACGCAGATGAAGTATATATTGATAGCGGGCCTCAAACTTCCTCGCACGCATGGATAACAGACTGCTTGTACGTTGCAATCAACCGGTGGAGCCGCCGACTTTTGTTCCCCACTGTCCTGTGTACATATCTCTCCCCAAGTCCCCCCCAACCAACTCCGCCCACACACACGCACATCCCATCACCACCTCCCCACCAAATCATTCAAACAACATGCACAGCAACCCCACCCGCACCCTCATGCCCATGAGTCTGTCCCCCTGTCTGCTGCTGCTGCGGTTGCAACCCCCCACCGGCGCTCGTCCCCCCCGCCGTCGTCGGAGTCCCCGCGCCCACCGGGGGCTCCACCACCCTCGGCTTATTCGGGTTGTTATCCGTGAGCCATTGGCCCAGCCACACCTTTGAAAAGCAATCCACCATTAGCCACATCACGATTGACTCGTTGGGGGGGCGGGAAGGGGGATGGATGTTTTGTGGTCAACGTACGGTGGGATTCGCAGGCTTCTCCTTGCACAGCTGCGTCAGCCCCTGCAGCAGGGTCGGGTACACGGTCGTTTCGAGGATCTGTTTGGCGGTGTCCGATGTGGGGGGTGGGTTTACCGGTGCTGGGCGAAAAACATCCCACAAAACATCAGAACATGAACACGTAAACCATTTTGAATGACCAAAAAAACCATATGAGATGGTGGGAGGAAACGTATGAGCAAACGTACTGTCTGGGAAAAAGAAGCGGAGGTCGCGCTCGACGGTCTCGGGGGAGGTGGGGATGTAGAACCCGTCGTGCAGCGCGTCGTCGTCATCGGCCGCGGCGTCGGTGGGTGCCTGGGGATCTGTTGGGTCGTTGGATGTGGTTCCCGTGGTGGGGGATGTGCGCTTCGTGTGGCGGCTGGCGTACAGCGCGCTCAGACTACATAGATGTCGGAGAATGCGTTAGCGGGGTGACATACCAAGCCATATAAACGAACCCGATGACTATACGACTCACCTCTCACCAGCGGGTGGATGATCGCCCTCATCCGCCGCCCCACCGAAAACGACTCGTTTTAAAGCATTCACCCCGTCGTGTCGCAGAAGGGCGAGCGCGACGACGGGCCCGGAGGTCGTGTAGGCGAGCAGGGCGTCAAAGTCGGGGTCGGAGGACCAGTCGGAGAAGAATTCGGCCGATTGTGTGGGGGTTAGGCGGGTGCGGCGGCGCTGTGGGGGGGGGGGGGAAGAGGGGAGATAAATTAACGGAGCAGCAACAGGACGGGTTAGTTAAAGAAATGGACCACAGCTGTAACCCCACGTTCCGTTCTTCCCCGTCCACTTTGACCGCCCGCGTCCTCACAAATCGGATGTGCGTCCCTCATGACAAGCCAGGCGCCTCTCTATCCCTCCCATATCCCATGTCCATATCACATCCCATATCACGCCCCCCAACCTTTACCCCCCCGTGCCCCCTCTTCTCGCCCGCAACGAAACCCGGCCCAAAACCCCACACATACATTAAAGATCTTAAACCCCGCCTGCCCCAGCTTGTACACAATCTCCGGCTCGTGCGCGGCCGCGTCCGGTTTGAGGAGGAGGAATAGGCGGTCCATTGCTTCTGTCGAATTGGGCTGATATGTGTGTGTTTCCGTTTGGAACGATCGTGTTTTACGTTCCCTGTCGCTACCTCTGTTTCTCTGGCGGCGAGTGACAGTGATGGCGGCTTATGTCAGCTGATGACGCACGCGATGGCTTGCTTCGTGTGTTTACTGGCGCTGTCAGGGAGGTGCTGCATGTGCATAGCCATGTACGCATTGAACAGGAACCACTGTTCCGTTTTGCACCAGTTCCAAGCGTCATATCAGTCACACTCCTACTGCATGCGCCGGTCGGCTCTGCCTCGTTCTCTTTCCATAGCGCACGGACAATCAGGGTGGGGATTGGGGACTTGGCGTCGGAGAGGTTGGGGGTATAGCGGATGTGGGGGCGACAAACGGTTCATGAATGCCACGGACGCTGCGAGGAGAGTATCCAGCGGGGTCCCACCACTCTACGAACCCACCCTCCAGATCATCCCCCCTCTGTATCCCAACGACGCTTGCATCGCGAATATCTCACCCATCGCCCCAAAAGTCCCCGCATTGCATACCCTCGGATCCCACGCAAAGGGCCGTCAGACAACCACCAGCGATGTGGCTGCCGTCATCGCGTTCACGAAGTCTACCGCTGTCTACACATGACCTTCGCTGTCGCTGATGTCAAGGAGGAAGTCTTCGACGGGAGGTGGACCTGGCTGTGTCCGTCGAGATCGCTGTATAAGACGTGCGATGGCAGGATCAAGCTGCTGTAGCGCAACCGGGGTAGGCAGATCAGACGAGGACTGTACTCCTCAGACGACGCCCGGCCAAGGCGACGGAACCCCCGGGATCGAACCCAACCTTCGCCCTCACTATTACTATCATCGTACGTGAGGACCATCACCAAAGCGCAGGACCAGTGCAAGTGGTGTTTCTGCTGATATTTATCATCGCACGCATTGGTTACTGATAGGATGTGCATTGGCTAGTCAGTTCACACTACGTATGCATGACATATGTGGCATATGAGTAAGAGGCCAGAGGTGCATCGTGTATCTACATGAGGGCTTGCAAAAGAAAGGGAAAGGGCGGGGGGAGGCTACGCTATAAGGGCAGTTGTATTGGCTACGCTCGTAGGGAAGGGGTCTACGCCAAAGGATTGGGCGGGCCAGCCGACCTCGCAACCCACCATCTGCCTACACTAAACCTATGACTTCCCCACACACCTCTCCGGAAACACACCCTTAGCCCCCGTCCACACATTCCGTCCATAGACCCACCCATCGTCATACTTCGTCTCCACAACCACCACATCGCCCTTCGCCACACCCAACTCATCCTCGCTCCCCGGCGTATGGGATGCGACCGCGACTTCCTGCTGGGGTTCTGCGGGCGCGTGGTGGGCGATCGTCTCGTATTGGGGTGGCGCGGCGAGGGTGGGGTTGCGTTGGTACAGGGAGTGTTGGCGGGTGGGTGCGGAGGAGCCGTGGGAGTATACGCTGCCGTCCATGCTGAGAGCGGTGCCGACGCGGGAGGTGGAGGCGGCGCTCATGTGGGAGTCGGTGTGCACGGCGGTGCTGTGCACGGCGTCGGAGGGGGCGTAAGCATGATACCTCTCGGCGGGGATGACCGGCGCGACGGGCGGAACGGAGGGGGCTGCTTTGTAGGCGGGCTGGACGACGGACGGCAGGGTTGTGGATTTTGTGGTTTGCGCGCGGCTGCGACGGCGGTAGAAGAAGTACGCGAGGGCGAGGAGGCCGAGGAGAACGATTGGGGCGGCGACTGGAGAGGATGAAAGGGTGATGAATTTTAGCGGATAAGATCGGGGAAAAAAGATGAGTCGCTAGTACAAGAGAAGAAGAGCGGGAGATTATTTCGGGCGGACGCTTTACCTCCGACAGCGATTTTCCACGTGTTGCTACTAGCCGGGTCACCCTCTCGTCGGATATCTGCAGCATCGTCCCCGTCCGAAGTTCCAACAGACGAGGGTGTGGTTGACGGGGTCGCGAAAGGAATGGACGACGTGGATGGCGTCGATGTTGACACGGGCTGTGGTAACATCCCCAGCAAAGCGCCGCCATCGAGACAGCCCACGTCAAACTTATTGAAATGCCTCTCTCCACCGGTCAATGCACTGATCAAGTGCTGATCAATGCATCGGGAGTCACCCCGGACAGACGTGGCGTTCGGGGTTCTCAAGCAATCTTGGTCGGTGTATTGGGTGAAAGTGCCGGTAGTGCAGTTAGCGGTAAACCAGATAAAGCCGGAATAACTGGGGTGGCATTTTCCGTCGGCTAAGGTAGTGGAAGCAGATGAGAGGCTGCTTTCGGGCAGACCCACAGATCTTGGATCGGCGTACCGAGATAGTAATACACGGAGTCAATTACGCTGTCCTTCAAGCAAGCCGTACTAATGATAAGGAGCAGCAAGCAGCATTTGAGATCAGAATCGGGAAAGGGACTGGGGGCCTTGAGGCTACTTACTCGACGTATCTGGTCGCCCTCATGTACTGCTGATACCCATTGGTTGGCGGCTTTAGCAGGTCCCCCAAGTTCATCCCACAATCGCGAGTCAGATAGTTGAGACCGAATTTTGCGCACACTGAAGGGTTCGTGCAGGCGGCGGTGTTCGTGTTGGTCGCTAGCCTGACGGGCAAGTGGACTAGGAGGAAAACGGAAAAACAAAGAGCGCAGGTTCGACTTTCAGGTGTGCGAGAGCTGTGTGCCGAGAAAAGCATTCGCAAGTATACCTGCCGGATCGCAAGGCTGGGAGTCGTAATACGAAACCCTGTCGAAGGACAGTGGTGAGATGACGTGCCCGCACAGATTGTAAGTGCGCCTACGACGAGCCAGGCCGAAATACGAGTGAATTCCTTCCCCTTGTATACAGACCTAGTTGCAGTTGCAGCGGCACTCATGGCGGGCGGTTATTGTTCTTCCCTTTCAGTAGCAGATCGTCGTTCACGAAAGGACACTCGCCAGTTAGGGGAACGGAGACATAGCAAGAGGGTTCTATACTCATGTCGCCTCGGTCCCGCCCGGTGCGCACGCCTCCGTTCTCTGAACTTTGCGAGGGGAGCCTCCCGATACAGCGCCGCCTTCCCACGGTCCTCCTGCAGCTTTTCTCTGCGGAAGGGCCTGCAAGTTGTATACGGGCGCACATGTGTTACCCAGAGCGGGCCCTGACGGCTTTTGTCAGTGGGAGGCTTGGGATGGAGTTGCAACTTGGACGGGACAGCGACCTGCAGAGTGCGGCTGAACATGAACTTGCATGCTCATCATGGCTCATCGAGACGCCCCTGCCTGGAGAGGGATTTGGCGGCAGCCGAGTGCTCATCTCCAATCTCCTTATCCTCTTCCGCTGGGTCGGAAGTGCGGAACCAAGCCAGTGACGGCATGCCGCACCCAACGAGTGTCCCTCTTTTCAGGTGGCCTGCGCCCTTACATTCTCAATTACACAACCCGTACAGGTCACTCGACGGTGACTGTGTCAAGTTCACCTAGTAGAGAAACGTGGTAAGCTTCGATGCGCACGAAAAAACGAGGAAGCCGCGGACATGGCGCTGTCGAGAATCTGAACCGTATTGAGATACAAGTTGCCATCATCGGCGACGCCTCAGGCAGAGGTACAATGATGTGGATGGCAGATAACCACCACGGAAAATGGGATGGGGTGAAATCTAGACTACCTACGGTTACGGGAGAATGCGTCTGGTCTGCGGCCATTGCCAAACACCACCGAACGCACAATCGAGAGGAAATTCTTGGTGCTCAGGACGTCCCGATTGTGCACTTTCATCCGTAGTGGTTGTCTCCCAGGGATCTCAAATGGCGTCCAGTCTTGGTTGATACATTCGGGGTTGGGGCAACCCACCAATCCATGGACGTATTCCATTCTTCCCGTTCTAGCTTGCCACGGCCGAGGTGATAGCCGTCGTCGGATGTTTTTCTTCACACGACCGTGGCAGTCGGGGCACACGGACGACGTTCGATACTCATCTAGCAAGTAACATGGAATGCCGTTTCTCGCAAAGAGTGTGCGGAATCTGTTCCATGATGAGTTAGCATATTATAGTACATAAAAAACAATGATGGTCACTCACCCCTTGGTCTTCGATGACTCCTGAAAGCGCATCGTTTTCCCAGCATCGCTCCAATCACCCAAGATGACCGAAAAATGCTTTCCATACCGGCGTCGCATGTTCTTAATGAGCTTGCTCTCAGACTTTTGCCGCAGTGAGAACGCCTTGAATCTGCGAGCGATGTGAATCTCATCCCGGTAAAACTCATCCAGGGCGGGATCTGGGATATGGATGGATGTCAGCCCATGTATTACTAAATTTGAAGATCAAAATTGAAGTAGAACATCATACCCGCATGTACGTGATCCACAATGAATGCTGAGAACGCCTCGATGTTCATGCTCTTGTGCGACGGAATATGTGATTCCATGTCAGCGATGCCGGCATTGATCTTTCGCTCTCTCATGTCTCTTTGAAAGTACCGAGACTTTGTCTCGACCGCCCGTTGATTGGATGTGTATCTGATATGGGGTGGTGCATTGTGAGAACGCTGCAACGGAATGTCGCCGCAATGGGGATGGTGGGGATAGGGGCGGTGGGAGCGGCAGCGGAGACGGGGGGCTGGGGGGCGGAGACGGGGGGCTGGGGGGCGGAGACGGGGGGCTGGGGGGCGGAGACGGGGGGCTGGGGGGCGGAGACGGGGGGCTGGGGGGCGGAGACGGGGGGCTGGGGGGCGGAGACGGGGGGCTGGGGGGCGGAGACGGGGGACTGGGGGGCGGAGACGGGGGGGGGTAGCGGAGACAGCAGGGCAGTAGTAATCAACTGAAACGTATTGAAATGGCCGCTCCTTCTTGATGTCTCGACAGAACAAGAGGTCACGCTTGCCCGGATCAATGCTGACGATGTTTGGAGCCTCCCTTAGTTCGGCGATGTGGTGCTCAAAATACAGCTGTTTGACTTCTTCCTGCATTTGGGCTTTGCTGCGCTTCCGGGCCCGATGGCCGTACTTGAGCCCTGGCTTCTTGAAGTGGATGGTAGCGGAATACCCATTTGTGCTGATTGACCCGTCAAATTTGAGACCAAGCTTCTTTCGATCCTTGAAGACCTTGTCCTGCAATCCGTCATTCAGCGAGGTGATTGTGAGGTGATTGAAATAAGCGCAGAAGGATAGAGACTTACATTCACGTTGAGAACTGTCCCCACAGCTGCTGCTTGCGTTGATCGGTGAGTTTCCCCATGCGACGTTGGGGCAAGCCCAGGATATGAGTGGCTAGGATCTTCGTGTCGATCCGAACGGATGACTGGATTCAAGATTTGCAAGAAAACAGCCGCATTCCACGGCGCTCATAGAGGCGTGAGAGCTCACAATAGGCACCTGTGATGAGGCGAGGCAGGTGCGGACCATGATTAGACAAAAGCGGAACCCGCGGGGAGGGGGGGGACGGAAATATACTAACTCACCTAAATATGGCATTGCGTCCACCGCAAGGCTGTACGCAAGCGGCTCATCCTGGGGAGGAAACCGAGCCCATAACTCGTCGAGGACGGTCCGCTCAAGTCGTGTGAGGCGCACAAGCTCCTCTTCAGTTGGGTACTCTTCAAACGTCGCGTACTTTGTAAATTGACGGACCCGCTGATAATACTGTCTCCGCTGCGCTCGGCTGGTTCTGGCTCTACGGAGATGCAGTACGACTTGCTTCAAACCAAGCCTCTCATTGACGTAGCGCAGAAACATTTGCATGAAATGCTCTTGTACGTTAACTTTGAGGTTTGCAAGGATGCTCGTAGCCGTGTACGCTGCGGTCTGTTGGCAATTTCGCATGCGGATGGGGGCAAATCCGTGAACATTACAGTAGTCTTGAACCCATGGACGCAACTCTTGCGCAATGAGCGGATTGCCGTTGTAGTTTGGATTGTTGAGCAGCTCAAACATCACGCTGATGTGCTTGTCGGTGATGTCCGGGAAATTGTGTAGAGGATGATCAGCTGTGGTGGGCATTGCGGTCAGGACATTGTTTTATGGGAAATATACAGTATAGTGTACCTCAAAAACTCACCAAGGTAGTACTTGATAAAGAAGGTGGTGTGGCGTGCAAGGACGTGAACATCGGCGATGAACGTTGTCAGGCGCTCCCTTTGGACTTGATTGTGATTTTGGATTCGGTGAAGGGAAACCTTTGTGCTGGCGTGTGTCTGCGGGCGGGGTCGTTGAGCTGGTGGTGGTGGCGGGGGTTCAAGCACCAGGGATCCACCCGGTGTGCTGGGAAAACGGAAAGGGATGGGCGCGGGGAGGTTCGGTGGGCGCTGCAGACCCCTGTCCACGGGTGAAAGCCCTCGCTGCTGCTGGTGCTGTTGCCCGTCTTCATCGCCAGAGCTCTCGCTAACCATGTCTGCAATTGCTTGGGGCAAGTGGCGCTGGACAGAAGGTGGGAAATCGAATCGCGGGGGTTGCATTGGTGTCTGCACAGCGGTTGGCGGATTTATGGGCAGCCGCAGGGTAACCGGAGTAACCTTCCTCCTCTTCCGCCGTGGTGTTTGTCCCGTAAAGAAGCCACCCCACCGGTGCCCCTGGAGCGCCTGGTGTGATGACATGATGGCCGTGCTGTGCCTTAAGTTCAGCCGAGACAGGTGTTGCAGGTGATCGCCTTGATAGCTGTGTGTCAAAGAACTCAGTGCTGTGGTAATGAAGCTGAGAACAGTGAGGAATTGCGGTTGTTACCTGGTGGTGGTTGGCGAGTACACATCTGCTTGCAATTGCGCTGGGTTCCGGTAAGGCCGAGCGTGAAGGCTGTAAGCAGTGTACAGTAAGGAGCGTGAGGAGCGCGAAGAGTGAGGAAGAGCCAGAGTGGGGATCCCCACGTTCTTTTACACGCGTGTAAAGGATGTGGGTGTTGTGGAACCGACCTCGTCCACTTCCGCAAATCGTATCAAGGGTCGGAGAAGGGTTTGTATTGCGAAGCGACTTCCACACACTTAAAGATACAAGAAGCAGGGGGGTGGGTGGGTTTTGAACTGATCTACGATTTGCGGATAACGTTCGTGGGAAAAAAAGGGAACGGAGCAGAAGAAAGAAAGTAGAAAGAAGGAAGCCTGCACAGTTTGTCATCTGCAGTCCGCAGTCACGTGTCCTCGGTCGATTTATTCGCGGGGCAAAATGCAATCGTTACTTTATTCCCCTTTCACACACACCACTCGTTTTATAGACATTCAATCGGACGGTCTGCCCACACACACAACCAGCTCTCTATCTGCAGAGAAGAAAAAGGGGGGTATGGTAGCTATAAAAAGGAAGCTGTGGCTGAAACTGGCTGTTTACA
This sequence comes from Fimicolochytrium jonesii, assembly GCF_025526975.1. Classification (NCBI taxonomy): domain Eukaryota; kingdom Fungi; phylum Chytridiomycota; class Chytridiomycetes; order Spizellomycetales; family Powellomycetaceae; genus Fimicolochytrium; species Fimicolochytrium jonesii. The sequence continues at coordinate 231,637 of NW_026515702.1, forward strand.
ACACTCCCTCTCAGACTGCGGATCAAATTCAGTCCGCAGTCGCCGTCGCAGTCGCTCTGCATGATCCCATAGAACGTTCCGCTCTCAACTTCCGCAATCGCTTGAGTCCAGATCGGAGTAGGAGCCGGACTCGAGATTCGCTCTTCAAGTCACGATCGCTTGAGTCCAGATCGGAGTAGGAGCCGGGGTCGCGATTCGTTACGCCCTGAACTTTACGCCATCAACTTCCGCCATCGCTTCCGCCATCGCTGATCTCGACCCTTCCAGTGCTGAGCACGACCGCCGCTTGCGGGAGGTCGACCGGCATGGGATGTGTTGTCGCTTCGCCGTCGTAGTCGTGAATGCCTCGGTAAAAACTCTCCCAGTCGCAAAAACCTCCGTGAGGAAAAATAGATCCTGGGAGTAGGAAAAGAGCGCATCGCTGTATCAGGCAACATTGGCCTTTCGGCGCAACCCTAGAGCGTGAACAAACTTCCAGTGTTTGTTTTCATCTAGGGATTTGGTAAATATATCCGCAACGTTGTCGTGCGTATTGATCTGAGTGATTTCTAGGGCAGCGGCGGCGGCGGCGGGGGCTTCTCTGGCGTTTGGCGTAGTAGCTGCGTTAACTGTGTTGGCTCTCGCTCTGATGAGTTTGATGTCTTCGTCCTTGAAGGCGAGAGGCATAGTGGTTTGAAGTTCATTCCATTCCATGAATGCTTTAATCTCATCTTTCCAGATTTGGTAGTTTTCGCCGTTGGCAGAAAGGACCTCTACATGGTTCAATTTGGAGGCGGCAACAGTGGCGTTAGTGGTGGATGACATGGTTAGATTTTTAGGGTAAGCGTCTTGTTTTGTTGTTTTAGAATGTGTAGATTTTTCGCCAGTGGGATTGGGGGATTTTTTTTTTTTTGTGTAGTAGCGTAGGCGGTCTGGCTCTAGCTCGTAGGTGGAATGGGTTTTGGCGTAGGTGGTCTTTCTCTAGAGTAGGACGCAGAGTAGAATGGTCTATGGTGCTGATAACGTGTTGTGGAACTCGTTACTTTATTCCCCTTTTACACACACCACTCGTTTTATAGACATTCGATCGGACGGTGTGCGCACACACACACACACACACAGAAAAGAAAAAGTGAGGGTACGGTAACTATAAAAGGCAGCTGTGGCTGGAACGGGTTGTTTATAACACTCCCTCTCAGACTGCAGATCGAATTCAGTCGCCGTCGCCGTCGTAGTCGCTCTGCATTCTGATCTCATGGAACGTTCGCGATTCGCTCTATGATGAGAGAGTGTGTCAGGAGCAGTGGAGATGGCGGAGACAGTTGTCTCAGAAACAATGATGAACTCACCCTCACGCAAATGCATAATCCTCCTCCTCCCACAACTCGGAGCCCGCTGTCTCGTCGCCACCAGATGTAGATCCGTATGACGACACGGACTCCGAGTGTGGGAGGCTCCACCGACGTATACTCCTCGTCGTCATCCTTGGCGTCGTCGGAGGCCGGGGTGAAGGCCCGCGCTTCCTCTGCCTTCTGCTTTGCTGCGGCCAGGTGCGCTCTGTGGGCGTCGTAGAGGGGTGTCGTGTGGGCCTTCATCGCCTGGCGTGTTGCTGATCCGCACGTCTCCCTCACTAGCTTTCCCAACGCCCTCCAGTGCCCCTCCTCCTCTTCAAGCGCGGCCAGCTCCTCCTGCGCCATCTCGTCATACCCCTCCTCCTCGTCACCGGTCGTCGGGGTGGGCGCTGCTGCTGCTGCTGCTGCGGCTGCGACCCCTGCTATGGCGGCAGCGCGGGTGGGGCGGGTGGGGATGGGGGCAGGGTTGAGAAGGGCGGAGATTGGGGCGGGGTTGAGGAGGCTGGTGATTGCAGGGGGGTTAGGGATAGGGGCGGTGGGAGCGGCAGCGGCGACGGGAGGCTGGGGGGCGGAGACGTGGGGAGCGGCGGCAGAGACGGGGGGTTGGGCGGTGGAGACGGGGGTTGGGATGGTGGAGACGGGGGGATGGTGGGCGGAGACGGGGGGCTGGCGGGTGAGGTGCGTGGTGGCTGGGGCGGGTGCGGGGAGGGTGGTTGAGGGGACGACGGGTTTGCCCGGGAGAGCGGCGATGGCATCCAGATATGCCTGCGCGCGCCCACACTTATTGCAGGCCGCCCTGGCTGTCTTGACGTTGTTCACAATGCCCGTTCGCCACGCGGCGAACGTCCGAGCCCCGCAAACAACGCGTACTCCTCCAGGAGCAAGGCAGGAGGAGTTTCGGTTGTCCCTACCCCTCCCTGCTCCAGCACCAGATTGAGTTTGGCGTGGGGGCGCTTTGGGCATGGTTGTTGTCGTTGTTGTCGTTGTTGTTGTGTTGTCGTTGTTGTTGTTGTGTTGTCGTTGTTGTTGTTGCTGTGTCGGGGTGTGGATCTCGGCGTGTGCTGAGGTTGGAAGAAGAGAGCGCGAGGAGGAGGTCTCAGAGACAGGGACCGCAAAAGTAGGTAGGTTTGACAGTATTTTGACAGTGTAGGCATATATATACAGTGTAGGCATATACGGTACAGGTGGCCAAAAGAGCGTCCGAGAGAGCGTTCCATCACGTGGGTTTCATCACGTGAGCGTTGCGCAGGCTTTAATAAGTCTGATACCCGTGGTGATTTGTTGAGCGGATGTGTCACTGTGCGGCGAGATAGCGTCAGAAACCCCCCCGTTCACGAGGACCGGAGTATACCTTTTACAATTCATCGCAGCCACGACCACTCGCCCAAGTGCATTCTATTCAAAAACAGTGCATTTTCCCACCCCCCCCATCATACGCCGCAATCCAATCCCAACCCAACCCCATTTTTCTCCCTGCCTCCCCAAAAAAACAAGCGCCCGAAGCCGTCATATCGCAAAATAGGTATCCCCCATCGTATACACCAGGCTCGCATTCACCAACTGTATTCCAAAGAAGTTCAAATCAACCAATCAGTCAGTCCCCACGACCGTCTCATCCCAAAGACCTCAGAGCAACAAACTCACATTGTCAACAGCGGCCCTAACATCCCCCTCACCCACGCCAAACACTTTCCCAAGCACTTCCAAATTCGCGCCGGTCTCCGCTGTTCGTAGATATTGTTCAATCCGCGTTTGTAGTGTCATTGTTGAAGAGTGGGCGGGAGGGCGTGATATAGTGATGGCGGCATCGTTGGCGGACGCGGCAGAGGCGGCATCGATGGCGCCCATGAGTTCTTCGAGGTCTTTGTCTTCGAGGAGGGAGTCCATTAGGTCGTCTATGTTTAGGTCTTCGGGTTTTACGTCGGTGGGGGGTGGTGGGGCGGTGTTGATGGGTGGGTCGGGGGCGGGTGGGGTTGTGGTTGCGTTGTGGTGTGGAGGGTCTGGGTGGACTGTTGAAGAATCCAAGCAGATGCGTTAGACGACGGCAATGGGGATGACCGATCAATGAAGCGCAACTTACGCTGCTCAGCATAACTGAACGCCAGCCGATCTTCCTCCCATCGACGTTTCGTTGGAATCGTTTTTGTCTGCCGTCCGTCAGCAGCGTTCGAGGTGTGTTGATTTTCGCCACCGTTTGATGTCTTGGGGAAGTAGTGGTCCCGGTATAGGCGCATGGCTTCTAGGGGACGGAGGATCTCGATCAGGACGTCTTGGCAGATGCTGAACCTGTGAAGAGAGAGGAAGCGATTGCACACACAACGCGATGAGTCCGACGACGATCAAAACGCTTTGTGGCTGATTTCCCTCGCGATGAGATGATGAGTCTCATCAAGGGATGTGCGGAAGCGTTCTTGCGCCCGCTGCACAATGCAGGGCTCGCTTTCCTCCCACTCGCCGAGCGCGGAGCCTTACCCATCCCTCTCGCCCCTCCCATTGTCGAGGAATCCCTCCAGCGGAAGTAAACGTACCCAGTGCACTCAACCCATCGCCGCTGCTCGCCCTGTTTCTCCCCCTGAAACACATATCCCTTCCTCAGCGTCCCCAGAACATCCACCATGGCACCCTTCACCAGCCGCTGAGCTCTCGCGGAATGCTCGAGGTGTGTTGGCAGCGAGAACGAAATCAATCCCGTCCCGTCATCTATCAATAGATCGCGTGGGTGTTATTCATCGGTTTTCAGGCTCCACACCTCGTTTTGTCCCACCCCAACTCTCACCCTTGACTAACCGAGAACAAACGAATGCGAAGGAAACATCATTTCCCGCAATCGTCTCGACTTGTCCTCCTCGCCCGGCTGAGCCCCGTACCGCCTTTCGGACGGTGGTTCCGGTGCGGCCATCACGATAGCGACGATTATACCCGACACGCGCACATTTTGGAATTCAAGCGGTGGGTTGCCTATTTGGAAGACGGGGGGTTGGGATGGGAGTGGCCGTTGCTTGTTGTTGGTGGTTGTTTTCTTGTTTCGGCGGGTGGTTGAGGATAGGGGTTGTTGGACGGGTGTTGCGGCGAGGAGGTCACGGATGAAGAGCACCCTGTGGACGGCGGGGTCAGTTCTGTTGAAGGAGGGAGTGCTCATGCTGCTGCTCTTTGTCGTTGGTTGAGGGAGGGAGCCCCTGGAGTGTGTGTTTGTGAGCCTTCTGGCCGGCTGTTTGTTGTGCGTCCCGGCTGCTCTCCTTGAGACTCCATCTGCTTCTTAGGGTTCCAGATGGGTTCCAGATGGGGTTCTGCATAGGGAGTCATCGGGCGCCGCGCGGAGGTGTCCCACTCAGCGTGTTCTTCAGTCCCGTCCGGGTGGGCTGCATGTCCTTCGTCTCCTTGCTTTTACGCCACCCCCCCCCCCCCCGGAGTCATCACGGAGACAAGCAGGTGGGGAGAGCCACATCCACCCCTCTCCCTCACCCACTCACCCACCCACTCGCACTCGCACTCGCACTCGCACTACCCCCACACTCGCCGTGAATGCCCGCCATCAACGCCATCCTGCGTTCCTCGCGTGACTCGGACGACCTCGGAAAGGGAACCGGAAAGGGAAAGGGAAAGGGACACCGAAACGGAGAGAGACCCGGAACGGGAAAAAGGAAGGATTTGACACGGGAACCACTTCGGGCGTTCGTCGCGTGAGCTTCAGTCATCTGGTCGGAACGTCTCGTCCTACCGCGTGTGTGGAAAAAAAAACCCCCCATTTCCATTCTCAGAGACACATGTACACCCTGGAAAATACCGGCGAGACCCCCGGTCGCAACATTCCCATGACTTTGCGGCAGGGCGGCGGAGTATCTGCATTTGTATCTCGAGTCGACTCGGAACCTTGGGCATCGGGCTCGGAGGAGGACTTTGGGAGCAGGCAGAGACTTTCGAGAAGGGTTGGGGCGGGTGAAGGTGGGGACGGGGAGAGCGTTGATGTGGATGGAGATGGGGAGGTGGATCGGGATCATGGGGATGATCATGAGGTGAGGATTTATGAGGTGGACGCGGCGAGGGTATGGGGGCGGAGACGCGAGCGAAGCGAGCGACATTGCGCCGCTTTTCCTGCCCACGGCTCTTAGCGAGCTTCAGTGAGCTACATTCCTACCTACCGCATTTTAACATCCTCGTTGCGAGGGGAGAGAGCAGGGGATCCTTTGTTGGTGGTTGATGGTCGGTGGTGGATGGTCGGTGGTGGATGGTCGGTGGTGGATGGGTATCATGCCATCATCGCTCACGGTGCCAAACATTTTCCAACCTCTGAACCCCATAGCATGCCCAAGTCCAAATCGACGAAACCCCAACATCCGCCCAATGCAAAACCTTCAACTGCAGGACATGCCAACGTCACGTCATGCACGTCGATCTTGGCACCCCCGAAACATTCACCGCCGGCTCACTCCGTTTCGTCACATCCACTCAATCAAAAGCCACCGCCCACGGGCAGCCCTCACGGACGCCGCGTCTCGGCAAAGAATGGGAATTCGCAGGCTGGGGAAAGACCCTAGTCACCGAGCTCCGCCCAGCCGTCGTCGACGCGCACGGTCAACTGGACTTCAAGCATCAGATGGACCAATATAGAGCGACGGCGATCGCCGCGGTGGCAGTGACTGGCGGCGCTTTCTACAGTATTGGCCAAATCGTCGTCGCGGCTGGCCAATACGCACCCATCTCGGCGGCCCTCGTCTGCATAGTCGTCTTCGCCTACCGGTCCATCTTCACAGAACTGGGCGTGATACCCCTCAACGGCGGCGTCTACAGCCTACTCCTCGTCGGCTCCACCAAGATGATTGCGGCCATGGCGGCATGTTGCGCTATCCTTGATTACGGAGGTTCGGCTGTTGTCAGCGCGTCCACTGCGAGCAATTATTTTCATGGCCAGTGGGGATTTGTGGACACATACCCGTTGACGATATGTGTTCTGGTCGTGTTTGCGTTTTTGGCGCTGGGCGGGGTCAAGGATTCGGCGAACTTTGGGCTGGGGATCTTGTAGGTGTTTTCAAACGATTTTCTCGCATGTCTACAACTCACTCTCACCACACCCCACTCCTAAATCAGCCTCATCCACCTCCTCACCCTCCTCATAATCATCTTCTCAAGCATCGTCTTCTGGGCCCGCAACGGGTCCGACACCTTGATAGCAAACTGGAACGCGCCATCGCCGTCCGGGAACGTCGCGTACGATCTCTTTGTTGGGTGGTGCATCGGGATGCTGTACGTGCGTATTTGGTTGTTTTTCGACTTTGGCAATGGAAGATCTTGGCGTGCTTACCATGAGATCGGATGCGCAGGGCGTTCACGGGGATTGAGACTTGTCGTATGTGTTATCTACATCAGGGCTGAAGGGAAAGGCGAGGGTGTCGGGGGATAGTGTACTGACCGAAATTCGGGGTTTATCTAGCGAATTACATTGAGGAACAACGGCCGGGCGTGTACCCAAAAACAATGCGGAATCTAGCTTATCGTAAGTCGCACTCCTCTCTCTACTCGCATACCAAAAAAAGCAGTAGCCCAACAATCGAACTCCCCCTCTAGTTGTAGCATTCTTTATGCCCGCCCTCACACTCAGCTGCCTCGTCGTCCTCCCGCGCGCCGACATCCAAACAAACGTCGACTTTGTACTCTCGTATCTGGGCCGCGTCGCAGTCGGGCGCGGGCTCGAGGTGCTGATATCCGTCGATGCGTGTATCGTGCTGTGTGGCGGGGTGCTTTCGTCGTTTGTCGGGATCAGTAAGTCCTTCACAACACCCCTTCCTATATACCACACCACAGAAAAGTTGACTATCTCTTTTTTTGGCACAGTGGGCCTAATGAAACACATGGCCTCCGACCACCTCCTTCCGCACTTCCTCCTCCACACCAACACCCTCACCCACACCAACCACTACATCATCGCCGCCTTCACCCTCCTCTGCCTCCTCCTCATCACCGTAACAGCAAACAACACAACCCTCCTCTCCCTCCTCTTCGCCATCGCGTTCCTGTGCCTGCTCATCCTGTTTGCTGTAACGAACCTCCTCCTGAAATATAAACGCGGGAGGTTGAAACGGGAGCGTACGGCGCGGTGGTATACGGTCCTCTTCGGGCTCCTGGCGGCGGCGGCGGCCGTGGTAGGGAACGGGATACTGTCTCCGAGCATGATTGTGGTGTTTGGGAGTTTCTTCGGGGTGTTGTTTGTGGGGATGCTGGTGAGTATCGGCAAAGTGAGGTTGCTGAGGATTGCGCTGTTTGCGGCGGACAAGTATGACGGGCTGGAAGGCGTTAAGGAGAGGTTGGTGGCCTGGGTGAGGAGGGCGAGGGGGCATCCTGTGTAAGTTGGGGGGGTTTTTTTGTGTTTGTGGGTTTTTTTTTCGACTCGCTGCACTGAGATATGTTACTGAAACCTTTTTTTTTTTGTAAAGCGCATTCTTCACAAACCACCCCGAAATCCACGTCCTCAACAAAGCCGTGCTGTACGTCGCGCACAACGAACCCACGTCGAATCTCAACATTGTCCATTTCTGCGACGACGATCATCGGGGCGTCGATGGAGATGCAGACCCTGCGAGCGGCGGTGTTGTAGCGGACCTGAAAGTGAACTGCCATGTGCTGGACCACGTCTATCCGAAGATCTCGATCAATCTGGTAAGTGGGCCGTGAGTTGACATGCCATGCCCCCCCTCAAACTTACAGTGATGAACATTTTGCCCGAGGGTAGATCATCGTCAAAGGCCGCTTCGGCCCCTCCGCCGTCGCGTGCATGGCCAAAGCGCTGAGTATCTCGCGGGTGCGTCGCGTCTTGCTCTTCCCCCCCCCCCCCCATCTCGCGCGACTAACATGTGACTCGTAGAATCAGTGCTATATCACATGTCCCGGCGAGAAGGTGGGGCAGATTGGGGAGTTTGGCGGCGTTAGGATTATTATGTTGTGAATGGGGTGGGGTGGATGGGAGAGGACCTGTCTTGTGAAGTTAACCTGAATGTGGAACTAAGATAGGTGTACGTTGGGGGTGCGGTGGAAACTGCGTCTTATGCAAAGGGTGGGGGGATCAGATGAGGTGATGTGCCGTGGAAAGTCCTGGCCATACACGCACATGCCGAACATCCCTATCGTCACTTTCGCGCATTCCTCCTAAATGAAACCGGATCAAACCAAACGATGTTGAACAGTGCTGTGAAAAGAGGAATTGTATTGACGACTTACTGTAAAATACAAAGAAGGAACTAAAATGAAAAAAAAACCCACATTGTCCACCCCCCATCCCGGAAACATCATCGGTCTGGTCAACACGACCCTGGGGGTAAAACGTGCGCGCGTAGTCTTTAGGGGCTAAAACATGTCCCCCCCTAGTCCCCCACATGTCCAGAATCTCGCCCAAAAGTCCCCGCGCTCGCTGATGGGTGCAGCGAGCGATCCATGGCTCGGCGAACCTCCGATGCGTTGCAACGGCTGAGAAATTTTCCCATCGGTGGGCGTCTTATTCCGACGATGTCTGTAGGATCCTACTTGCTTGCCGAGGCCGGGGCGGACGTCTATTGTCGTTACTGGTGCGGATGCTCCTTGAGGGCGGACATCCACCGACTCGGCGCAAAAATGACTATGGATTCGGTTCGTCTTCGCGTCGGTGGATGTAGGGCGGTTGGTCGCTGCTTTGGACGTCCGGATGGAAGCTGATGGGTGATGATGATTCGTCACTTCACCCGGAACGGCACTCCCCGAGCGGTGGTCGGAGTCGTCGTCCGAGATGGCCCCCGGTTTCTGGCCCCGTCTTCGGGGCCTCTCGGCAAAGAACTCCCCAGCAAGCCACCCGAACAGCGCTTGCGATGCCCGTTCGGTAGCGTTGCCGGAGACGAGGCGTTCGCGGGATCCGTTGATTGCGACACCGGACGCGTTGATGGGGCCATGTAGGGGTGGTGGGCAGTCGACACGGGTCATCGGTAGTTTGAGTTTGTGGACCGGGGGGTAGTATCTGGGGGCCCGTATTCCGCACTCCCAATCCCGTCGACACGAGTGGATGATTTGTCCCCCCGTGCGGCGTTCGTATTGTCTCCATTGGACGCCGTGGATACGCTGTGAACGGCCCGAACCCCTTCTGCAGGCCCATTTGTCGTCCCCAGTGCAGCAGTGGCTTGCTTGCGGTGACCGGTTTCGGCTGCTCGCCATTGACTGCCGGTGTGGCTTTCTGTCGAGCTATTGAAGGACCTTGACCTGAACACCCCCCGCCCCCAGGAGATATCCGCATTCAAGTTGGCCGTTCTGCCGCGAGCGAAACGGTATCAGGCAAAATGGGCGAGGGGTGCCATATTCCTAGCGGGGGCAGATCTGGACCCGCGCTGGCAAACGACTGTCCAAGCATCGCCATCGCAGAATGCCGGATTCGGCAACGTTGCTTCTGGCGAGAAACCGATCCGAGGAGGACCCCCGATGATAACACGGTCTCCCTGAACTGCGCTTGGGCCCACGCCATGAAAAAGCGCATGCATCAGGAGTTTAGCGGCATCTAGCAGCATCAGCAGCGGCCGTTTGGGCGTAGCACTTACGGGGGCCCTTCGAGTCCCTGCGGTGAATCATCGATGGAGTCCAGGCTTCCGAAATCCTCTTCCTGCGGCTTCGTGATTAGCGGCGGGTCAAAGCAGCGCCAGCGTCGTCCTTCGTCTTAGGTGACGACGGCATCACACCCCCTGTCGTTTGTCGAAGAGCGTGCAAAAGACCCCACCCAAGTCGCAAGTGGGGGGGTAGATGTTCCCTTGGTATGCTGAGATTTGCCGGACCGGTGTGCCAAAAGGGGCGCGCCTCGGTACCGTGGTCATGATCGGAAAGAGGAGGGTGACAGTCCCCTGCTGGTCGTCAACCCATCGAAACGTGCCCGAAAGGGACGTATCCTTGAGCGGACAGAGGGATTCCAGGCTTCCGAAATCCTTCCCGCGGCTTCTTGATGAGGGGCTGGAACGACATTGGGAAGGCGCGGTCGGCTGTCCAAGCTCTGTCAATCGGCTGAAGAGCTTTGCGCGCGGGTTCAACGCGGCGGCACCGGCGTCGGCCTTCTCCTTAGGTGACGGCGGGCAGCACGCCCCCTGTCGTTTGTAGCAACACCCGTTTTTCTCATTGTCGTTGAATTCCTCAGGAATGGTCGGAACTCATGGAAAGGCGTGCCGGGCCCCAAGTCGCGTGGGGAGGGGGGTGGAGGTTCCCTTGGTAGGTGAGGTTGCCGGACCGGGGGTGCCCAAAGAGGCGCGCCATCGGGGCACCGGCGTATAGAATGTCCACCGATCGGCACCGTGGATCGGAAAGGGGGAAGGTGACAGTCAACCGGTGGTCGTGGGGCCCCACGAGAACCGTCGGTCAGCGTGCCCGACGGATCCGTGAGCGAACTGAGGAGCGGTCTCTGGGGGGTCTTCGTGGGGAGTCGGATATCGCTTGATACAGGGCTCCTCGTCGCCGATATCCAACAAGCGAACTGAGGGATTTGTTTTGAGAGTCAGGACGGTTAGAAGGGATGGGACTTTTGTCTAGTGACGGCGGGCACCCCCGCGTTGGTCGTTTGTAGGCATGGTAGGTGAGGCAGCCGTGTGGGCAATTTGGAAGGCGATGGCGGGCTCGTCATGGAAAGGATGTGAGGTGTGTCAGTTTTGCGGTGCTGACGACCGCTGTGCTTCCGGAGCTAGGCGGTTCAGTACCATTCCCCCACAGCTCGTACGTTCGAAAGGGCGCTCCGGTTAACCACCAGGCCGGGCGTGGGGCAGTATAGACCTTTCGCTTTCGATGAGCGATTTCAAGCTGCGGAGCATCTTGGTTGATAGCTTGTGCGTGGGGATAGTGCGTCGGAAACGAAAGGAAGGAGGGGGGAAAGTGCCTCGCTCTCGTGCTGTCAATGTCGGAGAACGTGTCGAAAAAGGTTACGTAAGACCGCTCTTTGGCTGAGTCCACTTTAGGAAACGTTGAATTGTGTGCGTTGACATGCACATATTGCAACTCTGTGAGTCTGTTCGAGGCAAGCCGTCACCCTCTTCCGATGTACTGTAGGACAGGGGTTGAGGAGAAGCAAATATGTTGATGTACATTAAAACCATATTCGGTGTCTATGTATGTACAGGTATATGTATGTGTTAAGGGGAGCAGTAAACTACGAACCAATGAATACAAGAGAGGGGCAAAAGGTACTAGCCAAAAGCAGGCGAGAGAATAATCCAAAACGCCGGGGAGTGGAAACTTGTCCCAGCAAAATATCCACACACTTCTGGATCTAAACGGACGACCAGACGGCCCAGTTGGTCCCGCTCCCGACCGGCTTGTACGCACCGGCCGAACCGGGGCATGACGGCGTCCAGTCGGCGGGACCGAGCTTCACGGCGAGACTGCCGACGGTGCCGGCGATGTAGGCCGCGTAGACGTTGTTGGCGGCTTTGTCGATGCGGATGTGGGAGAGGGAGTTGACGCCGGCGGCTTTGCGGGCCTTGAGGAGGGGGTCGATGGCTGCTTTCATCTTTTGGTCAAAGTAGTGCGGCCAGTAGACAGAGGGGATGCCAGGGTGGGTCAGGATGTACGCGTATCCTTGCATTTCCGCGCCGACGGGGAACTGCCACAGCTTCTGGCCGCCGGTCCCGCCGGGCGACGCGCCCGTGTCGTGGTTGTCGACGAAGGTCACTGCGTAGCCCGGTGCTGTGCCGATGAGACCGACGGGTGCGTTGTTCTGGGCGAGGATGGCGTAGTTGTTGGATGCGACGGCTTGATTGAGCATGCCTGAATTGGGAGGAGGATATGATTAGGGAATGATGCCCCGAACTTTGCAAGACAAGACTATGACAACTAACCTTTTGTGGTGAAATCGAACGCGGCGCTGTTGCTGCCGGTGCCCTTCACCCAATCCAACAGCTGATTGCGGTGCGCGGACGGGTTGTTCACATCCAGATCGGCCCAAAGCTCTCCAACGGAGAAGACCGGCGATGTCTTTGCATTGAATTGCCCGACATAGGAAGGCGCATAGCCCCTTACAAAGTCGTACCTCCACCCGGTGAAACCGACGGCTTTCAGCGTGTTGGTCATCCACGCGGTGACGGTATCCTGCACGCTCGGGTTGGTGAAGTCCAGATCCCTCCCGGCAGTATATGGCAGACCGGTGTCGGGGTGACCCGTAGGCGTGCCGTACCCGGGTTGCTTCCAGACCTCGTCGTCGCTGGTTGTGGCAGCATTGTTGTCCGCGAATGCGGGTTCGGTGTAATCGTTCCACTTTGTCGAGCCAACACGGTGGTTGATGACGATATCTGCAACAGCCTGCAGTCCGTTGGCTTTGACGGCCTGCACGGCGGCTTTCAGTTGATCGGCCGTCCCGTATTTGGATGTCAGCACGTTCCAGCGACGGGGGAGGTAGCCTTCATTCGACCCGGCGTCCGACGGTGGCGGGAACCATGCGAGGGTGAAGAGACCTTTGAGCTGGGGAGCGTTGGTGGCGATGGTGTTGTACCACGGTGCCGTCTGCCACGAGTTCCAGTGGAAGGCCTGGATGAGGACGTCGGTGCGTGCGCCGTAGTTGTTGTCCCGACGGGCGAGGTGGTAGATGGGGGATGCGTCGGCGCTAGGCGCGGCGAGGACGGCGAAGGCCAGCGCGACGGCGGCCGAGGTGAATTTCATGGTAATGGATTTGTTGCTGCAATTGTGATGCAGCTCGATGGGACAAGGACGGGGAACAGGAACTGAACCCTTTTATAGATTGTAAGGAAAGCTCTGCTGATGATCATTTCCGACCACATCCTGCGTTCTACCGAGCGTTGCTAGCAAAGCCTCGCATGGAGGGTTCCTCATCACGCAAACCCCTCGCGCGATGCTCACGAGGATCCACTCGGTACAGTACATAGGCGACCTCCTCCGACGGATGTGCCGCGAGATCCATGTTGAGGCGATCAAAGATTCGTCAGTGACGTTCTTCCATCCAACCCCCTGCGCGTGGAAGGATGCCTGCCGTCCACAAACATCCTCGGGCGACACTTTCCTGTGGGGGTGTTGGCGTTGTATAAACGTTTTCCTAATATTTGTTTCTCGTGTGACTTTGCAAAAGCATGTAGTAGTAGTAGTAATACGTCACCGACTCACCCCATGGATCGTCGTCGTCGTTGCAACCTTGCAAGGCGCTTCGCTATTACACTCTTTGGGTCCCACTTTTCCCGTCATGAGCGAACGTCGCGCACACGAATCCTCCCGTGACTGCTACTACAGATACAAACACGCGGCCGCCTGACCTCCAAAAACGTTCGCACCAGGTATCCATAGTAGCAATCCAACGGATACGTGTGATCCGCCGGCCTTGAGATCCCCACTGAAGGCAGCCTTGAGATTCTTCTTGCATGGGAGCGGGAATTCGCATCGGGGACTCTCGGAAGAGGATCCCGCGTCTTCCCGCCGCACTGCAAGCCACGCCGCAAGCCACGCCGCAAGCCACTCGCCCTTCCCCTTCTCCCCCCTCATCCAACTAATGCTCTAGACACTCCTAACAACAACCGCGCGCGGAAAACAAGATGTCTACCCGATCGGCCGTCGGGGTCTTTGCGAGGGGGGCCGTTCTGACGACGAGGGCTGGAGTAGGGAGGAGACCATGTTTCGGTGGAGCTGCGGTCGCAAGTGGGAGAGTGTTGTCGCAGTTGCAGACGGTGACGAGGGTTTGCGATATGGTACGTATCTATTTACATTTTGGGAGGAGGGGTTGGGTGTGGGGATGTTAAAGGTGATGGACAGGGAGGGCGGAGGAGGTGAATGTTAGGAACGCAACGAGGGAATATGCTCGCTGGCGAGATGAGAGGAGTGCTTGAGGATGGCTTTCCCGCAGCTACCTTCAGGCGCCCACGATGCGCAAGTCCCCATCCCAACGGAAAACTGATCACCCTCGTCCCCCTCTCCTTTCAACAGACACCCTCCCGGCTCGCAACAACCCTCCAAGCTCCACCTCCACCTCCGCAATCTCCACCACCACCCCCCGGCTCCCAACCATCCCAATCGTCACCACCACCACCACCACCCCCGCCCCCAGGCTCCTCCCCAACCCGCCTCCCCCTAACTATCGTAACCCTCCTCGCAACCCCCATCCTCGGCACCCTCCTTTACCTCTACCTTACAGACACGCGCGCCTCCATCCACACCACCGTGACAATGCCCCTAATGCACCTCCTGATGGACCCGGAGGAGGCGCACGCGTTTAGTATCTGGTGTGCCAAGTGGGGAATTGTTCCGAGGGAACGTGGGGATATTGAGGAGGACGGGGGGAGGTTGGCGACTGAGGTGGGTTTTTCATGAGAGCGGGGCAGCGATGGGCGAGCGGAGCGAGCCCCTATTTTCACCTGTGAGCGCCAGCGAACAATCGTTCCATCTCTGAGCGCTAGCGAACAATTGTTTTTGTTATCGCACGCCAAGCGTAGTTGAAGATGGCTGCCGATTCGTTGATCTCCAATGATCACTCACCCCCCTCCCCCCACCCGCAGCTCTTCAACTACCCCCTCCCCTCCCCTCTCGGCCTCGCCGCCGGCTACGACAAGAACGCCGCTGCAATCGACGCCTTCTTCGCCCTCGGTTTCTCCACCGTCGAAATCGGCTCCGTCACACCCCTCCCTCAACCGGGAAACCCCCAACCACGAATGTTCCGCTTGAGTCAGGACAAAGCCGTGATCAACCGCTACGGGTTCAACTCGGAGGGCGTGGATGTCGTGGAGGCCCGTCTCGCGGCCCGGTATCGCAAACACCAACGTAAATACGGTCTCCCCGACAATGAAATGGCCTCTTTACCCAAATCACTGATACAAGGGAAGATGTTGGGAGTCAACCTGGGAAAGAATAAGACGAGCAAAGAGGGGGACAACTCCGATTATGTGGTGGGTGTCGAGAGGCTGGGACGGTGGGCGGATTATGTGGTGGTCAACGTGAGCTCGCCGAATACCCCGGGGTTGAGGAGGTTGCAGGGAAGGGAAATGGTGGGCGGGTTGTTGGGCGATGTGAGTACCCCGAGCCGAGTCCCGCTTTCCCATCTCCTATTCGGCGTATGCCCTGTCATGACATTGTTTTGGTTTGTTTTGTTTTAGGTGATAAAAGCACGAAACACCCTCCCCCACCACCCGCCGCTCTTGATCAAGATCGCGCCGGATCTGACGGACACGCAGATCCACGATATCGCGGATATGGTCGCCGAGACGGGCGTCGACGGCGTCATCATCAGCAACACCACCATCGCCCGGCCAATTGATCTCAAATCACGTACGTGCCCCCCCCCCCCCCCCCCGCATCCCAATTGTGTTGTCACCTCCGTTGACGTTTTTCCTCTTTTTTTTGTTTTGGATAGCCATGAACGTGACGACCGAAACAGGGGGTCTATCCGGCCCGCCGCTGCTCCCCCTCTCCCTGCGCGCCGTGCAGACGTTCAGCGCGTACGCGCAAGCGAAGGGGTACCGGATCCCGATCATCGCGTGCGGGGGCATCTCGACCGCGGACGACGTGATGAAGTACCGCGACGCGGGCGCCGTCGGCGTGCAGATGTACACCGGGTTGGCGTATCACGGCCCGGGGATCGTCGGCGAGATCAAGCGCGGGCTGAGGGAGGTGTTGGCGGAGCGGGGTGAGACCTGGGCGGGGAGGAAATTAGGTGTCGAGTGAAGCGGATGGGGAGGGGTCGGTCAGGGTGAGATGGGGAAATGAGAGATGGGAGACATGCGGGTGTGCGCAGAAGTAGTACTGTATATCTGTAGGGTGATTTGCGTCGGGTCTGACACCCACCGGGTGGGGGAATGTACAGTTCAATCCGGCTCCCGTGATACCCCATGTGCATATTCGAAAAAAAAAGGATCATACCCTATTTGGCGTGGCATATACGGAGGTACGGCCCCCCTTAACCAAACACCTACAGCCCTACACATACGGGCCTACATACCTGTATCTCACTACCTACGCATCTATCGAAACGCCATACCCGCCGATTCAAAGATAGAGATGTCCCTCGCCCGCGTGTCGTCCCTCCACTCGCGCGGCCGCCCGGTACGCCTTCGATCTCTCCTCGCGCGCCCCGGCCGAATCCTGCACCCCCAACATAACCCGTGCAACACGTTCAAAGGCCTGCAACGACGCCACGGACGGGGTGCTGTGCCCGTAGGTGCGTTCGGGGAGGGTGAGGTAGGTGTGGGTTGGGTGGGCGTGGGAAGTCAGCTGGTGGGGAGAGATGCGTTAGTTGATGGGAGGGGCAAGCGGACGGGGAGGGGGAGAGGCCGCACGTACGTAGGCGAGGAACCCGGCGACGGGGCCGGTGAGGATAGTTGGCGGGGAGAGGAGCGGGGTTTGAGTGGGCTGTTTGGGAGAATGGGGTTGGGTTTGAGTATCCCAAGAACACAACGCACTTTGTGAGAACACCATCCTTACATCCGGGCAAGCGGTCGCGGTGCTCAGCCGTCGCAGAACAGGCGGCACGGCGTCCCGAAGATCGGCCTCGAACCCGCTCGCATGCAACGTGCCCAGTAATATCGTCCTAGAATGCATGGGTCCCCGTTAAACATCCCTGAATGCGCACTCCGGATGGGACGACGCTGTGAATCTGAAACTTACTGCTCCGCCAGAACACCCTGGACAAGAACCCGCGCATACACACTGGCAACCGGATCCTGAATCTCCGTCTCGTGGACCGTCGCGACCACCACCACCCCCTCTGCGTCCGTCAATCTATACAACGTCACCACCTAAACGACCCGAAACTGTCAAGACCCCACCACGCCCGCATACGAACACGAAAACCCGAACGAACCTCGACATCCCCCCGCCGAATGGCGCCGATTTTCTTCGCGGTGGCGGCGCCGGTGGCGAGAGCAAAGAAAGCGTCGAGGAACATCCGCCCGGCCGCGAGGCCCACGACCAGCGTCTGCGCCGTGACATCCCCCCCGCCGTCTTCCCACTACCAAAAAACACACGAGATCAGACCACTCATGGCATCACGCCCCGGTGACAAGAGATGAATCCAGAAACGTACAGCGAGACTGATCTCGGGCGCCGCACCCGCGTCCTCGGGATGCTCGAGCTCGTCCAGCTCCTCGGCTTCGTAGTCGCGGGCGGTGTCCGGTTGGAAGGGGTAGAAATCCTGTGGGGAGGGGATGGGTGCGGGTTAGCGATGGAGACCGAGAATGAAAGTAAGGAGGATGGGACGGGGGGAAGGACTTGCCATTGGGTTTGGGTTTGGGTGGGAGTGATGGAAGGTGGTGGTGATGGGTGGGGTGTTATGCGAGGGGGGGTTTGGGGGGCCTTGGAAGCCACGCGTCGCTTCGTTCCCTTCCCTTCGTTCTCGCGCGCTCCTTTGCCCCCTACATATAGGTGCGAGTAGGCACAAATAGATGGGCATGGATACACACCCTATGAGTTCTTGGGCGAAAAGCCCATGTCACGAACGTTCAACATATTGGAATAGATACTCTATTGATGTATGCGACCTCGGTGCGTTGTGACGTGCTCAGAGTACATACAACGGGGACGATGCGAGGGAGAGGGGATAGGTGTGAGGAATGCGACCGTGAGGGTTGGGCGGCCGATACCTGCAACCAACCAGCGCAATAGACGGCCAGACCACAATAAACGCAGATAAGAGGGGAAAGTTCATCCCCCTCTCCCTCAACTCCCATCCACAAAAGGTTCCATCGCCTTATCTCCTGAATCTCCCCAACAAACCCCTCTGCACCCTAGTTACTGTCACTCCTCGCCAAACTCTCCGTACTACCCGCCAAACTCTCCCGACTCGCCGTCGCGCGCTTCTTCACCAACCGCGCGCTCTGCCTCTTGCTCTTCCCTTCCTGCTTCAAATGATGGTCAGGGATCCAGTCCATGTCCGGCTCGCCTGGCTTGACGTTGGACTCGCGGCGGATGATGGGGGCAGGCGTGGTTGTTGAGCCGCGCTTTTTGCCCGAAGTGGCCGGGGCGCCGAGGAAGGAGTTGTAGAAGGAGTAGCCGATGCCGCCGATGAGGGCCAGGAGGAGGGCGTAGATTGAGAGACTGGGGGAGGGGGGGGGGGATAACAAATGCGCTTGTTAGATTGAGCGGTTCAACAGAGAGACACTCCCTCGCTCTGACTTCCTCCCTACCTCTGGAGGTCAAAAAGAGAATCGTTGTCGGCGATGGTGACGAGTCCTTGGTACGCAAGGACGCGGTGCGCGACGCCCTCGTTGTCGATGGTGTTGGCAAAGACAACAAGGCCGTACTCGCCAGCTTCTGTCTCGACGATGAAGTTGTACGTCACTGGGATCGTCTGCTGCACGCGGACCGGCGTCTTGTATTTGCGCGTCGTCAACTATTGTATAAAAAGGGAGAGTGGGGTCAGTTGATGAGTGGATTGATTGAAGAAACAATGGTTGATGGCGATGGATGATGGTTGACGGTTGATGGTTGATGGTGAATATTTGATGGTTGCTGGATAAACCAATACCCTGCTCGCTCCGCACGCGCTTCGCCGTGGATCGCTCGTTGCAGACATCCACAATCGCTCGCTGCCGCTCGCCAAGTCACGCTTTCGCTTCTCACCCCAATCCCCTCCACTAGATGCACACCTCTCTTCGTCGTCGCAAAACTTACATTACGGAAAGGAATGGAAAGATTCCTAGGGTGGGCCAAGAACCCACCGAGGCCCACAAGAGTATGGTTCCATTCACCACCATTAGTGATGTTAAGAGCGATCGGGGTCGACTCGCCCGTGATAATGGCTGGGGAGAAAAGGAAGAGAGTTTAACAAATGCTCTACGAAAATACTACCACGTCCCTGAAATCGCACTCACTTTTGAAAGGGTTGTTGGGGAACGCATGCGTGAACGCTAAACCGGTCCTGGGGTCGACTTGCGGTTCGACATCCTTTTGGGCGGTAGCAGCGCCGAGAACTGGATGACAAGTTGAAGGGACATTAGTAAAGTGTGTGAGATGCGGAATAGGGCCGTGATCTTTCTGGAATCACAGCCGGTTGGGTGCGATTTGGAGGATCTCGGCACTCAAGGTGTCCAATCATCCCTCTGCGGAGCCAGACCACTGATTCCCGGATGCACCAGTCCGTCACGTCCCACCACCTTCACGCAAGTCCCGTCCACCCTTCGCCAGCAGTGATCCATCGTTCTCTTTCGCTCGTCGCCAGGTCGTAGCGGCCCGATTCGGCATCCCACTCCGCACGCGTGTTGATACACCTCGCTCGTTGACACTTACGGAAAGGCGAGAGAGCGACGAAAGCCAGAGCAAGGTAGCTCAGCAGGGAGCGAGGAGTAGCGAGTCTCATGGTTGTTTTTCCAGTGCCGAGGTCCTTTGGGTGAGGGAGTCTATTCCGTGAAGCAAGGACGGAAGGAAGGAAAGGGAGGCGAGAAAGAGGGCGCTGCCGCAGATGCGTTACTTAACGCGTTAATGTCAGTTACTTATCAGGAGCGGACACGGCGCGCTCTCATTGGCTGGATTCGACTCCCGCTGCCTGTCACTTGCTGTCAATGAGGTCCTAGGTTTAACGACACTTCAAACGCCTTGGCTCGAGTTCTCTGAGAAAAGATCGCCTATATGTATGTGCTCCCAGCTAGCCTTGCGTTAGAAGCTGTCAAACGAAACGCTCCTTCGTTCTCGACAACAAGTACATTGGCATACTCCGGTTGGGCTTTTTCCATCATGGAATTACGAGATAAAAATGCAAATGTCTGATACCTCTCTCTGCCCCTCATAACCCGACTTTCGACCCCTTCTCGAACATCTCAGGAATGAACATCTTGATTGCCCTCGTTAGTCACGGCCTCTTGCGCCGGTATTACTCACCAACCGCAGCATTACGTGCCGCTCCAGCTGTATCATTTCTCAGACCGAAACCGCCGCGGTCACTCGCCCCCGTATAGGATGGATGGCCCCCACAAGGCCGCATCCCAAGGTAACGTACGATTTTCTACATTCTTTTCTACATCTTTTCTAAACCAACCCCCATCATGAAGCCGACCCAGACGAGCCCATCAACATTCCCAACCCAGAGACTGCTCCAGTCAGCGGTGACCCCAGTGCCCCGCCAAATGGACAGAATTTAGATACCAGTGGCCAAACCGGGGAATATAGGGCCTGCTAGATAGATCACACGGCGTAAACACAAAGTTTCAATTACGCATATATCAGTTCCTCAACATCGAAAACCGGTAAAGTGCCAAAGTTCCCCATGCGCTACAATACCCTTTCTGCAAGTCCACTTCAATCTACCATGCTATCTGGGGTATACTACCGACTCCAGCGCCTATATATTTAGCACCATGTCCTTGCTCACATTGACTGGTTAGGAACGCAGGATGCCGACATGAAGAGAGAAAAAGCAACGAAAACCACACCAGGACCTCACGAATCGCTCGATTTCAGCGCCTCCATTTGCGGCCCACTCCTCGTATGCGCCCGCTTCATACACTCCACCGACCACAACAGGAACAAATTCTGACTCGGCGGCCCCAATATACTCAGCAACGAGTACGTGTATCCGCCCTCCCCGAGCGCCCCGACCAGGTAGCAAAACCCAAAAAACGCGTCCCCGCCCAAATTCGCAATGGCGGCGTACCGAACAAGTCTCACGAACTGGGCCACGTCAGCGGTTTGTTCAGTCCCGGTGGAAAGCACGTCGAATGCCCTCAACATGGCGACATTATGTGCGCAGATGGTCAGCATCGCAACACCGAGCCCGACGTCCACGAGGGCGACGACGAGATAGCCTGCGGCGTACGGGAGACCGAAGTGGAAGGGGACGCTGTCAATGCCGTGGGATGTGCCGATGAGGAAGATCGTAAGGGCGAGGATACCCAGTGTGGAAACGAGGGCGAGAAGACCCGCGATGAAGTAGGTGTCCCAGTGGCGCGGCCGATTGCTTGCGATGAGGATGAATTCGATGCGGAAGCCTTGGACGAAGGCAACAGAGAGGGCGCCGATGTACCAGAATGCTGGGATGGCAGAAGGGCGATGTTAGTCGGCATATCAAAGGGGGAGAAATGGGAGTGCGCGTATAACTGTACTTCTTCTGCTTACGTTTCGGGAGATGCGCCCAATCCGGATGCCCACCCCACTGATACCAATCGCTCACCGAATACAGCTCCAGAACATAGCCGAGCATGAAAGAGACGGGCCCGACAAGCATGAAGATGTTATACGTGGTCCAGCCGCGCCGTCTTCCGTTCCTCCATGCCAACGCAATGCACGCCGCTGTTATCAGCATGGCCAAAACAGCAACCATAACATTGGGGATGATGAGATTAATCCCCGTGCAAGCCATTGTGGCCGTCTCCCATGTGCCATAATGCCCGCTGTAGGTAATGAGGAGGGTGCCGTTCGGAAGTTGAGTCCAATGGCAGTAGGGGTCATCTACGCGGCCCATTTCTGGGGAAGCTATGTGGTGGTCTTTCTTTTGGCGGAAGGAAAGGTTGGATTCTACTAGTTATGCTGTACACTGGGTCGGTGGCCGCGGGTTCGGGACGGGATTAGCGCGAGCCTATTGAACTTAAAGAGTGTGCCGCAAACGAGGATCGTTCCCATTTCTTCCCAGTTGTTCAATAGAAAAGACTAGATCATCAACCTGTGTGCTCAACTGTTGTTGATCGAAAACACAAACTGATCAAGTGACTCGGCGCGAAAATGACAGTAACCGACAGCGCGCTAAATCCAGTAACAAGCCTCCCTTGCAGACACCCGGCTCAGCCTGCATCTACATACAATACGTCTCACGAATGGGAACAGGCAGTCGACAATCTTCGACCTCCTTCACCACGAGATTATAACGGCAGGGGAATATGCGTATATACCTCGAAACTATACAGCGTGGAAACTATGTCTCTCTATTCGTCATGCGTCTCCTGCTCCTCATACTCCGCATCGTCGCCGGCTCCCATCACATCAGTCACTGACCCGGACGCAACAGGGAGCAGGACGGCCTGCAAAGCCCATGCAGCGCACAGCATCGAGTTCAAGTCCGATCCAAACCTCTCGAAAGAGCCCGCAAAGTCGCCGCTGCATCCCCACATCTCCACAAACTGTGCTGCCCGCGCACTCAAGTCCAGGAATGCACCGAGTTTGTACATGCCCGCGAACGTGCCGTTGTTGTAATTGGACATCTGAAGCACGGAGAAACAGTGGCCGGGAGTTGGTGCGAGGTATGATAAAATCCCGATCTGTATGCGGGATCCCGAGCGCCCGAACATATCGGGGAACAGATGTTTAAGGAGTGGGGGCAGGACGACAAGGCACAGACAAACCTGTGGGATGAAATATCGAAATAAGAGTCTGAATAAACGGTTGAAAAAGAGGGACGGACACGGAACATGGTTCCCAGTAGGAAATATCAAGCGTACCGCGAACCTTCCATGGTGCCGCTCCATCGACGCGGTCGGATATCCTTTCCCGTCGATCAAGGCGAGCAGTTGTGATACTGAAGGAAAAGCTTCCACGTCTGCTGGTGCGCGGTCGGAAGGTAGCGTAAAGCGAAAGGGCAATCAAGCTGTAATACCAGGTGGAACATCAACCCGTTTTCGCCTTTGGTTCCGGTGATTTCACACGTCGTGGGTGGCGGAAACCACATGGCACCGTGCCAATCAAGAGCCTTGCCAGACAACTGGCCATCGCCGGCGCAACTGTCTTCATCATGCCTGAAATGGGCACTACGACACAATGCCATAATTCAATGGCAGGCTACGAGACCCTCGCCGGACAATTTCCAGAAGCCAATATCCATGCCACTAGGGCCCCTCGGCAACCCTATGCCACGTGCAAACATCGCCCCAAGTACTGGTATCGTCGACACCGGGAGGCTCCTGCCAGGCATGGACTAAGACGATGGTGCAATCGAGAGGCAGATGAAGCGGAACCGATATTGTTTTCAAGGTGCCCCGAGTCCCGCGACGAGATGGGCGAAAACTGGAGACTTCGAGAGTGCCCAACATGCCAGATACCTCGTGATATTCCGCCCATCTTTGACAGAGACATTCAAGCTGCCGCCAACTTTCGGTTCCTGATTCATCTATATTCACGCCACAACGGTCATCGACCTCGATGGAATCGTCCAGGCTGGTTAGCTGATGCACAGTTGTGGTGATGTTTTCTAGTCTCCTTAGATAGTTAGCATCACGTATGTAGCTATTCCTTCCCACCCGCGATGGCACACGGACCTGCGTGCATCGCAAGATATGCGACAATACTTCTTGTATGTTGTAAGCGGCCATGACAAAAGCTGGAATTCCCAACCCGCAGGATTAGTGAGATTCGTTAAAGCAGGTACTCACGACAAAAGCCGACCCAGCTCATAAGCATTTCTCAAGAGTGATACCCTTAACGTGGGAAGATCCACGGACAGAGAGGACATGAAAGCTTACGAGAGTCCTCTTCTTGTACTGGAAGAACAAGCAAGGCGGGTGAGTGTTCCGGTTTGCAAGGCGATTGCAAGATTGGCCGAGACGGTTTCGGGGAAACGGGGAAACCGGACGCGCTAGGGACTAACTGCATTACGCGGGACGGGAATCAAATGGAGCTAACGCAGCCACTAAGTATGTGCTGACTTGACATCGCTCTCTTCCGCATCTCTCACGAAGCAGGGGGAGCGTCAAAGCGCGGAGATTGGTTGTTGGTTGTCGTTCGTTTGACGCCATGCACGCGCTGTCGATTTTCCATGTGTTGCAAGAGGAAATTGTCGATTTGCCTTCACGCCAAGCTCTGAAGTCCAAACCCCTGACATTGTTCTTACGTCCCTCAAAATTCAAATTACATGCGCGAATAGGATAGAAAAACCAAGTATGATCAAAACTCGCAGTCTAGTTCTGCGGTGCGTAGTGCCGCCGTTGAACCTCTAGCTACAATCGAAGGTTGCCCAGTCGTTGCAAATGGGCTGGGTTGAGTTTGGTTTCGGGAAGACGCATTCGTTTCCATGACAGTTTCCATCATCCCTGCCGACATTGCGGAGTAAGAGGAGGCCGCAATCCAGGCAATGCAAACATCGTAGTAAAGGAAACTCCAGAACCCAACCCGGGACCCGAGGCCAAACCCACCGCTAAGCGCGAGTTGAAGGCCCATAAGAAACCACCTTGTTGGAGCAAACCCCTAACTGTTAGAAGGATATACCACGACAATTTCGGAAAGGATATCCGTACCCAAACACAACGGCGATCATCAAGTTCCGCACAGTCTCCGTCAGACCGGATCGCCTCGGTTTTGGTTGAGACGCCTTATTCGCCTCCCTCACGGCGGTCACGATGAATGATTTGGAAGTGGACTTGGACCCGACTTGCAAATTTCTCCCTTCGCTGAGCGTGGATGTCAGACGATACCCGGAGAAGAGGAATCCGAGCGCATGCGTGAACAGTGATATCGATTGAGATACAACCAATATGCTCCAGAGCTAGCGCAAACAGCGTCGTAAGAATAGATGGACGGACCACGAAGCTTGAGCGCAACGGCTTGAGCGCATTACCTTATAGAACAGCGTAAGCAATTCCAGACTGTTCAAAGCGGCTGCTCGCACAATCGCGACAACACATGCGGAGGTGATGACGGGGAACCATATCATTGTAATGAAGATGCAATACCTAAGGACCAAAAGTTCTCCGTCATCCAGCTCAAAGGGAGCGCTGTACCGCAAAGCGAGCCTTCTCTCACCGGTAAATTTGAACCACATTCTTCTCGCGTGGTGTCGAGTCCCCCCGGCTTGATGAGATCTGCCAAGAATGTCAATAAAAGATGCAAGGGAGAAACCCGGCATGCTCGCCTTCATTTGCTTACGCTAGAAAGCCGCTTACCGTCAACCACTTCAGTAGCATGAGGGATAAGGATTCATAACCGAACATGAATCCGTAACTAAAGAAACGATCGCGACTAATGAGCACGACCACGTCGCTGCAAGGACCACGCATCGTCCTGCAACGACCACCGCCGACAGTACTATTTTCCGTACCACATCAAGGAAATATGGACGGGCGTCCCATGCGTCGGGTGCTGATAAGAATTCGATCTGAAAGCCAGGGACAAGGCATGAAGAGCTGCCGTCACTGTGGGCAATGAACGATAAGACGGGGAAACGAGTAAATGCGCTCTCATACATCAAAACGATATTCCCTTTGAGGTCACCTACAGAGCGTCATTAGGAAAATGCCGATGAGAACTCCCCACTGTGCGCGGCGGCCCAAAAAAGTGTCAGTATGTGGGTGATAGATGCGGAGAACTGCAGGTTATACCTTCAAATTGAACCGGAATCCCTCATGCCTAGCCGTCAAGAGAATAATGCTGGAACCTTCGTCCGTCAGAGCTGTGCGGCGCGGTTTTTACGGGCTACAGAGAACGTGGCTCACACAGCTTCCACTAGCAGATAGATCAAACTGACAGCTTGCCGGGCAATCATAAAGATATCGAATCCTTTTGATCTCATGGTTTTGCTGTGCTTCTCCTGCGCGTCCTCTAGTGGGATAGTGATGAGCTTTCACGGGACTCTGCGGCCGCGTGCCACCCAAGACATGGAAACTCACCGGAGGTGACGTTGATATAAGCGATCATGCTGTGTTCGAAGAAATACATCGCATCTTCGATCGAAATGCCCGTCTGGGGAACGAGAGATTGAATCTCCTACCGCAACCAATAGGTCCCCGGTCAAATGTGCTCTCCACAGCTGTCAACCATTCGAGCCTCCGCACTACTCCGGGGAACATACTTCCATGTTGTACCCATATAAGGGCGAGGGCGATCCGAAAAGCGGATCTTGACAACACCACGGATCCACCGGGCCTAGCTGAACCCATAACGCTAGTTTCGGCCTAGTTGCTGTCGTTGAGCAAGGAAGCAAACCGGGTCTGCTAAGCATCTGAATCACATCCATCCCGTCGGCGCACTCTTCGTGCCACCCATTCGCCTGTGATGAAAATGCATCATTAAAACCTGCTCCTCGCGGGATTCCATCGCTTCTGATGGCATAAACGTACGTATGCCAAATACTGGTAGCGAGGACATCCAGCCCCGTAAGCGTCAGCAACGCTGATCAAAGCCAAGTTCGGATTGAGGAGCGTTGTTGGATTCAAAGCTTCGTACGCCGCGCTGAAATTTGCCAAGCGGCAAACGCCCATCGCGTTAGGGTCATGGAACGTTGCCCTATAGAACCGAAAAAACCATGTGTTGAGACGATGCACGCAGCTCATAAAACGATCATCGAAGCAGCGCGCTCGACCAAACCCGACTCGGACGTTTGTTGGGACTCACCGGTTGGGACTGCCCGCTAACGATGTGTATTCGGTCCGAAGGAGAGGAAAATCTACATTTCTCAGCGGGCGGACTCCAGTCGGAGGTAGGAAACTTTGATTGAGGAGTGCGTAAACGGTTGCGGAAACTCTACTTGCAAAGAGGATAACTGGGAGGAGTAGGAGAATATAGACCCTCATGGCTGTTTTGCTTTCTGTTATCCTGGAACGCAAATTGATGCGTGAAGGGTCTTGCGCAACGCAGAGCTCCCTGCGCGAACGGTCGTTATTGACCAGTGAGCGACCTACAGCACGCCCAGGAAACGGTAATGCTTCTGTGTGACAAGTTGCTCTATTGTTCGGACTTGATTAAGCATAACCGTCGCGGATTTTTGCACAGGCATGGGGAGATTTTTGAGACATACCACAGAAAGCAATAGGTTTCCAGCGCCATGAGTCCGGCGGTATTGTCAGATTGCGGAGTTCGGTCTGCTTAGCTTCCTAGGAAGCGTATTTTCGTGCGCTGTACACTCGGGCGGCTTCGGGAATCTCAGATTCGACGGAAGCTGTAGTTTGAGGCAATAGCTTTCATATGACTCGTTAGCCCCGTCTGGAACGGCAAATATGGGAGCCCTGTCGCTCTATAAGAAGCTTCCGCCGGTACTGCCCTGTCGGGTTGCAATGGACTGAGGCTTATTTGCCGCTGTCAGGCGCGCTGTCGATTTTTTGACCACACGCTCACGCTGCAGCCGAGGGTCTCTTCTGACACAAATGAGAATTTCGGAGCAGTGATCTCCTCAAAAGCAGCTACATACGGACATTCTGAGACACAAATCTGGTAAGAGTGCTGAAAGCTTGCAATCTAGTGGGCGATGGTATGCGATGGTAAGGACAACCTTCTCCTCATCCATTGAACTCATGAACTACGTTCCTCGTCCAGAGCAGATTCCAACGGCAGCTGCACACGCTCCTTGCACGCAGCACACAGACGGAAGCATCTCTTTCGCAATTCCGGAAGACCCATCTCCAGTTGTGAACCAAAGTTTGGCTTCTACATCCAACGTCACATCCAGATCCAAAGGTTCCAATACGTACACCTTACTACGTACGTAGTAGGGTTGGCATTACGGTGGGTTCAGCGGGCAAATAAACAGCCTTCCGCATCGAGTAATACGCCTTCTGTGCGCGAATAACAAGCCTTCCGCGCGAAATAACTGGGTACCTTCAAACCCAGCCCGACCGCCTTCAAACCCAGCGTGGACGAGCGGTCTTCCATCTCGCGACGATGCGCAATATGGGCTGCTAAGGCGACCTCTGGCCTTGGCCTGAAGCATCACCGGCTTTCCATCGACTCCGAACGACATGCATGCAGCAATTTTCTACCGCACTTCGCAACCTCAGCTGTTCCCCTGATGGTGTCTGCCGCTCCTCCTATTAACCTGCACAGCAGCGCTGACTCTCCATCACCGTCACCAGTAGTACGCACACAGACTTCTGCACGGGCAAGCGAGGTGGGCGTAAATACATACGTCGCATCCGCATCCACACTACCATATCCGGGCCAGGTCCATCAGGTGCAGAGAATTGAGCTTTGAAGAGTATTGGAAAAGATCGACGTTTTATTGAAACATTATATAGTACATGAGATCGCAACAAGAAGTGGGAGTAGAATGGGATGTCAAACGGTACGTACAAGAAAGTGGATCGCAACAAGACGTGGGAGTAGAATGGGATGTCAAACGGTACGTACAAGAAAGTGGATCGCAACAAGAAGTGGGAGTAGAATGGGATGTCAGACGGTACGTACAAGAAAGTGGATCGCTCTTAGTCGAGAACAACTGGCACCACGTGAAGGTGTCGATCCAAGCCAGTCATTCAAGATGGTCAAGCTCCCGTAGGAGGCCACCCGGACTTTCAACCGCTATGGAGCCACGAACGAGAGGATCGCACAAGCACTGAGAAGCCCCCAGACTCAGTGAAGTGTGTAGGGCAAGCCCCTCTCTCGCCGCGACACCGCCGTCATGACCAACTCACTCGGCCTGGGGCACCAAGTGTTTGCTACTTCGATTTCGCTCCACCGGACGAAGTCCATTGCCAACAAGGGTCCCAACCGACGACTCAGATGCGCTCGAGTCGTTTGCCGATGCGTCTCCAGGCGGGGAATGTCGGTGCCCGTGGTCTTCTTGGTGCTCGTTTCCTTGGGGGTGCCGGTCCATGTTTCTCTCCTGTGGTGTCGTCCTTGTCAGTGTTGATCGTTGCCGTGTCGTCCGTGTCCTTGGTGTTGATTGTTGCCGTGTCGTCCTTGTCCTTGGTGTTGATCGTTGCCGAGTCGTCCGTGTCCTTGGTGTTGTTGATCGTTGCCGCGTCGTCCGTGTCCACCGTCACCATTCCTCCAAGTCCGTCCAAGTCGGGAATCCAATCCGGCAATCCCTCGTCGTTCAATCCGTCGTTGTCGAAGCTGTCGTCCAAGTCTGGAATCCAATCCGGCAATCCCTCGTCGTCCAATCCGTCGTTGTCGAAGTCGTCCAAATCCGCTTCCAACTCCCTCATCCTCCTCGTCATGCTTACCAACTCTTCGTCATCCTCTGAAACTCCAAGCGTCCTCTTCTTGTCGATCCTCGAGTACAGCACCATCGCCTCCTCCTCCTTTGGCAACTCCAGCGTTGGACGTTGCATCAGCCACCACTCCATGTCGATGTTCTCCACAAGTCCCCGTGTCCACAGCTTCAAAACTTGGTCCGTGCGATTCGTCTCCCTTGGAATGTTCCGTTGTTGCTGGTCCTCAAGTTCGAAGTCCTCCAGTCCTGCCGTCAGCTTTACCGTCGTCACAAATCCAAAGCAAGCCGACCCCTCCACCTCCTCCCTCGAATACCCCGTCGCAATCCGCATCAACTTGTCGTCCGCTCCCATGTACCCGCTTACCAAAGGGCATGAGACGAAGAACACCGTAGCAGCTAGGAGGGACGGCCGGAATCGAAGCGAATCTTCCATGATGACGCAGGTAGCTAGAAGGCGGTTGGCGGTGTCCACGTTGGCGAGTCGTCGAAAGGTTGGCGTGATCCCAGTCCATGTAGCGAAGTTGATGATGTCGGCGTCCCGGATGTCGGATTTGACTTGGTTGGCGATGTGGAAAGCGTGGTTGAGAAATTCCTGAGGGCTTGTTTGGTATCCGTTGCAGTCCATGAGTATTTGCTGGTCCACGATGTGTCGTTTGACTTCCTTGAGTAGCACTTGGAGCTCGGTGTTGGACAGCGCAATCCCGGTACGAAAGGTCTCGACCCGCTTGATGAATTGTTGGAGGGAGGGATCCACTTCTGATTCCATGCTGAAGGCGACGGCGAACAGTGCGATGGCGATAGTCTTCTCCGAGTAGATCGTGTGTTGCCCAGGAGTCGGTGTCATTGCCCTGAAATACAAATCGAGGTAAGTGACGGCAAGGTGATAGACCAATTCAGGAGACAAATAGCACAGGGAAAACCCGGCGCTAAGGTCGTTGATTAGTGCTATCATCTTCGATCGGTTATCCTGCGTGAGTGCTCCATTTGTCCGGGAAGTCCATGTACGGTTGGCGTTTCGAATTTGGCGGTCCTCTCGTTCTACAATGGTCGTAAAGTGTCGCTTGAGATCTTCCAGTGTCCAGAGAAGGGCCTTGCTTCCAGTGTCGTCTTCAGGTTTCCGGGGTTGGGCGTTAAGGATGGCGTCCAGATCGAGAGTTTCTTCAAGGTCGTCCATGGTCGGGATCTAATATAGTAGAGGACGAGAAGGTATAGGATGAGTAAGCCAGTGTCCTACTATAGGTAGTAAGCGAGTATAGTGTGCATAGCGAGTGCCAGTAAGCGAGCACAAGGTCAACGACGACCGCCTATGGCAGTTATCCAGGGATGTGGCCTAGGCGATTGCGACGAATCTTGATATCGAGGGGAACGCGAGACGACCGCCTAAGGCAGTCGGGGGCACTTGGTGTTGATGACGCGTATTGACGAACGCCGACGCGTCTTGAGATCGATGTATGAGGACGACCGCCTATGGCAGTGTCGAGGAACCTTGATGTCGATGAAGCGCGGATCGAGACAACCGCCTAGGGCAGTGCAGGACACTTGGTGTTGATGACGCGCAAGAGACGAGCGCCGACGAATCTTGATATCGAAGGGAACGCGAGACGACCGCCTATGGCAGTGTCGAGGAACCTTGATGTCGATGAAGCGCGAACCGAATGAAGCACGAGACGACCGCCTAAGGCAGTGTCGGGAATCCTGGTATCGATGAAGCTGCGAGATCAGATCCGATGATCTTACCTTGGGAGCAAGTGTCGCGGGCTGGCGTTCAAGCTGGTCTTGGAGGATAGCGTCGTCGAGGAGATCGGCCCAGGGTTCTAAAAGGGAAGAAGTTTGGGGGGTAGTAGCATACGACATCATTTCGAGAGAGTTATTTTTTTGTGATTTATTAGTTTTACGAATGTTTTTTGGGTTTTGTACGCTTTCGTCTTTCTCTTCGCTTCTGAGGGCTTGGAGCAGAGCTTGTTGATCTCTTTCGCTTGTCATGGCTAGGAGTCGATGCGTTGTTCGGGCCAGTTAGCTTTCGCTTGAGTTCTCGTTCGCTTGTTACGGCTTGGAGGGGGAGCCAATGCAACAGTGTACAATTGGCAAGGAAAAACCGAGCGGGGGCATGCGGGACGCCGGCTCCTTAAATATTCGCGGCCGGGGGGGTGCGCAAACGGCCGGAAAAGTGGGCAGAGCCGGGCCATTCCATAGGTTTCCGAACTCCGAACGGCAACAAATGATTAAGGTGGGCATTAAAAAATCCCAGCGCAATGCCGCCGTTAATCAAGCGGACATTGAGCGAAGCTGCCAGTTCCCGAGCAGAGACGCCGCGGTGATCAAGCGGAGTTTCAGAAGCTTTCTGGATGGCCCGTCTAGGGACTGCGTGCAAGGCTGCTGGATTGCGCAATCGCGCCCATCTTGACCTCAACCATACAAACGTCAGAGAACGTGGTAGAATGATTGATGGCCGGCTCTTCGAGCGCGTGCAAAAACAAAGCGATGGAAGCTTTCTGGATGGCCCGTCCAGGGCTGCGTAAGCTGCGAAGTCGCGGCTGTCGCGCGGACTTTGCCTTGGGAACGCGCTTCGTAAGCACCCTCGCAATCGCGTCCATCTTGACCTCAACCATGCAAACGTCAGAGGACGGGGCAGAATGATTGATGGCCGCATGCAAAAGAAGGCGATGCCAAGACCGAATGGTGAATCAGAGGGAATGAATGGCCTTCGTTTCGAGGGATGTCGCACGTCAATCCGAACTCCGCTTACGTTGGCTCAGGACGTGCCAAATCGATTCTGAGGATTCCCGCGCGTCGGTTTTATTGCTTCACGTGAACTATTAAACAGCTAAGCGACACCATTTTCGACAGCGTATCTCTTCTGGGCAGCCCGACGCCCATGCTATTATATCATGAGAGACGTGTGGACGAGTAGTAACCAGTGCCATCCCGCATGAGGCGAGGCGGCGCGGCAGGCTTTCCTTTCGCGCTCACCGGGCAGGGATGGGTTAGGGTGAGTTTATTGGGGTTAGGTTGGGGTTAGGTATTCCCGATTAAAGCGACGCATTTCCCTACATCTCAGACAAATATTGTGCACTGTATGAAATGGAAGGAGCGAAAGTTTATGCGAAACTGCATGAAGGCCTTGGTTTCGGAGAAGCGCGTGGCGACAGGATGCCCATTGCGAAGATGGGGATGTCCCGCAACGGGAAGCTCTTCATGCGCAATCACCACCGATGTGTGTGAAGACACAAATAAATGGGCTAAAGGATGATGTCAAGAAGTTGTGATTGATCGAAAGCTTTTGCGATGGCCCCTTCCAAGACTCGCCGTGTCGTAGGCGGGCAGCGGCATTGAGTGGGGCATCTGTCGCGTTCGACTGCTGCTTTTCTCCCTCCAAGCCCTACGAGCAACGAGCTTCTCAGTCTGGACTTCATTACAAGCGCATGGGGAGATGAAGGATGCGGCAGCTTTAATGCGCGTAGAACGTAGAGCATTCCTTTGGATCTATACCTAGCACTCCTTTATAGGTCTCCCGTAGACCTTCCTGCGCATAGATATCAAACAAACGATCAGTCGCTATGGATGGGCCAGCTTACTTCCTTCCTCGATAATGGGCTGGAGATACGATGTATTGAGAAGTGAAGAAGACTAGTTACTTGATTACGTTCAAGAATCCCTGCCCACACTGCTTCCCCCCACCCCCCCCCCCCCCCCCTCACCCCACCCCCCCCCCCCCCTTTCCCCCCATTCCCCCCATAGACCGACCACTGCGTAAATCTAATCAATGCCCGTAGCGACGTCGAGGGCATCTCGACCGTGAGCTCATCGGCCGTAGCTCATCGGCCGAAGAGCTCGTCGACCCCCCCGCCCCCCCGCCCGGTTCTTTCCGCCGCGACACCTTGAGTTTGGCGTACGCATGGGTGACGACCCCGCACACCCGGCCCGTTGTTTCACACATGTTCTGCTTGGGGGTCGTCTTCGTCGTTGGGGGGGGGGGGGGGGGGGACTGATAACATTGTCAGTCAGGCTCTGCATGAACAGGATGTCCTGATAGACATCCTTATTCATCAATAATCGCCACACCTTGAGTTTGGCGTTTGCATGTGTCAGACATCCGTCCCGCTGTCTGACACGCCTTGGTCATGTTCTGCCCCGCTGGATAGTTGTGGTACATATCGGTGACGGCTTCGCGTCGAAACATCCGTGGCGAGGCGTCGTGCCGAGGAAGCAGGCGGAAGCAGTACCATCAAACGCCGCGAGGTGAGGTGAGGTGAGGTGAGGCGAGGTGAGGGAGGCCGCGAGCACCATCAAACGCCGCGAGCACCAACTCGATCATGACGCTGGGATGCTGCCGGGTATAGATGGCAGAGCATCTTCGATGCGGAAGCTGTTGGCTAGATGCTGGTCGAATCTGCTGCTTGGCGACTCGGCAAGTGGTTCCGTGATGAGGCATGCCGCAAAGTTGTCGAAGAGCAGGCAAGGTTGTATTGTCCGGTCGGAGCCGTACACGGTCGTGGACGCATCTGTCCTAGCGAGCGGGTCCGAGAAGTCCATCCTCGTCAGGTTGATACTCTCCCAACACATATTTTCAAACCCGGAGATGGGATGCGAAGAGTGTGCTAGACCGAGCTGAAGCCCAGTTCAATATCTATGCATGTGTAGCTTCTCCATATCGTTCGACGTTGAGGGGGAAACCCTTCACATAAACCGTGCGTGGCTGTGCAATCCGATACTGGTACGTCCTATGTAGTACTACGTACTACTGCAATCAGTGTGGTTTCCCCCACTTACGGGTGCCCTCGCGCGTGCTCACGCTTCCCCCAACCTCACCCTTGAATTGGACCCTCACATCCAAACCCAGGAACAACGACGAGCAACTGCATCCCTTCCAACAGACTACGTACGTGAACGACGTATGACCTGCGGTGGTCCTCTAGTGCCCTATGCTTGGAACGCAGAACAGACAACCGAAGCTCCTGTGCTGTTGTGGAGGAGGACCGCTCCTGCGCAACTCAAACTGATACGGAAACTGCTGGAGCGAGCTCCCGGACACAGCTTGGACGCTCATTGTCCTTCCCGCAACCCGCTTCCGCGATGTCTTTTGACGGAAGCTCCCGCAGCAGACCTCCACGCCGCCCTGGGAATTCGGTCCGACATATGAGATCCCGTCCGTATTTGATACCGCTCCTCTTGTAAGTGTCTGCGGAATTTAGTCCCACTTTTTTCTCACGCATAAGCAAGCATTCATTTCTAACTCTCGTGCATTCCCACCGGCCATCGGGTTCAATAGCGCCCCACGTACGGGCCCATCGACTTCTTCGACTTCATGGTCCCGCCGTCACTCGGTCCCTGCCCGTACAGCCCTCTCAAAAGCTCCATCGTATCATTCTCTGGCGAAGGAGGGAACCCCAGCCCTAACCTTGGAGGATGAGGATGCAATGGACTTACTTCGCCGTTACGTGATTTCGCCTCCTACCTCGCCTCTCGTTGAAAGGTAGATATGACACAACCCCCCTGCCCATACCACTTCTCAAGGTCGCTGTTGTAAAACAATACTTTCTAGAACTCGAGCTGGCGTCGGCTACGGTTGAGTAGCTGCCTCCTTCGCCAACTTCGGTGTCCCGATTTCAACGTCCTCCCGAGGAAGTCTCAAACGAGGAAGGGATGGCGCCAACGACATGCTTCTTGTCGCCATTGCCCATCCTTACCGTGATTGTTCCTCGCTGCTACGACCCCGTCAGTGCACGCCAAACCTTTCTCGGTATAGCAAAGGAATGCTCATTAGTTGGGGTGGGCGATGGACAGAGCAGTCTGAGGTCTTTGACTCACTTGACCCTAGGGTACGGTCACTACTGCCCGCTTTGAGCTCCAGGAACATCATGGAAGCGCAGTTCTAAGGCCTGGGCAGGAAGTTTAATGCGAAGAGTGACAGCGCGCCGTCGATCCTTCCGCAGTTCCACACAGGTCCGGCCCCTGTCATTGTGCTGAAAGCACTCGCAGCACATAAACAGCACATCGCAGGGCCCTGCAGGAGGTCGCCTCTTCACTTCCACAGGGAGGCAGCAAGGATGGCCAGGTACAGTTGCATTCGTACAATAGTCAGCAGACATCCCCCGCATCATCTCCTCGGCCCAACAAACAGGTGTACTACACACATTTCATAAAGGATATCATACCTGATTCCGAATTTCGACCGCATGTCGCTGCACGCACAAGAGGCTGGTCTGCCCCATGTTGCAACCGCCGGCGAAAGGGTATGTTTGTCGCTCGGTCGTCCATATATTCACATACGCTGCATCAACATCTTACACATTCTCACCAAATGTACTCTCGTTCAATACTAGGCCGCATCAATCATCCTCCTCCCAATCACAGTCTTTGGGTTACTGGCGAATAGCTTTGTCGCCTATCTGTTCTGGAGATATGAGACGCTACGCAGGCATCCCTCCAATTTGCTCATTCTGGGGCTTTGTGTTGGGGTAAGAGGAATAGGGTATGGTGATATCGTTGGAGGGGGGTGTGTGGGAGGTTAAATGGGGATTAGCTAGTCTCGAGCAACTTGGCGAGCAGTTCCACCAGCGGCGGCAAGAACCAATTGCGGCAAGCGAAGCGAAGCGCAGAGGTCCATGAGACCGTCCGAGCAACGCGAGGATATGCAAATTCCGAGAAACAAGAGCCCAGCATTGTCCATGAAGGCGAGAGCTCCGTGGTCGAGCAGGAGCAGCTCCAACGAGTGTCAGCGATCCTAGTTGCTGCGAGCGACGGGAGGCGCACGGATGCTCCTACCCTTCCTTCCCTCTATCTTTTCCGGCCGCCGAACGTTTGTCGCGAGCAGCGAAGGGGGATGGTGTCTGCGTTCACTCAGCCCAACATCTTTCCGCCGAACGGCACCTCGCGAGCGTCAGCCGCCCGTCTGCCGCGAGATGACTTCGGCAAGCAGAGTCCATCTGCCGCCAGCGAAGCAAGGCGCCGGAATGCTCAAGCCGATGGCATTGAGCGACAGACGTAGGGATGCGCTTGCCGATATCTATCGCATCCTTGGCGCGAGTGGAGCGACCAAGATGTCGTCTGCATCCATCATCCATCACACCTTTCATTCTACATCCATCTCACATCACCCTTCGCATCCCACAGGACGGCATCCTCATGTGCCTACCTCGAGTAATAGAAGCGCCCATCGCACTGGTCTACGACGGGTATCCCGCGTGGTATCACCCGTTCTGCCAACTATTCGGAGCGATGCCGCTGACGTCCGCTTACATCAGCGTGTTCACGTTGGGTGTTGTGAGCATGGAGCGGTATTTGGCGATTGTTAGGGGGGTTGTGTGGACTAGGAGGGAAGCTTGTCTTGTTGCTGCTGGTAGGTGTGCGAGGAGATGAGGTGGGGCATCATATTCGTGTACGGGAATTCCGCTCACTCGTTGGTTCACACAGGAATCTGGGCAGCAGCAGCGGTAATCGGAGTTCTACTCCCAGTTGTGACCGCGTTCGGTAAAGGTACCCCGCACTCGCCGTACCTGCTGCAGGCATCCGGGCTGTACTGTCTGATCAACTGGGGGGATAGCTCCATTGCTGTACGCATGTCTCTTTTGTCAGCGATGTGGGACGAGATGCGATGTTGATCCTTGATGGGTAGGGCCGAATTCAAGTCGTCATCGCGATGGTTGGCCTTCTTTTGGTCATCGGAACACTGGTCGGAGGGTACTTTATGATCTGGCTGCATGTTCGGACGGTATGCAGTCTCCCGGATTCCTCCATTTCCTTAATTTTCAGGCCAGTAATGTATGCCCCGCTCGCCCTTACTATAGATCGCAAGCACGGTAAGCGCCACCCCGCGCAACATTACTCTCACACCTTCGACCGCAACAACTTCCAGCGTCGCCGAGACGCCGCAGGCGCGCGGGATGGGTGCGACCATGACGAAGATGGAGAGGGATTTGATGTGGAAGGCGGTGAGCTTATCTTCTTCAGTTCCCTTCCCATCGGAATGATGCATGTGTGCTTTCTAACATTTGCTTGTAACTTGCTTTGTAGATCGTAATGTCCGCGATTTTCCTAACAAACTGGCTTCCATACTCCATCATGATCGCATACGAAGGGTTCACACTCACGCACGATATCAATAAGACGTTCGAGACGGTGTCTTATTTCGGAGTCGAGATCAATGGTACGCCTGCCTAACCCTAACCTTTCGAAACACAACTCGCCTGGAGGGACCACACATCACACTCCGTCACTCACCTCCAGATTTGTTTTATGTCTGTAGCGGCAACGAACCCCCTCCTCTTCATCCTCCTCGACACCCGCGTCCTCCTCTGCGCGCGACAGGCGTTAGGGCTCGCCCGTCCCGACGAAGATCTGAGCTCACAGCCGAGCAGTGCAGTAGGGAGTCACCGGAAGGAGAGCATTATAGCTGAGCCTAGTGGGGTGCGACAGGGGAAGTGTCTGCAAGAAGCCGGGCCGAGTGGATTGAGGGGAGGGAGGACAAGAGAGGGCGGTACGCTGGGAAGGGGGGTGGAGGTGGGGGTCAGGGGATTGAGGGTTAGAAGTATGTCGGCGGAGGAGATGGATGAGGATGATGGATTGGGGGAGGCGTAAATATTCCCTTTTTGCCCACGAAAGCTCAGTCATTTTGGAACGACGGCGATCCCAGTCTTAGACCCGTCACACAGCTCTGTGCCGCGCAAAATAGCTTACAGTAAGGGTTACATGGCGAGTAACAACCCTCCGCACCAAATAACGGCCTTCCGCGCGAAATAACACCCTTCCACGCGAAATAACTTTCACTTAGGGTTACATGCGCGAGTAAAAGCCAATAACAGCCTTCATGTCCAACCTTCCTGACTCCCCTCCGCTAGCTGCACTTCGTCCCATTTCCCGTCGAACGAAAGAGCTCTACCAACCTACTGACGACGATTCTGAAGATTTCATGTCCAACAATGTGTATCTCAACCCCGTTCCTGCGCAGAGCTCGTCCGCCGGCGCACGCGGGCAAATCCCCGTCGCGGTGTCAGCAAGTTCGGTGGATTGGGTGGCCTGTTCGGCTCGCTCACTGGAGCCAATCTTCAGGCTCAGTCCTTGAGAATTTCTGCCGGAGCGACTCCAAACCCTGGTGGCAGACGTCTGCCCTTTGCCACTGGCACTGATACCCGCAGCGCGATGGACGACTTTAAACCTGAAGGCCGCTTCGTTCCCACTGCACTCCGCTTTGGTCGTCGGACGCGCTCGCTCTCCCCGCTCCAGTCCCGCCGCGAGGACCGTCAGCCTGCGCCTGCTCGCCATGAAAGTCATTGCGGTGAGACGCCCAACGATCGCCGAACTGCTCGTGTGCTCGAAACTGCTGCCGCAGCTGAGCGCAACTTTGGACCCTCAATGCCGGTCAGCACTGCCACCTTACCGCTCGAGTAAATGTCATGGTGCTTATAAGAGCATACTCCCAAGGAGAACAGCTTCAACGCCCCATTGAATCTTGCTTGCATGCCACATCTATCATCGTGCAACGTAAGACGCGCTGTCATACGTTTGGCATATCAGAACTCCCAACTCCCATGAACATCACAAACATCGCCATGTGAACACGTGGAATAAAGGATCTAGTTGCCAGAGTGCGGCGGAATGAATGGATGGCAGCGCCCTTACGGAAAGGAATGACATGTCCCCCAGATGATTATGCCGCGTGCGCTGCGAGTTGGGTACACTAGAACCTACGCGAACCTGATGTGATTTAGTCAACTGGATTGGAGCGGAGATCGTCGAAGCATCGCATAGCAAAGTCTTTGACCGAGGCCTTCGCGGAGTTGTATAGCATATATCGTGACTGGGGACCTCACCGCTTTGCATTGATATTGCTGTCTGAATATTGTCAACTCACTGTGCGGCCTCAGATTATCAGCATGTCAATCAATTTGTAATTCTTTCTTTAGATCTTTGAAAAAGAGAAGAGATGGTGCACAACAAGTGCCGTGGCCATCACGAGCCACCGGGTAGAGCCCTTCCTGTGCCGCCAGTCGAGCGGCAGAGGTCTGCGGACTTTCCCTGCCCACTATCCGAGAAGAAAAGAAAGATAACCTTCGGGCTCCTCCCGGAAACGAGAGAAAATATGTCGTGGAGCCATGTCGCAATATGATCACGTCCATAATCTATTTTCCAGTCATAGTCGAGCTACCCTTAAGCATAAGGGTGAAGCAAATATAAGAAGTACTGTACGGGGCCTGGCAGACTTGTTTGTGTTTGGCGTGTTTGGCACCTGCCATTCTCATACATCCTATACTGTCATTGATATCCGATACAAAAAATACGAGCCAGCCCTGCACGTCTCTTACTGGAGTGGCCGCCATTGATATCATTGCCAAACAGCAAACATGCAAGCAACAGCCAGCACCGAGAGGGCAGTACGGGCTTCGCCCCTCTACCGCCCAAGTTATGAAAGCCTCGCCGCAACCAAAGCCGCAAGGACCATACTGGGCGCAAATCTCCAATCAGTGGGGATCTGAAAGCTTGCGAACCTACAACGCGCTGTCGAATACTGTTACATATCGGCGGACGGGAGGAATAACTACCCTGGCACTGGCGAGTCAAGCCCGGACAAAGTTTTCCAAACGATTATTACTCAACTGTAGAAGCATCCGGGGTGAACTGCTAGTATGGAGACCCAATCTCATTGGGAAAACTGTGCGCTTCAACGAGTTCCCTGTAGACCAAAGGGGAACGCTTGCAGAAGTTAATACACTCGGCACTTCTTGAGACATGCGTTTACACTCCTTAACACTCGGAAAGGATGTCTACGCATGCAAATTACAGGGGTCGATTTTTGCCCTCCGGCCATCTCACCGCTGCCCTTAAAAGAAGCTTGGGATAGTCGCCCTAGCCCGCATCTGACCTTGGCATCAAAGGTACGGAAGTTGCTACACAGATTGTGAATATTTTGACATGCATTTGACATTTGCTACATACGAAATAAACGTGCTTCCCATCTTTAAATGACAGTACAAATACAGACGTATGAGCTTTTCTATCTACTCTCTACAGGTCTAGGATCTCTTCTCAACGGTCGCTGCAGGGCTGTGGAGATCACAGACTCAGAAGGCGAGCTCGTTGTGGTCCAAAACTCCGTCGTGGTTGCGGTCGAGGAAGTCGAACATCATCGGCAACGACTTGCGCATCTCGCCCGACTCGTCCCCCTGTGAGGACAAACACCTGGCTGTCAGGCACATTGTCCTTTCCTCCTATACGCTCATGCACATACATAGGTTACCTTTTCCGACAGAACCTTGGTACGCTCGGCTATGAACGTTTCCTTGTTCAGCGGCTTTCCGGCCATCAAGCCCGCCTGGTTTTTGCGTTGCGCCTGTTGGGTGGCAGAGTTGAACAACATTGCAGCTAAAGTCCGAAGCCTCGCACGCCAAACAGCGGCCAACATACCTCCTTGTATTCGTCCTAAATATTAAATATCGATGAAA
The DNA here is from genome assembly GCF_025526975.1 of Fimicolochytrium jonesii. Taxonomy (NCBI): domain Eukaryota; kingdom Fungi; phylum Chytridiomycota; class Chytridiomycetes; order Spizellomycetales; family Powellomycetaceae; genus Fimicolochytrium; species Fimicolochytrium jonesii. The sequence continues at coordinate 272,151 of NW_026515702.1, forward strand.
CGAACGCCCAGTCAAAACAAGGCTCTACCAGTCCAAAAAGAAGACGAAAATGGCCAACTTACGTCCAAGGGAACAGGGTTCTCACCGTCCGTCTTAGGCAACCTCCAGCAGTTGTAGCACGCTGAGTAAAAAGTTGGTGTCCCCCCCCCAACTTCCACTTCTGACCAGACCATCTGGCCAAACCCTCCGCCGGTACACTCCTCGTGTGAAATGTACCGAATATCCGGTACCGAGCTTCTGGCCACCCCTGGCCAGACAATGATTGAGAAAGTGCCCGACACCAAACGTCCTGGCTGACTCGCATGTGGATGAAACACTCCACGGCGGCAAATGAACCAGATTCTTCTGACCAGGCCATCTGGCCCAGGCGAACTTAGAGCCTACCGCGGGCGGACCCCCCCGCAGCCTTCACCCTCGGCCTTGTGCTAGGTTCAGCGCCGTTTCAATAGTAGTTCCTTTGCCCGCGGCCCTGGGCATCTTTCGGTATGTCCATCCATCTGCCTTCTGGAACCGGGAGAGGTGTCATGGATGTAGATTGAGCGGCGAATGCGGCGCGAGGAGGAGGTGCTTAGTGCGGTGGGTAGTGAGGTGGGATACTAAGCAACCTCCTCCTCGTCTAGAGCACATAGTACGGTACCATCCGGTATGAGCCGCGGCTTCGGCGCTATCTATGCCTGGATCTTCGTAGCCATGGCAAATACCTCATCGATGGTCGATACGAAGTTGGATATTCAATACCTACCGACGAAGGAGATGATCGCCGATATTCAGACGAAGGCGCTCTCAAGCCCGCTTGTATCCACCTACGGTCTCATCCCCCTGAAAACGAAAATCCGTTTGTTTGCCGTGCACCCCACATCCTTTACACGTGTGTAAAAAACGTGGAGAGGAGAGCTGTCGATGGATTCAGGCTCTATCTACGTATGAACGCCAGGACGAAAAAGCGCCCATCTGAAGAAGATGACGACAAAGAAGACGGCTTGGATCTGACCGTATATAGAAAGGTCGTCTATACAGCGTTGTCTATATGTGAAAAGGTCACTTTCCCTGTCCCGGCTAGCCCGGCGGCCATGAAGCTTTCGAAAAGCGTCAACCCGCAAGATATTGGGCAACGGTCTCTCTGGGTTGTGGGGCACCGGTCTTTTCTACTCTATGGCCATACAGTGTATAACCTAACCTTAACCCGCACAACTATAGGAGCTCGCGTCTCTCGCACAACACATCCCGGCATCTTCCATCTCCGCACCTTCCACGCAAAAGTGGTATGTATTCCCCTTCCGTTGGCAAGACTCGCAAAACGAAACCGGGCATTTCTCGCACTTCGCATCCACCATATCCCCTAACCCATCGCCGCATATGCACACCGGAAACTGCAGATCTGCGGCCTCCATGTCCTTCATCATCTGAGCATATCGTTGCTTCCTGTATGAATAATGAGTAATGATACAATAGACGCATTATTTTACCCGGGCTCTTACCTGTGTGAGGTCGTGAAAGCGGACGGACTACAATCAAGGTCGAGGGGAGGAATCCAGCGGACAAGACCGGGGGTGGCACTGGCAGGTATTATTGTCCGGCTGATCTCCACCGATTCGTGTGTTGCATATTTCATGTACAGGAGGCTGCCCAATCCTCCGATCCAGGGCCGCTTGCGGGATCCAGCAGAGCTGAGTATCTCGCTCCTCAATGCATCACCGATTTTTGTCGCGTTTCCAACAAAGTCATGCTGTACGGCAATGTGCAAGACGGCGCGTAGCTGCAGTAGAGTCATGGTCTGGCAGAATAGGGTTGTTGTGCTCCTTCCACGAAAGAGAACACGGCTCGCGGCTTTGGCGGATAGTCGCCGAGTTGTCCTTCCCTGCAAATCCATTGCGATCCCGCTCGCGACAAGTGCTTTTCCGAAACGATAAGATCCGGGTGCCCGTGTTGAACATACTCTGGGCGCTGATGGGCAAATGGCGCACCGCACCGTATTGCTGTCATTGCTTCATCGACGCAGAGGAAGGAACCTCTTTGATGAGGCCTTGTCTTCTCTACTTCGCTTCCGCCCCAGTCGTCGAGATCATAACAGCGCACCGCTAATAGATGCGCTCAGTCATACAGCCCAGTCAAAAAACGACAGAAAAACATCAAGACGCTGGCGCTACCACCACCACCTTTCCAACTCCTGGTCTCGCATCTGACCGTCGCCAATGGCGGAGGACGGTCCATTCCGGTACTGGATCACCCGGCCAGTCAGACGGCTGAAGAACTTCATCAGGCCACTGGATGGCGAAAACGAGGCGAACGTAGTTCCTGCCGTCGAGGCTGTTTTCCGCGCAAGGTCAACATTCATCACTGATACCGTCTTCAGTGCCTGGCATCTCCTCGCTATCTACCTCAGAAGCGAGGCCGACAATTGGTTATCCACCCCCAATGATGATCCCCTTGTTCCTCCGACAGGAGACGCTGCCGGGAATCACAGGATGCGGAAAGGACTGCATCAGATGATGCAGGACACCTTGAGAATCATTGCCACGGATGGTGACCGGGGCAGTGTTGATCCGGTACTCCTGGAAACCTATACTACCAAACTCCAGCCAACCATGATGACCGGCTACCATTCCGACGAACAAGATGACCTCCCCAACAAACCTCCAAACAACGCGCAGTACCTCTTTACTCGGAAGATTCTTCGCACCGCAGCCAACACTCCCGCCGGGGAAGGGTGGACGGATTATCGGTCGCACTTCAAGCTTATTGCCAGGACACTGCAAGCGAACTTCAAGGAACACATAGCCAAGAATCTCAGCGACATCATGGCACAGATTCTCTCAGCTCAAGTCTAATCTGTTGACGGAATCCATGGGGCGGATGCAGAGGAAGTTGGTACGTTGAGCCTTGCATGCCACGCATTCCACGTTTCCGGTTAGGTTCTGGCCACATCAACTCACAAATGTTTCTCCTCCATGCAACAGTGAAACGGCTGCTGCGGTGGCTTGACCCAAGACTAGTCACCAGTCATGGTCGTTGGAACCTCTTTGAACAACAACAACAGGCCAGTGGACTGGGGGACGAGTTCCTGTTCGGCGGGCTGGATATCACCGACCAACAGCAGGACCACCTTACCACGATCGCATTGCAACATCGTCGAATTCTCGTCAATGCAATGGGACCCTTCACTATCCCGGGGTGGTGGCAGGATGAAGACTCGGTCTGTTCGTATAAGGATCCAATCACAACATACCAATGAGCCAGAGTCCTTCAGCGACTCCCTGGAACCGGTGTCGCGGGCCAGCAGAGCGATGAGAGGCGAATCATCCTGCGCATGACATACTACATGCAGTATCTTTCCAGAGAGGCCCGGAGGCTTGAATCGGAACTGGTCCGAAGAGAGGGGTGATGTTATGGACGACGCGCCCATACCATAAGCTTACCTACTGACAGCCGCCAATGTCAACCGCCAAATGTCAAACGCCAATGTCAATGTCAATGTCAGTGTCAATGTCAGTGTCAATGTCAATGTCAATGCCACTCTCCCTCTCTCCTCTCATTTTGCCAATCCTCCAGCAATATCGCCACTCCTCCTCTCTCCTCTCATTTCACCGATCCCCCCTCGGCTTCTCCACACCCCCCACTACTTCCCCATAGCCAGCAGCTGTAGCAATGCTCTCTACGCTCGCCACGCACGCTCTAGGAGCATAGCTGGCGCCCGCCCAGTCTTCTCCACACCCCCCACTACTTCCCCATAGCCAGCAGCTGTAGCAATGCTCTCTACGCTCGCCACGCACGCTCTAGGAGCATAGCTGGCGCCCCCCCAGTCCCCTCTTGTTGTTGTTGTTCTCTGATCTGCTGGGTTGCCTATCTATAAATAGCCGGCCTCTCTTCGTCCATTCCCTTCCTCCCCAGCAGATCAACACCAGTTCTTCTCATCTCCTGTTCTAGTCCTTGTTTCTTGTTTCGCCAATACAATCTCTTGTCGCCTATCACTCTCGCCTTGTCTTCTCTACTTCGCTTCTGCCTCAGTCGTCGAGATCATAACACAATGCCATAATTCAATGGCAGGCTACAAGACCCTTGCCAGACAATTTCCAGAAGCCAATATCCACGACACTAGGGCCCCTCGGCAACCCTATGCCATGTGCAAACATCCCCCCAAGTACTGGTATCATCGACACCGGGAGGCTCCTGCCAGGCATGGACCAAGACAATGGTGCGATCAAGAGGCAAATGAAGCGGAACCGATATTGTTTTCAAGGTGCCCTGAGTCCCGCAACGAGATGGGCGAAAACTGGAGACTTCGAGAGTGCCCGACATGCCAGATACCTCCTGATATTCCGCCCATCTTTGACAGAGACATTCAAGCTGCCGCCAACTTTCGGTTCCTGATTCATCAATATTCACGCCACAATGGTCATCGACCTTGATGGAATTGTCCGGGCTGGTTAGCTGATGCACAGTTGTGGTGAAGTTTTCTAGTCTCCAAGTCTCCTTAGATAGTTAGCATCACATATTTAGCTATTCCTTCCCACCCGCGATGGCACACGGGCCTGCGTGCATCGCAAGATATGCGACAATACTTCTTGTATGTTGTAAAAAGTTGGACGACATGCTCGTCAGCCAAAAGCTCATTTGTAAAAACCTAGAAATCTGGTCTTGGGACCTACCTCCGCCCTCGTCGTCCAGACTGTTGGGGAATGTATCCTTCACACAAAGGAAGCAAGAAAGCCAAGAGTACTTATCGTAATTGCCCTGTGCGTCTTGTCTCCTTGCAGCGTAGCAAAAGGCGCCACAGGCAACCATGTCGATTACACAGCTGGCGCTAAAACACGAAGACGGGGTAATTTGAGAAAGTACAAAACGAGATATCGCAATCAAATTACTCACAGTGTCCAACCATTACACCAGTCGACCTCACGCTGTGCCAGGCCAACTGAGCCGACGCAAGCGATGGACTTTTCGCCAACGGGAGCCGCAAGGTCGTGCGGAGCTGCAAGGGCGGTCGAAGCGAAGGCACTCAAAAGCGCCACGGCTGAGACAGTAGAAGACGCGAACTTCATTGTGAAAGCAGGCTTGGAAGGGAATGTTACTATGTTGCTGGAAGGAACTGCTTTGGACATCGTCTCATTGAATAGTGCTGCGAACTACGGACTGTGTTTGGGCACTTGGCTCGTCGCAAACCTTGTTGGCCTGATTATTGATAGCACATCGTTGTTTTGCCGCTCTCTTGAACCAGGTGCTTCTCATGAGCGATATAGTGTGCGCCCGCTGCTGGTGCAGGTTTAACATAATTGATGAACTGCCCTCTGTCTTTTTTTGGCCCTGCGAAGCATACATCAGCAGCGTACAGTACATCCGCGCACTGTACATGATGTGGCGAACGCCCGGTGTCTTCTCTCCGCAGATTCCCACAGGTCACCAGCCATTAGCCCCATCTGCTGCATGTGCGACATTGCCGCGATTTTGGCTGGGCGAAATTTGCGCTGAGATATGGATGGATTGTAGGATGCTAGAATGACTACCACCTGAACAGCGATGAAATTGATTGCCCATCCAAGTCATAGCGCCCATACCCACGTTGCCTTGCATTGCTCATGCAATAAACGCCGCGGGTCTGCTGGAAAGCTACAAATACGCTCGATCTACTCTTCAATGTAAGCATGTGGCCGTCGACAAGAGCAATTGCCGCCCTTCATAATGACCATCCGTCCCAGAGGTACCTCTGAGAAGCATATCCACCTAATGGATCCCGGCGCATGTTCGGATATGTCCATCGTCAAAACTTTTAAATAGCGGTGGATGGGCCCAAACCATCGTGGGGTAGCCAGATGGACATGTTCACATGCGTGGCAATGACCGGCATGCCTGCCTTATCCATTTCATAGCGGAGTGCAACCTACCGTGCAGCGGTGGTACGCACACCCTGGCACTATCCAGTATGTTTATACACATAGCACCCAATTTTTGATTCCCTACGCGCGACGCGTCAGCGAGTGTCTTTGCAGCGACAGCGAGTGTCGAAGGTTTTGTTCAATAGTTTTTGTAGATTCTGCTCGCGCACCCATGATTCTCGCATGGAAGACGCGAATTAATAAATATCTGCCAGCGCAAGTTCCAAAATATTTAATTCGGATCAGGCGTCGGGCCTGCGCGTCAGTCAACATCGGTGGAACACAGACAGGCTGGGTACCGGTACATTGCAAGGTCGGCAAGTTGTACAGACGTACAAGTTGTACTAGGCCAAAAAAGTATGAAACTTAAACAGGCGCGGATGAGATGGTTGAAGGAAAGTCAGCCCGGGATTTCCTTCTCAACCGGCCCTTTGCGGTCCACTCGCTAGAGATCAGGTGCTCAACGCAGATGCTGTATGCATACGCACACGTTTGGGCGCTAACTGCGTCGTAAGACTGTTTTTTTATCATAGGTTGCTTTCACATTCATGGATTGTGCCGCATTGCATTTGCCATCAGAGATGGCCGCCGCTTCCTGTCCATGGGTAGGCGCTGGGACGAGCAGATAGATGCCTTGCGCCTATAAAAGAGGAGGCCCCACCACTCTCTCGTCCTCTCCACATCAATCATCTGTTCAACAATCATCAGCCTCATCATGCACGCCATCCTCTCTGTTGTTGGAGTGGCCCTCGCGGCCTTCCCTCTCGTCGTCGCGGCTCCATCAGCTCCTGCTGCAAAACGTGAAGTTGAATGGGAGCGACGTTCTTTCCGTCTCGGACCTCAGCACACGAATTGTTGCATCGATGCCGGACCGACTTGGTACCCACCGGTGAGCTCCTTGATATCCCCCTTGTCGCGCTTTTCCACATACGACAGTTTATTATGTTCTCCATCCACCAAACTAATCTATACCAACGCGCCGAAAAAACACATAGCTTTTCTGCGACTGTAACGGGACCGACAACCAGTTTTTCGGCACTCCCGGCGCTGGCAACGAGGGTATGGTCATCCGCCTATTCAACAGGTCCGGCATGATGCTTTCATCAGGTCTCTGAAACGTCACTTCATTTTCTGGTCCAGGTCTCATCTCCAGCCTGAGGAGCGACCAATGCTTGGAAGCCGATAGCCGCAGTGCAGGCAAGATGCTCAGATTCCAAGAGTAAGTATCGTTCACTTGAGTTCGAATCTTTAGGAATCCCTTCTCGTTCCGATTCTGAAAAGCTTTCCCTCTCCCTCTTCCGTTGAACTACGTTATAGTTGCGACTCTACTACGTCGTCCTGGAAGTTCGGGGGCGGAGGTAACACCAAAATTCGCCTCATGGGTGCCACCGGGGGTACCGAGCTTTGCGTCTCATCGGGTGGAACAGACAAGCCCTTAATCCTTGCCGACTGCGGTGGGGCCTCCGTGTGGAATATGTAGAATGTAGTTTTGTACTCGGGGCAAGCGTCCAACCGCTCAAATCTAGAATCCGCTCAGAAGGATAGACTCGCCGGCACACAATATGCCGTAGCAGGAAGGAAAAAGAAGCTTCGCATCAGATTGTAGACTGTGATTATACATAGAAAATAGAAGGATGCGTACAGCAATAACAGTGACATTTGGCCGCAGTAGAAATCGGCACTCCGTCGAACAGAAAGTTTTTGATGGACAGATAACGGGTGTGCAAGTACGCAGATTAATAAACACGGCAGCTACTGACGTCCTGCATCGTCGCCTGGGCTGTTCGCCGTCATCCTGAATCAGTGGGGAGTCGCACCTGTCTTGCGGAAGTGTCGTGATCGAGCAACACAAGATCGTCTTGTTTGTTAATACCCGGATTCAACATTGAATGTGAATTGAGCACCTTCCGCGCTTTGAACTGTCAGCGTCCTGGCAGTTGCATTGTGGTTGAGGCAAGCGTTCATGACCCAGCGATATGATTTCACCCCGTAAAATACCAAACACTCTGCGGCTCCAGTTTGCGTGTTCTATAGTTTGTTTTTTGGAGTTGGGATCGGTGTTGAGTGTCCTTCGCTGTCGAGGCACCGACGCATGGCTGTTATGTTCAGGAAACTGGAAGCCCATCAGACCCTCGCCGGACGCCAATGCGCCAATGCGCTATCTTGTACTCAAAGTCCCCACGAATTGCATGGTCCGAAAAACATTCATAACCGTCACTTGCTCAACCTTTCCAGGGAAGACTATCAGTTCCCAGGCCTTGACCAGCGCTTGCCGTTCCTTGCGCAATTGTCCGAGGGGCGGGACTTGTGTGCACATTGTGCATCATCTGCACCCAATGTATGCCAGGCCTTCCTTCTGCATCGCGCTGGCATATGGGGCACAATGGCTGTTCGGCTGCACTCGTTGCAGGCCGGTGTCACGCCAGAAACAACTGCATACCGAGGAAGCTCCTAAGAAACCTCGTCGCGAGCCCGGAACCCCGGGATGCGCAAACAAACGCGTGTCCCAGCGGCCGGTACGCCCAAATCAGCAATTGCCACAAGCCTAACGTCTGCCTATCAATCAAAATATCAGGGTCGTTTTTAGCCCCGTCCATGTCAACTTTGCATTCTCCCAGTCTCCCATTTCAAGTGAAATTCTATGTCACACTCTGATTAACACAAAGCACGCACACCACAACCAACCCTCAGCCCTCAGGCTCGCCTCATCTACTTCTCGCTTCCTGTCCGCGCTTCACCCAGCAGGAATAGCTTTCTTCACAGGGAAGCAACCGCCCACCAGAGCGTGCTTCCCCACAAGCACATCAGCAGCTCGCCACCTTCCGCACACCTTCGGCAAATCAGTTCACACGTTGTGAGGTGGAAGGCGTGCTTGTAGCCGGCAGAGGTTCATCAGCTACTGTGCTCATCTCACAGGGGTTCAATGTTGCGGCCAGGCTTTACAATATGAAAGATGTACGCATTCCGCCCAGTACGCGCCGGATAACAGGGCAATCGTAATGGGTTTGAATTCAAGGCCGGCTTTTCTATTAGCTGTAAAGAGACATTTCTACAATCTTCCCACTTCGCTTTCTATGTTGTGTCAAGAGCTCTACGTAATGCCCCCTCCCCTCCCCCCCCCCCCCCCCCCAATCTTGGCCATGTGAGACGGAGTCGATGCATGCGAGCTTCACTTTTGCCTTCCATTTAACCCTGCCACTCCATCGCACCGGCGCATTCCACAAGGTTTACTGAGTGGGTGGTCTCCGAGGGGGTCCAGGCGCACATGCCTGTATCGCGGCCTTTCTTGTACAGCCTCACTTTCGCCCCGTCCATCTTCCATTTAGATACCTCATCATTGCATCTGGCCGACATTTAAATCAAAAAACAAAGGAGAAGAAAGAAAGGGGGCCATATTTGAGTATTTTGGGTTGGATTTTCCATCGGGTAAAAAATACACACAGCAGGAACTTACGGAGACAGATTGATCCTCGTCATGTGAGTCGCCTGAGAGGCATCCCAGCAGAGTCCCTGCTGCACGCTCCGCAATTGCGCTAATGATCGAAAAATTACGGTTGGAACCCAATCAGCGCTTAACGCGAAAAGAACCGTGTCTACCGCCACACTCACCGGCGCCAGTCCAATCCTGGTTGATGAAGTCGTAGAACTGATTGTTGGTCCCGTTGCAATCGGCCCACATCTATGACAAAGATACGTAGACAAGAGAAACGGTTAGGCAAGAAGTAATGCTACGTCTCAGGAGGGGGTGATCTCCCAGAAATCTGCGCTTTATGTTGTGCAAGAAGATGGCCCCGGCTTTACCTGGAGAGTGTATCGCGGACCCGCATCAATGCAGCTCTCAGTGTTAGGGATTCGGAAAGCCCTCTTGGCTTCGGCTCCTTGGAAAGCCAAAAGCGCCGCGATGCCGGCGGAAACAACGGAAAGCTTCATTTTGTTGTATGGCACACGTGTAGGAAGGCGCAGGGAAAGGAGGCAAGGTGGCTATGATGGTTGGCAGTGGGGAAATGGGGAGGGAACCCGGACGGTGCCCGCCCCTTTATATTGGCGATGAAGCCAGCAGCATCGCATTGGGACAGCGGCATCCTCTGCATCTCACGGACAAATGATTTGCTAGGTACACTTACAGCCCTTAATCGGCAGCAAAAGGCGCCGCAGGCAGCCATGTCGATTAGGCAGCCATGAGACATCTTCCTGCATGTAGCCCGATGTGCCCACTCTGTGTGTCTTCCGCCAGCTGTTTTCGGAGGTTGAAAATTTATCTGAGCGTTGAGCAATAGGGCGGCGAAGGCAAGCGACGCCCAACAAAGGCACCCACCTAATTTTCGCAGCCCAATATACGGTGAACATGTGTCCATTGGAGACCAACGACATAGGTGCTTTATGCTAAATTGGGCGGATCAAGTATCCCAAACGGGGCATGCGCACATGAATTTGGAGTGGGCGGCTGAATGGGGCCTGATGAGGGGATGGGCCCACGTGGTCGTCGTGGGTATGGCATAGCATGGGTCGATTTTGAGGAGTGGTGGCAAATGTGGGTACAGTGCGGCGGGGATAGTTGCGTTCGGGCGGCATGACTTGCATGTGAGCGAGAGGCTACAAAACCAAGAAAAAAGAAGAGAAAGCATGGGATACGGAATGGATAACATTGAAATTTTGAAGGGTTGGCATCTTTCACGACTGTTGGACGTCTTCCTCCTGTTCGTATGGAGCGGAGGAACGTGCGTACGAAGGTTGGCGCTGGAGGGACATAAGTGGATTATGATAATGAATGTGGGAGGGATATTTGGTAGAGGAATGGGATAACATACGATATCGCATGTCGGCCACATCAAAAGGCATCTGAAAAAGAGTGACGATTGCCCACTTCCTTTGAAGCCCGAAATGAGGCCCCATCCTTGAGATCGGTTGACGTCTTTTCCGACATTGCGGGTGTACAGCACATTCCATATAAGATAGGGCTTCAAACCTCATTCGACGAGATATGAACAGTGCTCGTGCGGTCGCCACGAATACATCGATACGTAAGTGTATACAGTACATGCCCGCCAGCTCAAGACACCCAACGCGTTAACGCGCACCATATGAGGGGAGCGCCTCGAATAGAGAACAAAAAAGTTGTACCTATGAATGCCTGGCTGCTGCGCCCTTTTTAAGTCTCGAATTGAATAAGCTCAATCACTTTATTAAGGTGGTTTACGACTTTAAGTGCGGCGGATCCCCAAAACCTTGATTCCTTAAAACTTTGACCCACTTAATGTTCGCTCCGTAATTTGACAAATTGCCTCCCCGCTGCGCGCCGTCAATTGGCGGAGTTTAGGTGTGTCCCACACCGATGCCCAATATTATCAACGTACGATATTACAGACACTCTGGATGGATCCCTTTTTGCGCGTTCTCAGGCATAGTGATATCGTTGCTGGACGCTCGCCGGAACGAAAATCCAACTCTCATTTCGCACACAATTCTTTCAGAGGTGGGTGGCCTCCGACGAAGGCAGAAGATTTTCGCGGCATGGAGTAGCGTGTGCGTACATACATACATGATGTCCATTACCCTCAATAATGTAGATCTAGAGTGATGGAGTGCAATAAGGCAGCATGACGGTGGTACTCACCGTTAACGGCTCAAATCTATAGATCTAGATGTCCTTAGGACCTACGAGGGTGGATGGATTGATGAGAGGGCCCAGCATGTACGGCGGTAACCACTGTAGGTACCCCTTACAGATGGTGTACAGCGACTCTCCAGTCCGCCCTCCTTGTCTGTGTAGGCTTATATCCGCTGAGAAACTCATCGTTAAGCTTTCCTCCTTTCATCAAACAAGCAGTCAAACTTGTCCCCTTCCCCTTCTTTCCTTGAACGATGCTTTCCCAGCTTTCTTTCCTGGTGGGCTATTGGTGCTTGGGGCTCGTCTCGGTGGTTGTCCATGCAAGTCCGTTGGCTTCAGTCACCACGGCTTGGGGGACCCGTGCACTCTACGATAAGGGCATAACCGACAGATTCGACGAGGGGTCGGACACCGTCTCGGTCCTGGTACAGATACGGGACGTGCTGAACCCTTCCGCGTTCGCAAAGTCCTCCGGGCAAGTCGTCGACAGTACTGCCTTTTACGAAGGACTCGGGCGACATTCAAAGGACTCTTCGCTTGGTGTTCAGGCCCTTCTTCGCGATCTCTCTGCAGAGTTCACTTACAGTCATCATTTCCGCTTGTCCAACACATACGTTATCGATGGTGAGTTGGGTGGATTTCCTTTTTTGAACGAGTGTCCAGCCGCAATTTCAGAGCTTTCTTCTCAAATCCGCGTCTCTCTTCGTCTCTCTCTCTCTGCAGCTTCCAGGCGTTTGGTCGAGGCCCTTGTGCAACTACCCGAGGTTTATTCTATCAGGCGCAACGCGGCATTTCGTGTCAATGACAAGGAGCGATCTACCGGCGCTGTTTCGAGTTTTTCGAACAAAGATGGTGGATCAGGCGTCTCTTGGAATGCCAACGCGATCGGAGCGGCCGAATCATGGGCGAAGGGTCTCAACGGAACGGGTCTCTTGTTCGCGTCTGCCGACAGCGGTGTCACTTGGGAGCATCCCGCCCTCAAGAGCAACTACCTCGGTAAGCAGATAAATGGCACCATCACACACGATTACGGTTCGTTCAGCGATCTTTCTTTTCAACGATCTTTTCGTCCATCTCGGCCACAGACTTGCTCTAAACCTCGATTTGTTTTCTTCCAAAGCCTGGTTCGATGGAGTGCGACGGGCGCTTCCAGGTGTTAATTCGACTTGCGGCGTGCAATCTCTGCAACCTTGCGATGACGTCGGCCATGGCACACATACGACGTCTATAGCTGTAGGCAGCAACGGCATCGGGATCGCCCCAGGCGCATCCTGGATGGCCTGCCGCAACATGTACAACGGTGTCGGACGACCGGAATACTACTTGGCGTGTTTGGAGTTCTTCCTTGCTCCGACAGACGTAAACGGAAAGAACCCCGATCCCGCACGTCGCCCGCATGTTATCAACAACTCTTACGGTTGTACGAGCGCCGAGTTCTGCGATCAGGTACAATGGCAACAACAAACTGTATCTCTGTCCTAAATTCTATAATTTGTGTTCGATTTTCTTTGACGCGTTTTCTCATTCTGCGCCAGTTCACGTTCAAGGCGGCGGTGGGCGCCCTCACAGCTGCAGGAGTCTTGATGGTCGCAAGCGCAGGCAACTCAGGTGGGAATAACATGACGACACACAAATCATTGCTGCAGAACCGAGGAAGGAAAAAGAGGCGCTTTACTGTGTCTTTCTAACATTTTTCCCGTTTCATCTCATCGTACTTTCCCACCTTTCCCCCATGAGCAGCATTGTCGTCTGCTGACACTTGCAAGTCGGTGGTCAACCCACCCGCGATTGACGCCCGCGTCATTTCCGTCGGATCGTTACGCCAGTCAGGCCTCATCTACGAAACCAGCTCTCGCGGCTCCGTGCCCGGCCGAGGCCCGACCCACCGAGGCGTAGACATCTCGGCGCCGGGGGTGATGATCCGAGGCGCGATCCCACCGGCGGCGTATGCGCAGCGCACCGGAACGAGCATGGCGGCGTCGCACATCGCTGCTTCTGCGTTGATTGTCCTGCAGGCGTGTCCGCACCTCTTGCGTCGCACCGTCGATGTCGGAGCGACGCTGCAACAGACCGCTTTTCCGCTGACGACCACGGACGGATGCAACGGCGACAAAAATGATACCATTCCCAATAGCACCTACGGGTATGGGAAAGTGAACGTCACCGCGGCTGTTTTGCGTTGCCAAGACTGACACCTTACACCCATCGTGAGTATCTCGGGTACCCTCCAAAGCATACTCATTGAATAGAAAGTAGATTACTCTGAGGTAGTATTTCAGGCAGATATATGTGCGTATATAAACTATGTCTACGTGTGGACAGTATGCAATGTAAATGTATATGTGTACGCACGTACGCCGTAGAGAAGTGCAATTTTTTTGCGTATGCTGAGGTACATAACGATGCTTTGCCCTATTACAGAGTGATGCCGCCATCACCAGTGGCGGCATCCTCCAAAGAACTTGCGGCAAGCTTTGATGAAGGTTCCTTTGACGGTGATATGCTTCCACGACCCCAGAAACATGTGCTGGAGGCGTGCATCGGGATCGGTAGCGGGCTTGGATCCCATATAGTCGTATCCCTCATCTCGACCAGGACTATACATATACACGAACGTGCAAACAGTGAATACCCCGTTCCATAAAGACTGAAGGGGGAACAAACCCACCTGAAACCCGTAATGGGCAGCACAAGTACGTCTTCGATGACTTTACTTTTCCCGCCATCGAATCTCCCCGTCAACTTGAACCACAGGTGGTCAGGGCCGTAGCGGTCGTCCATCCATTCCTTGACGGTGACGGTCCACCTGCCGGGACCGGTGAATCCCACGGCGTCCTGTTCGATCTTCATCTCCTTGTCCGACATGCGAGATGCCACTTTCAGGATGTTTCGGAGATGACGACTGAGCATGTGGTGTCCAGGCGCCGCGCCCAACGACCAGTACACGATCTGGATGGGATGCTGGAAGGCGAAGTAACGCCAATAGTCGTCTGAGGCGGGATCGGCATCGCATTCCAGCCCAATCAAAAGATGGATAGAGCGGCGGGACGATACGTCAGTGCTAGTGACTGAGGAGAACAGCGGCGGCTTTGATGACGTAGAAAGTGGGTCCGCGACCAACGTGAGGTCTTCCGCTGTGATCCACGTCGCTGGCGGCTTTCTAGGCTGCGTGTCCGCGTCGACGTACTGTAGGGTTGGGACGGATGTGAAAAGATGAACGGGTTTTTAAGTGCCCCTTCAACCCCAGTGAATCAGTGGAAGGGAGTTCTACCTTCCCTTTCCCACTCTTTCGCAGACCACAACGCCGCGAGAAAGCGAGAACGGATATGAAGAGAACTCACCACGCCACCAAATTCCCTGAGGACCACCGCGCGAAAGATATCGGAGCGCATGGTGTCCATGGGAACTCGCAGAAACTGGTCGTACCCTTCTGGCCACGCGGTCTGAACCAAAGATCGCATGCTTTCCTTATCCCACACGACGAGTGCGTGCCCGGAGTCGACGGCGGAGCGGGTCCATGCCGCGATGCAGTCGAATACTTTCGGGGTCCAGCTTTCTGGATCCGGCTGCGTCCAGAGCAAGTGCACGATCAGAGGGATGGAGCTGTGCGGAATCGTGTGGTTCCCATCAGCGGCAAGCGTCGATGCCCTTTTAGCTATCAAATATATAGGCCACGGACTCGATGATGGCGGCGGTAGCGCGCTGCTGTCGGCGGAGTTGAACCACGCCTCGGGAATATACCAGCCTGAAAAGTTTCGACGGCATAAGGACACTGCGCATGCGGGGCTTCTCCGAAACGGGAGCGGAGCAGAAACAAGAAAGGTGCGTCTGACTCTATGGCTTACCTCCGGCCTGTGACGGAGCATACCGCAATGTTTCTCGAACGAAGGCGGCAGTGTTCGCCCGCGAGTGGACGATAGGTGACTGGGACCTTTCCGCTCGTCGCAAGTCGACGTTGCTGCACTTGCCGTTACGGCAGAGACCAAGTGAGAGTAGCGATATGGACAGGGCGACCGTGACGACTAAAAAGAACACCGTTCGCCGTGTCAAAGCCGAAAATCGCACGCGTCGTGACCTGCCGCCGCCGCAGGAGGAACCCCGGACGGACATGGGTGTCAAGTACCTCTGCCAAGGCGGAATGGCCCCAGTAAATATACTTATTCACCCCTTTCGAGAGCTATATATATCGGGCCCCAGGTTGTGTACAGGACATGCAAGACAGTTTGGGCCCTGCAAAACCCCATAGCTGTATATAGTCGGTTTATACCGGTATGGGGGAGTGGAGGTGTGGAGAGCCTTGACGACTAGATGTAGAGCTACACCCTCTGATGTGGTGGGGCTTGGCCCAAAAGAACGACTTCAGACAACAGCCAAGAAAACGACCGGTTTTTCTCATGCGGTTTGCGGTTGTCGCCGTATACTCACGCCCGCGGTATCTGGCTACAGACATCAAGCGTGGCGTTTGCGTGGTCGTTGTTCCGATAACTTGTTCGATTAGGCTTTCTAGGTTTATGTGGCCCTTAGGGTAACCCACCTCTGGGACAGTGGGGCCTGCAGTATCCGCCAAGAAATCAACTGTCATGCGCTGGTGGTCGGCGTCGCGGTTGTCACACTAATAAAGGCAGAATAAAGGCTTTCTACAGTAAAATTGCAATACATACAGTACTACCTGGATCCCACACCGCGTACCGAGGTGTGCAAATAATGTGGGCAATACTGGAGGTCAATACAGTAACAGATGTACTGTATGGATGCCAGATGGATCTGCTCTTCGCCGGCTACTTCCACTGTATTTAACGACTCCTCCCTCGCACCCACCCTGTGCGCCGTTGCACTCTCAAGAGACTCAACAGAACCAATTCGCTGTTCTGTCATCATGTTTTCGGTAGAGTATATGCTCGTTTTCTTGACCTATACGGCTCGGACGCGGACCAAAAACCCCTTTTAACGCCAAGTATCGTATCCAGGCTCAGGACATCCTTGCGCTCATCGGACTTTATTCAGTGGTAAGTTGGAGTTGGTCGTGAACGGAAGCGCTAGCCACACTGGATATCCACATGCCATCCAAACCCATATCGCCGGTGGGCTTGCTGGTACTACAAGCCTTGTGGTCGGGAAGAGGTCCAAGGAGAGCTCGGGTCCTTACAAGCGTCTCAAGGGCACTCTTGATGTTCGGACGAAGCGATTCAAATAAATTCATTCCTGTTTTCCTTTCATATAGGCCACAAACTTCGAGTCGGTCACGCAACCGTATACCAAGTAAGGACGGGACAATGGTTGCAAACCTGCTTGTGGCTCTGCTTGGACAGCGACGTACGCGGATGTCTCAGCAATCTACTGACACGGCTTGATTTGCATCGAGAACAGCCTTCTCTGGGCAGCCTACCTTGGAATCGAGTTCACCTCGGCAATCACACTCTTCATCGTTTACCGGAAGATTGCTCTTAAGAATGGTTTGTTCCGACTGACGAAGTTTGCGGGCACACTCGTCATTTATTGCTTTATGGTTGACACTGATTCCACCACATTAAAGATCAAGCACCTGTGATGCTGAATGAGGGCGATACCACTTCGCAGCCAAAGTAAGTCTTTAGTGCTTTCTGATCCGAAGTGCATTCTCGATCCGAATACCACTCTGGTAGAGAGGTCATCCCGCTGACATTTTGCTGTTTCCCGGATTGGATTCTCTTTCACAGTGATGGAATCATAGTTCGTACAACCGACTACGACTCGAAGAACATCATGCAGCATCTCCGTTCTCTAGTCATTCGCGCGGCAACATTTGGCTTTTTCTACCTGAAGTTTGGGCATCTCAGCGTGCTGCTTTTGCAAGCCATCCTCGGCTTAAAAACCATCTACCACTCGCAGGTTGTTCAGGTCCACCTGTTGGGCAAACAGTCGGTCGGGAACCTAGCTAGACCTTGGTGAGCCGCTTTGCCTTTGGCAATCCGTGCCTACCGGAAAGGACCAAAGCCATGCAAAACGGAAGGAAAGCCGACCATCCTCCAGACTCTTCTTGGGCGTATCTTAGGTTCAAAGTTGTTTAGGAACTTTACTGATGTACTGTACTGTACTGTATGACACGGCGTACGCATGTACCTACAGTACTATGTATCATTACAAGTTGCCATCATCGGCGACGCCTCAGGCAGAGGTACAATGATGTGGATGGCAGATAACCACCACGGAAAATGGGATGGGGTGAAATCTAGACTACCGGTTACGGGAGAATGCGTCTGGTCTGCGGCCATTGCCAAACACCACCGAGCGCACAATCGAGAGGAAATTCTTGGTGCTTAGGACGTCCCGATTGTGCACTTTCATCCGTAGTGGTTGTCTCCCAGGAATCTCAAATGGCGTCCAGTCTTGGTTGATACATTCGGGGTTGGGGCAACCCACCAATCCATGGACGAATTCCATTCTTCCCTGTCTAGCTTGCCATGGCCGAGATGACAGCCGGCGTCGGACGTTTTTCTTCACACGGCCGTGGCAGTCGGGGCACACGGACGACGTTCGATACTCATCTAGCAAGTAGCATGGAATGCTGTTTCTTGCAAAGAGTGTGCGGAATCTGATTTCCATGATGAGTTGGCATATTGTAATACATATTACCAGTGATAGTCACCCACCCTTTGGTCTTTGATGACTCCTGAAAGCGCATGGTCTTTCCAGCGTCGCTCCAATCACCCAAGATGACCGCAAAATGCTTTCCATACAGGCGTCGCATGTTCTGATGAGCTTGCTCTCAGACTTTTCCCGCAGTGAGAACGCCTTGAATCTGCGAGCTACGCGAATCTCATCCTAGTAAAACTCGTCCAGGGCGAGATCTGGGATATGTATGTCAGCCCATGTATTACCAAAGTTGAAAATCAAAGTCGAAATAGAACATCATACCCGCATGTTCGTAATCCACGATGAACGCTGAGAACGCTTCGATGTTCATGCTCTTGTGTGACGGAATATGTGATTCCATCTCAGCGATGCCGGCATTGATCTTTCGCTCTGTCATGTCTCTTCGAAAGTACCGAGACCTTGTCTCGACGGCCCGTTGATTGGATGTGTATCTGATATGGGGTGGTGCATTGTGAGGACGCTGCAACGGAATGTCGAACAAAGGGGATGGTGGGGATGGTGACGGGGGGGGATGGTGGGGACGGGGACGGGGACAGGGTTGGGGAGGGCGTTGATGGGGATAGCGGGGATGGCGCGGATGGCAGAGGTACTGCAGATCGAATTCAGTCGCCGTCGCCATGCATTGCTCCGCATTCTGATCTCATTGAACGTTCCGCCAACTTCCGCGATCGCTTGAGTCCAGCTTGGAGTAGGAGCCGGGCTCGCGATTCGCTCTTCACGACTACGACGGCAAAGCAACAACACATCCAATGCCGGTCGACCTCCGCAAGCGGCGGTCGTGCTCAGCACCGGAAGCGTTGACATCAGCGATGGCGGAAGTTGATAGCATAAAGTTGATGGCGTAACCAATAGCGGCAACAGCGGGGACAGCGGGGACAGCGGGGACAGCGGGGACAGCGGGGACAGCGGGGACAGCGGGGACAGCGGGGACAGCGGGGACAGCGGGGAGGGACAGTGGGGACAGCAGGGCAGTGGTAATCAACTGAAACGTACCTAAATGGCCGCTCCTTCTTGATGTCTCGACAGAACAAGAGGTCACGCTTGCCCGGATCAATGCTGACGATGTTTGGAGCCTCCCGTAGTTCGGCGATGTGGTGCTCAAGATACAGCTGCTTGACTTCTTCCCGCATTTGGGCCTTGCTGCGCTTCCAGGCCCAATGCCCATACTTGAACCCTGGCTTCTTGAAGTGGATGGTAGCGGAATACCCGTTTGTGCTGATTGGTCCATCAAATTTAAGACCAAGCTTCTTTCGATGCTGAAGACTTTGTCCTGCAGTCCGTCATTCAGCGAGGTGATTGAAATAGGTGCAAAAGGATACAGACTTAACTTACATTCACATTGAGAAACTGCCCCCACAGCTCCCGCTTGCGTTCATCGGTGAATTTCCCCATGCGACGTTGGCTCAAACCCAGGAAATGAATGGCTAGGATCAGCGTGTTGATCCGAACAGATGACTGGATTTGAGATTTGTGCAGCGGGATAGCAGAAAACAGCCGCAGGGTTATTTATTCACTCGAGGAGAAAAATAGAGAAGCTTACTAAGCAACCTCCTCCTCGTCCATACACTCTAGAGGACTACGTTCCTCGTCCAGAGCAGAATGGACTCCGTTCGGAGGTTGCTTATTTGTCGATAAAGCCGTATTTGCCGCCATATCGCGTAGGAATTCGTCGTAGGTGCGCTCATTATCGGAGGAGGACGCCTCGGCGTAAATATCGTCGATGCCGATGGTGTAATGCGTTTGGAAAACCCTGGAATTGGGTACCCAACGCCCCTTCTTGATCGTTTCCTCGCTGAGTCCACTGCGAGTTTGCGCGGTCGTGACGGCGTGGGTGATGGATTTCGGGGTAAATTCGTCGTCGATGCCGGCGGCTCTGAGGACGGCGTTGACGAGGTGGCTGATGCTTCCGGCTGCCATTGGCGAGTTGTGCTGTCGGTTGATGAAAACCTCCTGGATGCCATCGCGGCGAGTACCCTGGATGGCGATGAGGGCGTCGTAGAGCTCAGCTACGTCGAGATTTGGCGTGTGTTTGATGCGGGGGTCGTTGATAACGCGGTAGTTGCCCTGTTCGAATAGTGTTGTCGTGTGCGTGATTTGGGCGCCATTCCTTGGGTCGGCAGGAGCGCAATTTGAGGGAATGTTCCGTGACGGTGGTGCGCGCATGGATGAGGGTCGCAAGGTGATTGGGGCGACACTTCATGGTGAGCATAATGACGACGGCGAGTTGCGAAGAAAGCCATTCGAGCGTGGCTAGTCGTGGTCGGCGGGCGATGTGTCTCCATAGCGTTGCTGGATCCCAAATGGTTTTGTACGCCTTTTCCGTGGGCTTGATCGAGCGTGCAAGGCCTTTGAAGAATCGTTGTATATCGGGCGCGGTGCTAATGAGCGCGTCGTCGCCGGTAATGTGTTGCAGTGTATTCGCGATCGCCGTGCGGTAACCTTGCAGTGTTCGGATGGCGAGCCGCTTCTCGGAATGAACGTCGGTGATGAAGTTTAGAACCATTGAATGGCCGGCGCGAACGGGATCAATGTCCCGTTGTGGGCACCAGCGTACGTAGGTCCGCCAGACCGAGTTGTGATTGACGTTGTTTGAGAGAGACCGGAGGGTGATGTTGATAGCCGCCTGCGATAGGCCTCGTTGTGCGCTGTAATACCGGATAACCGCCATGCGATTGTGAGGGTCCACGGTGGTTCGCGAAGGGGGAGGCCGCTCTGAGCTTGAAACACTTTCGGCTTGGACGGAATGGGGATCAGGTCGGCAATCGAGAGTCGCAAGAGGAGCGGGAATGCTGCGTGCAACGGCCAGAACGGTGTTATCAGGGTCAGGTCGTGGAATTCCTCGTCGATGATCTTGCGCGTGATGCCCGATATCAGCAGCCATGGGGGGTTGGCATAGCATACGTGATGAGACCAGGATATCTACAAAGCATCGACGGCGAATGCTTGGGGATCCCCCGAGTCCAGCGTGCAGTAGTGTGGAATGCGGGGATTGCGGTTTGTGCCCGTCGCAAACAGCTCCATTGTGTGATTCACCTTCCACCGGCCCTGAATCTGCCGGAGAATGCGCGGGTTGAGCTGGTAGTCGTTTCGATCGTTCTGCTGGCGGGAGTCCAGGTCCGCTATCACGTTCTCCTTCCCGGCAATGTGGAGGGCCTGCCATGTCTTGTTCTGATGCCGGTAGCGTAGGAGAAGGTGCTCGATCACCTGCGAGAGGTGATCTGCGCGTCCGCCACCTTTGTTGAAGTAGAACATTGTCGGCGTGTTGTCGGTCATGTGGATGACGTGCGCGTTGGAGAAGCCGAATCCATGACGCTTGCAGAGGAGGTCGACGGTGCGGACTTGAGCTATGGCCTCGAGAACGTTGTTGGAGACGAGACGGTCGAGCTTCTGACGCCGAATTGCCTGTTGAAGAACGGCGAATGGGAACTCGGGGAAGTACCGTTGAACCAGCTCCGGCGTCCACCGTTCCTGGACGCGAATCAGCTGGCCCGTCTGGGGATGTTGACAATTCCCGCCCCACCCGTGGTTGGGGGATGCGTCGGCGAATATGCGGTAGTCTGCGTCCTTGGTGAGTAGACTCTTCCCGTTCCATGCGGTGAGGTTGTTTGCAAATTTGCGAAGGAGGGTGCGGGTCGGTGTCGGAATCACGCAGAATGCGCGGTGTGGTGGTGGCCGGCAGAAGCGAGGGTCTGTCGAATACAGGTTTACGGTTGGGTGTCCGGAAAAATAAGCTGCCGGTCTCTCAATAGCACAAGAAGAGATCTCAAGCGAGAGCGTCGTCTTGCCACCTTAATATCCAGGTGCTTTGAAAGGAGTCCTTCTTGTAATACGGGGGTCGGGTCTTACGGGTACGGGTACGAGATACGAAATCGGGAATATCTGCGTGGTTGACTACAAAACAAAACAACGGGGTTATCCAACCTCACCCTCAGCTCTTCTTACAAGATTCCTGAGCTATCAAGTCCTCGGCGACGTCAGCAAAGTAAAAGTCGCGACACTCGGGGTCATCTTGTCTAAGCTCTCTGGGTCTATGACCGCGCCTTGAAAGTCTATCAGAAACGGGAAGAAGTCGTCGGGAGTAGAGAAGTAGAAAGCTCTGTTGTTGATCGGGATCTGTGTTCTGCGTGCACGGATCTGGGTTTTGCGTATCGTACAAAGGTCTGGGGAAAACAGACGGGTTTTTATATGGATTTTTCTAGGCTACGAGATTTTGTCGAAGTCCAAACTCTCTACTAGTCGTCTCTAGAGGATTTAGCTACGTCGGGGTCTTTTTCTCTTTTCCTGCGGCGGTCTACGTAGTTTTTCCTTTTTCCATTCGCAATTTTGGCGCTGATACAGCCTTATCGCTTTCTTTTCTCGGGGTTTTCTGCAACTTTCGGCGTGAGTTTCTTTTGTCCACTCCTACGAACGCGGGGAAATCTACTACATCTCCGTCCGCTCCGCTTACTCGGCGCGGCGAGCGCGTCGAGCGCGTTAAAGTCGGTACGCAAGTCGTCCGCGACAGTGCCGTACATACGGCATCAAACTGCGGGCCCAAGAAGTAACACGTTTTGTCTCGTCGGTGATGACAGAGGAGTTCCACGTTTTGTCTCGACGGTGATGACGCCAAAGCGTCCCGAACCTGCGATGCAGGATTCCGGCTCAGGACATGGCACTCATTTTCTCTTCAGATAGATATGACGCAAATCGCAAAGGCGGCGCCGAACCCCAACCATGCACTTTGAACCCATCCGATGTCCGCGGCCCCGCAGTCAGTTGGATATCATTGAAGAGCAGCGGGTGCACGGTGATCTGCTAGTGTACAGTACTGCTTTGGATCCTCGGGCCCGCGCTCAAGGGAGCGATCGTTTTAGGCTGTGAAAACAATCATCTTCGGCAAATGTTCATCTTCCAATGGTTTGCACGGTAGCAACACGGGCATGACACACCCACAGGAACCGCGCATCTGAAGATAAGCTTTCGCGAACTTTTCGAAGTGTTCTCTGGACTATTATTCATGCAACACCTTGCCGGACTAGCACGTGCATGGCGACTCGGCGGAGACCAGACTGGTGGATCATTCACTCATTTAACATCATGACCCCTGAATCCACGCAGAGATATGAATCCTGTCTTCCGACAGTTGGAATTGCGAAGCTTTGCTTTATCATTGATCAAGTTTGGACACTAGTATGTATGATGATTCTAGCGTGTCGCAGTACGTAACACCGGCGTCGGAGTCTCCGGGCATATTGTACGGTTTTGCAGGGGTAGCGCAGTCAGTGCACCAGCGCGTGTTGGATGGACACGGACTTGCTCGCAGGGACGATTTGCTGATACCAGGGTTCCTGACTGCGCGTGTTAAACCCTCGCAACTTCAAGTTCGCAACTCATCAGTGACCCGTAACTTTACGTGTCAGAACTGCGCTACGTTGATGATTAGCGAAAGTGGATCTGCTATAACGTCATTCGGGGGTGCACCTAGCTCTATGGTACTCGAGAAAAATTATTCTTAGACCTCCCGGCGAGTAATTAGAGAGACACCATAAGGTATGTACGAGTGACGATAAATATGGACGGTGCTGTGAAGGAGTCTTTGCTCAAGAAACTCACGGGTAGTAGGTGCACAGAAACGGGGCTTTGGAAAATGTTGGAACGAGAGTGGACCGGTTTATTTATGACGACTATGATATTTTGGTCAACAGTGGATTCCGAGTATGGCTGTGATCGGTGATCACCCCTGGAAGCAGATCTGCATGTCGTTTTCCCGGGAAAGACATTCCAAGATTCAATGAACTCCGACCAACTTTGACACGGAAACTGATGTCTTCACGCACGAGGGAATTTCACAACCGGCCGACGTTGAACTTTAAGGGCAATTACAGAATCCGAACCATGCAATTGTGATTGTAAACACGTGGAGAGACGGAGACGGATAGAGGAGCGCACCCCGTCCCCCAGGGCCGCAGATGTGTCTACCGCATATCCTTCCGTGTTACGGCGGGATGTGCTGTTCCCGCCCAAACTGTGTTCATCGATGTCTTCTATGGTATACTTCTGGATGCGTTCTCGGTGATTTCGAGTAAATGTGGAAAGATCTATCTCAATTTGGAACGTGAAATCCCGAAATGTAAATGCGATGCAGAATGCGGAGGTATAAATATCACCCTGGAGATAGACAACCGGCGTGGAGAAAAAGTAAGGACTGGCTTCCCTGGTGCCTCGGATCGCTGACCTTGGGACAAAGTCGTGAAAACTGAATTCGAGCGACGGCCATATCGATATTCGGGAAATTCTGAACTTCTCCGCTTGGTCCCTTCTGTCGGCGGCGTCACCTTCACATCAAGCGACCTTGATATTGCAAGTTGTCTCAAGGTATCGGACTTTCCTGTGACCATGAATTTCAAATCTGTTCTGCTGCCAACACTGCAGGCCAATGCGGTGATTGCCTTGACTACTCTGTCTGGGGTTGCCCTTGGTCGATTGGGATTTCTGACACCTCCCATTCAGAAGGTAGGTCCGAATCAGTGTGGAGTATCTTGACTACGGTTGTTTGTGGACATGTCTAACATGTTCTTACTTAAGAGCCTGGCCAAGATCAGCTACTGGCTTCTGACACCCGCGCTCATTTTCAGCAAGATCGCAAGTACGGTCGACGTCGATCAATTCGTCAGCTTATGGCCGATCCCAGCCCTCTTCCTTTTCAGCTCGGTTGTTTCGTACTTCCTTGCCATCATTGGTGTGCGTTTCCTCCGCGGAGACATACAGAGCAACCGATTCATGATCGCTGCAATTGTCTTCACCAACACGGTGACCATGCCCGTGCCGGTCATTATCGCGTTGACGCCGATGACACCAATTCTATTTCGGCACGCCGGGTCCGCAGGAGAGGCTGTTGCGAATGGTATCTCTATGGCCTTATTCTTCACGGTTTTCTCTCACATCTTTCGCTGGAGCATCGGATACAAGCTCTTGGACGCCCCCGCTATGAATGAGCTTACCAAGGAACAGGCCGGCAAAGGTTCCCTCACCGCTGATGGTCACGAATTAGATTCTTCCGCCGTCACCATCGAAATGCCTCCGTCCATCGTGAACGTCCGCAGTTCAAACGTCGCACGCACCACACAGCACGCCCCCGCTGTACCCGTCAAAGCCGAATGCAGACCGCCGGGGATCTACGCGGCGGTATCATCCCTTTCGTTGCAGGCCGTCGCTGCTCGTCGATTAGCATCGTTGCACTCATCGGGCGGGCTTCCCCGAGTCTACGATATGAAGGGAAATACGGTTCGTCGGGCTAGCATTGGAACGTATTTTCCTGAATACGTGGGAAAGGACCAACATGTGGAATTGAAACCTATGGCGCATGAACATCGACGAATTTTGCAAGGAGAGGAATGCGCTCCAAACCGGTGGAGCGATCGCTCAAGCAACGTAACGGCTGCAACGCCGGGCTCGGAATGCATTGCCTGTGACGATAGTGCCGCCGGAAAAGAACATACTTACTTCGACCGAGTTCGGAGTGTCATAACGAGTATCATCAATCCACCTTTCGCGTCAGCTCTAGTATCGCTCTGCATTGGGCTTATCCCGACCCTTTCTTCCGTCTTCTTCACGGGTCCTGTACGCTTTGTCGGAATCTCTCTCACGTCAATAGGGGATGCCTCCATCCCGTTCCAATTGATTCAGCTTGGTGGTCGGCTTCAGCGAGGTCCAACCCGCGACCACACGACAACCATGCCCGCCTGTGCAATAGCATATGTGGCCTTCTGCCGCCAAGTGATGGGTCCTTGCATAGGTCTCGCATTCTTGGCTCTGCTTAAGACCGCTGGGTACACCCCGAAGGATCCAATGCTAGCGTTTGTGCTGCTTCTTGAAGCCAGCACCCCGCCAGCTCTCAACCTAGGCGTGATTGCAGAGCTTCACGGCAAAGGTGAACGAGACATGGCCAATCTCCTTTTCTGGACATACATCGTGGCCATACCGGGCGCCGCGTTTTCGGTCGTCAGTTTCCTGCTTTTGCTTCCAAACTTTGTATCTCCGCGCTGATAACGTATCATATAGGGACGCTACATGCTTTTGTCTTATTGTATAAAACCGCGGGAGTTCGCTTTCGCCCCCATTTTGCTTCCACCACTTTGTATCTCCGCGCTGATGTATCATATAGGGACGCTACATGTTTGTCAATACATTTATCATTGTATAAAACCATGGGAGTTCGCTTTCGTCCCCCCCCCCCCCCCCCAATTTGACATTTTGGCATTATATAGATGCACTGGATAAATCTTGGCACGAAAATATGTATGAATGACGATGTTAAGAATAAAGTCGTAGTACGATACGTAGGTACAGTATGAAGTGTCCTGCCCGAAAGTCGGTCAATGTACTTGCCGTTACCAGCAGTAGCCTTGATGGCGCCTTGATGGCTGCGTCACGTCGAATCCCGTGTTAGGCTTAGGGTTTTGTTCCCGGGGTGGAATTGGCTCCGGATTGCACACGTAAGCTGTTTATTGCGCAAGGTTCCATACTTTGAATGTTCGTCTGTCCCGTGAGACCGGATCCCATGGGTTCGTCGTATTATGATCGTCGTTCCTACCACGTTTCTATATTACTCTCTACATGACGGGGACGCAACCCTGGAACGTTCTCTCGGCCCTCGGGGAACATTCGGTTTCGGACGCGTTTTGAGACAACGTTCCCGTCCTGAAACAATTTGGTTGGCGCTGTATCGGATGTATCCTGTTATCGAATGTTCCCGCTTTATATACGAGGCCGACACCCACGTTTCCCCCCCACTATAATACGTGGTCCACCGGGCAAGCGAA
The DNA here is from genome assembly GCF_025526975.1 of Fimicolochytrium jonesii. Taxonomy (NCBI): domain Eukaryota; kingdom Fungi; phylum Chytridiomycota; class Chytridiomycetes; order Spizellomycetales; family Powellomycetaceae; genus Fimicolochytrium; species Fimicolochytrium jonesii. Next base: position 299,063 of record NW_026515702.1, read on the forward strand.
TGGTTTCGAACAGCATCCTGCTACATGTGCGCCGTTTCACAAGGAACTGGACCTGGATCTCAATCAATGATGCTCGCTCCGAGTGGATTCCGGATCATGAGCTGGACGGCATCCAACGGTGTACATATTCCAAGATCCATCACGGAGGCTTGACAATTGATCTTGAGCTCATCAAGGATGCATCAAAGTACTGTGTATTAGTCGGTCAATGTGCGGTGGCTTCGGCTGCTTTGCCGTCCGCATCGCCCGGCGGTAAAATGGTCAGCATTGCGCCCGTCAGAATACATATGCATAACGAGGCTGTCCCGCCGGCCCCCGTCTTGGCCTATGTTCGCAAAACCGTTTTGCTTGCAGCTCCACAATCCCCACCGCATCAACTGAATCAAACATGAGAAGTGCTTCCCTGTACGCTGTGCTGACCACCAGCGTCATGTTGGTCGTCGCTGCTTCGACGGCAGACCAATCCGACACCGCCGTCCGCCAGATTGCCGCTGTGACCCATTCCTCTGTGACCAACGCAGCCCCCGGAACACCTTCCGGGACTACCCCAGTGCAAGAAACCGGAAAGAGCGCATCAGCCCAGGTCACGGCCGCGTCGTTGCCCGAGCCGCCAACACCGCAATTCGGAGTGCCGCAGGAGATTCTCGGCGGGATGAAACGGACCGATTTCGATTTCGCTGACGGACTTGCCATCGACTTGTTTTCTCCAACGCCGCGGACATTGACCGTAACGCAAAACCGATCGCCTTCCGCACCGGCCAACCTCGTTACGGGGGCTCCAGGAGGACCCTGGTTGGCGGCGCTTCCTTACTCGTACGTTTTGAAGCTCAACGAATCCAACGTGAATGACCTGGTTGCGAAGGTGGAGCTCCCGTATGATCCCGCGGTGTTGGCGGGCATGGGATTGACCGAGGACAATACCTACGTCGGAACGTACAGCCCGACGACCGGCGGATGGGTCATTGACCAAACGCAGCGCAACGTACACCGCACGGAAAACAAGACTCGCATCATTAACATGAATTCGTACGACGGAGAATATCTGGTAAGGGGTTTCAGATGCGATCCGAGCACACAAATGCCACCGGCTCAGTTTTCCTAAATTTCTTCATATCGAAACGTACTAGCTATTAGCGCGCAATACAACCGACACCGCCGACATTTTCCTGCAATACGGACAAGGCGCCTCGCGCGAGCTCGAGATCATCCGCGGCGGGGCCTTGCAGGAAGGTGTGTGGGTTGATGGATTCACCCTATCGGCCCGCGTCGACGGCAACCTCGCGGTGAAAGTGAACGCCGACTTTGGAACTTTTGACCAAGCTGCTCTCCCCGCCGGATTCCAAGCCGTCACAACCTACACTTACGTGACAAACTCCAGCGACCCTACGGGCAAAACGAGCCTGGACGTGAAGCTACCCTGTAAGTGTCTCCCCGGAACCTGAAAGAAATCTTCACCCACAGGTACCGGAATGACATCTCCCCTTCTTGTCCCACAGTCAAACCCGACTTCCTTGCAACAAGGAAGATCGACCCGGTCGATCTCCGCGTGGCGCGTATGGACACAGGTTCCAAGACGTTTGTGGTAGACGAAGCCAGCCAGAAGCTGGACGTGGAGCGCAAATTCGCCGTGTTGGAGAGGCAGAACAGTCTCGATGGGCAATGGCTGCTCGTCTTCAAAGCGCATGGCGATGTTAACGTCACCCCCACCGGAACGCCTAGGGATGCAGGTATTGAGGTAGTCAAAGCGACGGGCTCTGGAGGGGAAGCCGTTATCAGCGTGTCGTCTCCCCCCTTAAGCGGACGTTCGGCGGCTACAACCATTGGGGCGATAGGAGCGGTGGTGGCATGGTTCATGTAGTACACGGTCATTGTAATGGTCTTCTTTCATGGCATGGTTCATGAAATACATGGCAAATGTATAGTGGTCGTCTTTCCTGTCAATCAATACATTAGAGATGATGAGGAGTGCAAGGAGGATGACACACAGACACGGCAACTAATAGTGCGACCGGGGCCGGCTGGGCCGGGACCGCATGCGATCGCGCTAGATGGAACCGGGATGGGGCCCCTGCCGCACTCACTAAGCCTGTTGTCCGACGCACTGCCAACGGTTTGGAGCGTTAAGGGGAAGTCGAGCTTATCGGCCATGGCGTTGGAATGCGATGGCGAACGCAATGGTGTGGGGCGGGGTGCTGTGCGTCAAAGGAGAAGAAGCCGGGTGGGCCTTGACCAAGTTCGGACGGTGGGCAACGTGGCTTCAATGCTCCGGATGCCTCCAGTCGAGTTTGTTGCAATCACTCATTCAGAGAACGTTCTTGTATTTGCATGGGTCCACGACGGCGTGCTGCTTGGGCGTACTGTAAGCTGCTTACGGGAGTCGCGCGTTACTGCCCAAAAGTTCGAATCGAAGCGTCTCCTGGGCATTGGAAACATTATGCTACTCGACCCCATATACTGTGGAGACAAACACAAAAGGGTTCGCCGCTTCGTCATCCGATGTTCCTGGGTAGGCGGCTGACAATAGAATTCCGCGGGATGCACGGTCCATACATTTCTTTTCCATCGTTACACTGCCATAACAACGTATTTAAACCGCAGCAATGCGGCCTTTTCCTTCGCCATCCGTTCTTGTACATGAGCGTGCATTCGCATGTACCAATCGTAGTTGCACAACTTCCCCCAACAGTTGCGCATCCCCCGATCTTTGGCGGGATTCGATAACGCCGAAAGATGTGCCTGAACTCGCTGCGAACCGTTCCAGATCGACAACCTATTGACGCCGAAAGCAACCCCATGCTCACGACCATCGCCTTCCCTTCCTCTCTTTCGACGAGGAGCACAGAGGCTGACATCCCACCGTTCGTCGAGATACCGACTGCTCCTCAAAGTTTTGAAAGGCGACCGAATATCGCAAGGATTGGCTCCGGAGACGTCAGATCTATGCCACCAGCCGAATGTCACTTGAGTCGGTTAACCGAGCCTTTCCACTCGCAAATCGAAAATGGATTTATGGTCCGTAGGCAGAGCGGAGGACCAACGCGGCCGTACAGCTTGACAATGCTTGGAAATGTGAGACATCCCGGACGACCTTGGATGCGTTATCCTTCCGATGCTCCGGTAGTTGTCGGCGGAGTCAAGTGCAAAACCTGTTCCGGCCGAGTTGCAAGAGCACCGGGCTTTCGGAAGCTATTGCCCGAGGATGCCAAAGAGAATAGTCATTTGTGGATGTGGTCAGCGCGGATTCTGACTTGTTGCTGCTTGCCATTTTGTTTGAGAGCCATGGGCAACAGGGATCGGATTGTTCAGCAGGCCTGGCGCGAGAAGATTGCCCTCTGCCTCATTATTCTCATCTTATCTGTGGTGGTCGCTTTCTTTACCGTCAGTTTGCGGAGAGTGCTCTGCCCTAGTACCACTTTCGCAAATCTTTTGCCAATATTCGATGCCCAAAGTCACAACGACAATCACGGAGATTTAAACGGCATTCTGATCAGCGGCTATAGGTATAGCTTTGATGAGGTGCAGCGAGAGCTTGCTCAGCACAGTATCCACATGGGGGACGAATGGAGGGGCAAGGATATCACAAAGCTTTTTGCAAATGACCGGCAGAAGTGCGATGCATACGTTGTCGTCCCCTATACTGACGGTTGTGATTTTCCGGAGCTGGTCTCCATATCGCGTCCCCGGGGGAAATGTGGAACAAGGAGCTGGTTGAGAAGAATGAGTAGTCGAAGGGCCAGGCGATACATGGAATGGACAGACCTCGCTATTATTTCTCAACAATCACCAACACTGAGTTTCACGGTATTCAACGGAGGTGAGCACACTCATATTTCCGCACTGTACACGCATATTTTTGGTTTCTGGACTGTGAACTGAAACTCCTTTCTCTTTACAGCTGTCGTGAATGTCACCGAGTTCTTAAGCTCAGCACATCCTCACACGGAGGCCTATAGCTTCATCTTCAACGGCGTTGGGAAGGATGGGACACACCTTTACCTTCGCAACAGTAACGCGCATCGTGCGATCAAGTGTCTTCTCAAGCCTTACCATGTCGGATACATTGATGTGGAACCCATCGGTTGCATCGCTGGTCAAGTTCTTGAAACGTTGACGCTGGTGATCATTGGCGGGGTTATGAGCACCAAATTCTTCATGGCTCTTTGGTTCCATTGGTTCGGTTTGCCCAAACTGGAGCCGACCCAATTCGGACTTCCAAAGGGCAGCGGGAGTTGCGCTGTCGCTGTGAACGATGACAGCCCCATCGTTAGGTCTTGCATGTTTGACGAGAGCCATACCATGCATGCCATTATCTTGGTGACATGTTATTCGGAAGGCTACGATGGACTACGGACAACATTGGACTCGTTAGCTAGTACGGACTATCCAGACAGTAAGAAACTGCTGTTTGTGGTCGCAGATGGAATGGTAACTGGCCTGGGCGAGGAGAAATCTACGCCGGCAATCATCTTGGGAATGATGCAGTTCGACCCCGGCATGACCGAACCGGAGCCAAAAAGTTACGTCGCCGTCGGGCATGGCGGAACAGAGCACAATATGGCCAAAGTTGTAAGTCTTCCGAATGATTGTTCTAAATGGCAAATGAGTATTCATCTTACCTTTCTTCCTCTCTTTCATGTAGTATGCGGGTTACTACATTGTTGGAAACCATAAAGTTCCCATGATTACGGTCGTCAAATGCGGTCTCCCGTCGGAAGCAACCTCGGTTAAGCCTGGGAACCGTGGAAAACGTGACTCCCAGATGATAGTTCTGAACCTACTGAGTCGCATTTTGTTTGACGACCGGATGACGGCACTTGATTTTGAAGTCCTTACGGCTATGGACAATATTGCAAGCGCCGCGGACAAGTACGAAGTTATACTCATGGTGGACGCTGACACCAAAGTTGCTCCCGAATCCCTAAAGTACATGGTGAACGTGATGAGAACCGATCAGGCGGTAATGGGTCTCTGCGGGGAGACTCGTATCGCGAACAAAACGGCTAGTTTCACGTCGGCTATACAAGTTTTCGAATACTACATCTCTCACCATCTCGGGAAGGCCTTCGAGTCGGCGTTCGGCGGCGTCACTTGCCTTCCTGGATGCTTCTGCATGTACCGGCTAAAAGGGCTTGGGAGAGATAACGGAAGTATTGTGCCCATTCTTCTCAGTCCGGACGTTCTGGAAGAATACTCTGAGAGTGTTGTTGAGACGCTCCACAAAAAGAACCTGCTCCTCCTTGGGGAGGATCGGTTCTTAACCACTCTGATGTTGAAAAACTTCCCCAGGCGGAAGACGATCTTTGTGCCGCGGGCCGTTTGCTACACGATAGTGCCGGATCGGTTCAAAGTTCTGCTCAGTCAGAGGAGAAGGTGGATCAATAGCACATTGCACAATTTGCTCGAGCTGGTTTTGGTGAGGGATCTCTGTGGAACGTTTTGCTTCAGTATGCAGTTCGTCATATTGGTAAGTGAAAGTTTTTTTCACTCACGGGAGCGGCGGGATTTGCAACCGCTGATACCATTTCTACATTCACTATCGTGTAGCTCGAATTGATCGGAGCCGTAGCCTTGCCCACTTCTATGTTTTTGTCGATCTATCTGATCTTATCTGTTTCCATCAACAACAACGCCGAACTGATGCCTTTCCTCATACTGGCGGCCATGCTGGGTCTCCCTGGCCTCCTCATTATCGTCACCACTCGGAAAAGGGCTTACGTTCTATGGATGCTTCTGTATTTGTTTTCTCTACCCATCTGGAACTTTGTGTTTCCAATCTACGCCTACTGGCATTGTGAGTATCATCGCGCCCTTCTGAATTGGCTGGTATCATCGGCCATTTTTGCTATGTTACGATGCAAGACTGATTGTCTTCCTAATTTTCCTAATAGTCGACGACTTTTCATGGGGTAAGACGCGAAGAGTTGAGGAGAAGGTTCGGGAAAGAGCAGAAGGGGAAATGGAGAGTCAGACAAAGGCGCTCCCTGTGATCATGAAAAAGTATGTCTTGGTGCTATATTTTACAGGCTTCTATATTAAGCTCACATTCTCCACGTCATAAAGATGGATCGAATGGGTAGTGAGCAGCGAATGCGAGACCATCCGGGAATCTCCAGAACTAGGCGCTGTCTGGTAAGTTCCGCGGGAGATTGTCCCGTTCCGGCATACGGAAGTTCGCCGTTCGTCAGCATTATGTCGCGAATTGGAATCAAGGTACTGACCTAGTTCAAATTCACCTGCGCGCGCGCAGGCGGTCTACGGAAGTCACTGCTGAAACCAGCGCTCCCAGTCAGGGTGCGATTCCAAACCTTTCCATTGCAACATCGGACAAGGGAGTTTTGCACCCCAACGATGGCCACAGTAGCAGGAGTTGGGGTTGGAGGATGTCGGATGGTGGGACCTTGACTTGTTATGGTTGTCGTCGGCCGTCAATCCATCCGCATTCACCGAGCCCCATGACCCGCTTGACAAATCAATTGCCGATGCCAACCATACTCTCGGGCCGACGAAACGATCCTTGGCTTCCGCCATCACTTATGGTGGGCGGTATCGACATAGAAGCTTAGCGCGCCGGAACTATCATATCCTACCCCCAACGGGAGCTAAATCGCCGAACGAAGCGAGCGGGGAATTTGTAGCTCTGGAAATCAGTCAATCTTTGGCATTGGGAACGATCATTCCAACGCACCTTATACTTCGGGCGCTTCGTTTATCGTTTACGGCCGATCTTGATCAAGTCCGGCAGACCATTACGTGCGTAACTGAATAGGCAAAACCGTTTGCGGATCTCCTATTTTGGCTTTGTACATGCGTCCATGTTGTTATTGAGTTTCTATATACGTATAACCTGTGTCCATGTATATGTACATTTTTAAATATTGTGCTTGGACTTCTACATTCCCGATTTTCTAAGCTAAGCCGCCAGAGGATTTAAGCGACAAGTGGGTGGATTATGGCCAAAACATATGCACCGCTTGGATAGTGTGCGTTTACGGAAGGATGCACTCAAAGGTTGCAATTCTGGACTATGGGAGATGTACCGTACACCGTCTGTCCCGTACAATCACCTTCGTTACGCTCTAGCCAAACCCCGCCGCAATAGCACTGCGAAGAGCCCCAAGATGCCCGTACCAAAGGCATGAATATGCTTGTGGTGGCGTTGCGCTTATTCAGCAGAGAGCAAACCGGAATGGCAAATGGAACAACGTGCAAGGTGAAATTGACAGCAGCCGCGACAATGTTCCACATCAGGAATTGATGATGACAAGCCCAACTCCGCCCTGCGCCTCCCTGAGTGGCGCCACAACGGCGGTACGATGATACGATCGCACGCGTCGGGGGGGAGCCGAATCCACGGTAACCCAAACTCGGGGGATCGCTGCCTCCGGGCTATCGCGAACGCATCTTCAAACGGAAGGTTCTCCGCACGGAAATTTCTGCGAAATGATTTTTCTATGGTAACCCAGAGACGCTTTATTATGCATCTGTTACCCGTAGACCGCAAACGCGCGCGGTTTCATGAGGACCTCATCATTGTTCCAACTGTGCTTGAGAGGCCGAAAAAAGAACTCATTTGTCAAGCCACTGTGGGATCACTGTAAATATGAGCTGATGAATCGTACATGCTGTGCAGCAAAGAGACTTCCATGCTCCCTTGCTGCCGACCTTCTCTGGCGCTGTATATGATAAGTAGAACATTGAGATCAGGAATCGGACCCCGTCCCTTCTACGTCCATCATCTGGAGCTCGCCGTTTGGTCACAGTCAATATGCCCGCAAGCATTTTTGTCAACGTTCTTGTGCCAACGCTACAGGCCAACGCCGAGATCTTCATCACAACGCTCAGCGGGGCCCTGCTAGGAAGAATTGGAGTCTTGACATCCGACCTGCAAAAGGTAGATGCCGTCCGCTGGTCAGACTAAGGCTTTGAAAGCGGCCGTCGTGCAGAATTCCGGAGTTATGACTTATGCGAATTTTTTCTTTTCCCGAAGGGCCTGGCAAAAGTCAGCTTTTGGCTTCTCACCCCAGCTCTCATATTTTCTAAGATTGCCTCGACTGTAGACTCTCAGCGGTTTATCTCGTAAGTTCGTCTTCCCGCACTCGGACTACATGTTCATTCCTTCGTTCGGGTTAACTCATTGGGCATCCCCACATCAGACTATGGCCCATTCCCGCCCTCTTTGTCTTCAGCTCCCTCATTTCCTACGCACTGTCGTTGATCGGATGCCGATTTCTGCGCGTCAGTCTTCAGAACCAACGTTTCATCACGGCGGCAATCGTATTTACCAACACGTACGTAAGAACGGATCCGCATGGCGCAATTTGGCATGCCTTCGACACTCACTCGTTGTCACTTTCACCATTTCAGCGTTACAATCCCGGTGCCGATCATCACCGCCTTGACACCATTTACGCCGCTCCTTGTTCTCGCAGGCCAGACTCCGGCGGACGCCATCTCGAGCGGCGTCAGCATGGCCTTATTTTTCACACTCTTTTCCCACGTGTTTCGCTGGAGCATTGGCTATCGTTTACTGGATGCTCCCGCAGAGAAGGCCATGCAAAAGTTGAAGGACGATCCGGAGATGAATTCCACTCTCGAAGGTCAAGAACTCAAACCTCGAGGTGTCGATCGGAACGAAATCGAACTTTACAAGAAAGGGTTTGACGTTGTTCCGGAAGCTGACATACAGGCGACGAGCCAGCTCGCGCGTGCGAGCTTGACGGGGAGGTATCCCGAGAACCTCCCATTCCTCACCAACCACTCCGATGAGTCGCCTGCGTCTGTGCCCGGCGGCAACTCGCTGGGTCGCCCACTGCCCATTCATCCGCCGGTGGCACGGCGCATTTCGGACGCATGGACGGGGAGTCGTCGAGGGTCAGCTGATGACATCGAAAGCGTTGCGTTGATAAACAGGGAAGAGATGAAAAAAGCCGACGAACAAAGCAGCGCTCCGCCGGAGTCAACGGAACCGGCGGCCGCACCAGGACCGGGGTCCATATTCAAAAAGATTGTATTGAAATTCTGCGATTTCATGAACCCACCCTTCCTCTCGGCTCTTGTCGCATTGTTTATTGGATTCCACCCATCGGTAAGTATGCCACCTTCAAGTGTTTCCGTCACGGCTACTAATGTTTTCTACGCAATTCGTTTTCGCAGTTGCAAACTTTTTTCTTCAAGAAGGCAGGCTCTTCGATTGGTGCTAGCCTAACGTCCGTCGGTGAGACGTCCATCCCTTTCCAACTGATCCAGCTCGGCGGACGCCTGCAACGCGGCCCAACTAGAGATTCCACGACGACTATGCCGAACAGGGCGATCGCGTTTGTTGTATTCTGCCGCTTGGTTCTCGGCCCACTGATCGGACTCGCATTCGTTGGCCTGCTCACGATCGCCAAGATTGCGCCAAAAGACCCAATGCTCATTTTCGTCCTCCTCATGGAGTCTAGTACTCCACCCGCTTTGAACCTTGCCGTCATCGCCGAGCTCCACGGCATGGGAGAAAAAGATATTGCAAACCTCCTGTTCTGGAACTACGCTATCGCAATACCCGGCGCGGTGCTCACGGTGCTGCTTTATCTGGTCCTCATCCCATCGTTTGTACGATGAGATGACGGACGGGCCACATCAGTTTATTTTGACATTTTCGTTATAGTATGAAGTTTTCCATTGCCGAGCTTCGTTGTCATTTTTACAATTGATTTCAATGACGAAGGCGCTAATGTAGATATCGCTTAGGCCCTCTTCGGTCTTGTTATGTTTCGATCTTGTTCACTGAGTATGAATTGTACCGCAAGGTAGTCAGCTAAGAGACTATACAATTCCTCTGTGAACAAGGTTCTTACAACCCTAAATTCTATCGTATGGTTTGTGCTATGGTGTCTGCGCTCTTAAAGAAAGAGGTGCTTTCGTCTGAAGGATTATAGATCAAGACAGCATAGTTAGCGCAACCTGATGCGCACAGAAACGCCCGCAGGTTCACGCAGATTCACGCGACAATCGGTATGGGCCACGCCCAGTGAGTGGGGTGTGCACGCGAAACCAGGTGACCGACCCTGAATTTATATATTGGAAGAAAAGCACGTCTCGATACCTAGTCTTCTTTTTCTTCCTCTTTCAACTCCTCTTCTCATTACTCTCGTAGCGTACGTTGATTGAATCTCGTTATTGATTGCTCGCTTCCTGCAACGTCCGCTCGATGGAATCCGATCCCGAAGTTACCGCAGTCGTCACTGTCGCCGCTCCTACCTTCGTTTCGCACTTAACCGGCACCAGTCTTGACGTCGGAGATAAAGCGCTGAAGAAAGTCAGGGTCGTTAAGAAGGCCCCTGCTGGTCGAGCGGGTGTCCTGACCCGGGCGGCCGCGTCGTCGAGTACTGACCCCTCCGCACTTGATATCGACGAAGAAGAGGAGTCTTTGGGCTCGTCCTACAAGGTCGTTATCGCGTCCGAACCCGCCAAAAAGGCTCACCAAGTAAAGATCATTCTCACGAGGGGCAAGTCTACAACAAAAAGCTCTGCGCCAGCTGCAACGGTTGCCTCTGTTCCGGCCAAGGTCACTTCTCAAGCCGAGAATCACGCGCAAGACGTTGTTAAGAGTCCTCCCTTGCGGACCGTTCCCACGGCTGCGTCTGTGCTCACCTCGCGCCCAGCTTCGGCCGGGGCTCACCAGAATCTTCCATCCCACGTTCAGACCCACCATCCTTTATTGCACGGCGTTGCCCAAGACCAAATTTGACCTCCGTATTGGCTTCCGTATGGGTTTTCGCACGGGTACCATTTCGGTCCGCCGGCTCCTTATCTCAGTTCCCAAGGTCCATCCGCTTCCGGCGCTTCGCAATTCGGTCAAAGTTTGTTCGTCCCGCAACCTGGTCAAGATCCTTTGTTGTTTGGAAGCCACGATCCACGCTTCGTACAACATCCTGGTCCGCAGCCGCTAACGCCCAGAACTAGTCCTTACCTTTCCCAAGATTCCTAGGTCCCTCCTGCACCTTTCCATTACAAACCGCCGGGTAGTTCCCCACAACAACACGCTCAGCCTCAAGGCCATTTTCAACCTCCGGCTCCGCATCCGGCCGCTTTCCAGTATCTCGGGGAGTACACGCAAGGTCAACCCGCGGTCTCCCTGGCTGCTCCTGCCGCTGGACCATATGGTTACGGTGTGGCTCCGGGCGTTCTTCAACAACTCCAAGCTGCCGCGGTCATTTTCGGGGTTCAACCTATCTCGCTCCACTCCCCGTCGTCGCTTACATCTCACGATCCCATCATTGCTGATACCTTGCGAAGCCGTGCTGAATACTCCCAGAACCTCAAGACTACCCGAGAGATACTTATCGCTAACGGAGCCTCGTTTGACTCGGGCACGTTGGAAGCAGTCATACGGCTTCAATACGTTGATCTCGCCAAATTGCATCCATATCGACACGTCCAACCATCCGAAACAACGATTACCCTCGCTCCTTCCGAGACCTTAGGGTTAGGGTTAGGGTTAGGATTAGGGTTAGGGTTAGGGTTAGGGGTTAGGGTTAGGGGTTAGGGTTAGGGTTAGGGTTAGGTTAGGGTTAGGGGTTAGGGTTAGGGTTAGGGTTAGGGTTACAAGACCCCCTGGGTTGGGTTTTATTATTGGGTTGCCTGGAACCCTAGGGACTTAGAAATTTTCGAGTTTTTTGGCTTTTGGGTGTGTTCTACAGTTCGAATTTTTGACTCTGAGGGGTGTAGTGGCCGGGGGTGTTGCGCACCTAGGCAAGTCGGGGAGGACTAGGTGTGCAAGGGCAAGTGATGGGTCATATGGGCGGTGGTGCGGGTACGGGGGGGGCAGGGGTGCCAATAGGGGGGGGGGGGTTGATATAAAGGGGACATATATGTTATATATACGTTATAGGACTTGTGCAAATTGGGATTTTTTTAGTGCCGATCCGGAGTTGGCGTCCTAATTGAAAAGTTGGCCCCATATCATATTCTCTAATTGAAGTACTCTCGGATTGGCAATCCGTGCGGAAACGGCTTCAGAAACTTAGAAAAACGAAATTTTCACGCGACGGGGGGTAAAAAGTTGGAAAATGTGGTGATATCTCAACATCTGGCTGACTATCCAGTGTTGGGCACTTAATGAAAGTTGATTGTAGCCTATGGTTTGCATAGCTGATGTGGTAGCAAATCTTGTGTAACCTCGCTTTTGGCTGAAGAACAGGGCCCCTTTTCAATTCTCAAATCGTGACCCCCAAGACCTCCTAACGAAAGACGCGAGTACGTATGTGCAGGCAAAGGGGTTTGGCCGTGTTCTCCAGTAAACATTTTGTGATTCCGCTGTGCATCGTAGACTGTTTGTAGGACCCTTGCGGTATGTTATTTACCAAAACTGTTGAACATTTTCCGGTTAAAGCAGTGTTCTACAGTTTGTCCATGCAGGTTAGAGGCACGTGACCTGGGCCTGCTTGCAGGGTACGCAGAGTGAGAGGGTTGGGGTTAGAGATTTCCCAGATCACTTATTAAATTCAGCCAAACTGTCTCTGTCATGGAACATTTAAAATGGTGGAAAGTAGTATTGCATTTATTGATTTAGAGTACATTGGAAAAGCGCACATTCAGAAAAGGGTTTTGGTGTAAAGTTATCAACGACATTCAACAGTACTAAAGGACTTCCGCAAGCATGTCACGGACTTGGTTCTGTCCAAAAGTCGTACGGCACTCAGGGTACCTGGCGCAGCGGAGACGGAAACGATGCTGACCGCCAATGCTATGAAAAGCTGAGCCTCCACAGTTGGGACATTGAAGCTGATCACGATGCTGATGGAAGAGTTCACGGATATTGCCAATGGGAGCAGCATCAGGCACTTCCCCATCCCCATGACCCCACCAAGCACGAGCAGGATCAATGACGGGTGCAATGCCTTTGAACCATCCGGGATTGAAACCAAAAGAGTTGAGAACGTCTCGGAAGCGCTGACAGTCTGTCACAGTAGTCTGTCTATTGCGATCTCCTCTGAATAGAACTCTGGTGGCAGCGTCCATGATGCCATTGATGAGACTGTAGTACTCTTCCACCGGCACAAGCTTCAAGGAGTTTGCGCCCATGTGCTGGAAAATGGTCTCGATCTGGTCCAAATGGAGATTCAAAACCATCTGTTCCGCTGATTCCAACCTGGCGCACTGAACTCGCACTTCAACTCGCATGCCAGTAATGTGGAGCGGGTGACCGTTGAGCCATTGACGTAAACCTCTCAGTGTCTCACTGCGATCACCAAGGCTGGACTTGGTTTGGGGCATTCGCGAAGACAAAGTCAAAGAGTAGGCTTTGAGCGCATGAACAAGCTTTGGGTAGCAAGTAACCCGAACATTGGCGTGACCCGCAATGTCAAAGCGGGTGGACCCAAATCCCTCACCAAGGATGGTGAGCATGGGAAAGGTGGCTCCAACTCCACGTCCATTGTAGCAAACCAAAGGAATGACACCACGAGTGTTGAATGTCTGACCAATGTCCCATGTGTTGAGTGCAGCATCGGGATGGTTGCTCACTTCCTGGTCAAAGGAGTAGGCTGGCAAAGTCTGAATGCGTTGCTTCATTCCATACTGCACAATGCGTACAGAGGGTGACACAGCACCAATGATGTCCTGGAACCCAGACATCAACAGATTTTGCCGCCCAGCAATCAATCGTGAGTGATCCGTGCTTTCCCTCACGATGATCGAATGTTCATTGTGAAGTAACTCAAGAATCCTTGCCTTTGACTCTGGATTGAATGGAATGCTAATGACACAAGGTCTGCTAGCGATCCGCATCCAACCGGCGAAAGCTTCACTGTCCTTGATATGCTGCATCACTCCAGACAGTTCAACCAAGGTGAAGGCACCAAAGAGGGTGGTCAGCTTTGTGGTAGGGAGCGTAAAGGCCATCCAGTCCACATCAAAGTAGCCAGTACTGCGGAAGACCCCAAACTGCTCATCCTGAAGGGCAGGAGAGCGATGGTGTTCCTCATGTGAAGAGCTTGAGCGAGAAGTTGGCAACTCGATGTCCTCACGCCCCTCATCACTATGATGATGAGGGTTGGAGCTGTGTGAACCAGAAATGGACAACTCCACATCCAAACTGCCGATGCTGGATGAGGTCTGGGAGATTTCGACCTGAAGGCTGGTGTTCGACATGGATGAGGTAAGGCTCGACGGCGAAAGGGTGTTGTTGGTGAATGCGGTGAAAGGCATGGTGTTGGCCCTGGTGTTGGCGATGGTATTGGTGTCGGTATTGGCGTAGGTGCTGAAATGTGGTGGTGGTGCGTGCTTTTGGAGGGAGGGAATCTGAACAGCCCTCTCCTTTTATAAAAGTCTGGCCAAAGGCAACCTGGAGCTGTTCTTCAGTTTTTTTCTGCAACCCTACCTTTTTTTTTTCCTAACTTTTTTTTTCCCCTTTTTTGTTTTCACTACTCCTTTTTTTTCGCGACTTTTTTTTTTCACCAATCCTTTTTTTTTTTCGGACTTTTTTTTTTCCACTAATCCTTTTTTTTTCGACTTTTTTTTTTCACTAAACTTTTTTTTTTCCAACTTTTTTTTTTTTCACTTAGCCTTTTTTTTTTTCGACTTTTTTTTTTCCACTAATCCTTTTTCTTTTACTTTTTTTTTTCACTAAATTTTTTTTTTTCGACTTTTTTTTTTTTTCACTTACCCTTTTTTTTTTTCGACTTTTTTAGGGTTAGGGTTAGGGTTAGGGTTAGGGTTAGG